>NW_012267239.1:11734004-11764217 GCF_000151885.1 Dipodomys ordii | reverse complement strand
ACACACACACACACACAGACACACACACACACACACACACACACACACAGCATGCTTCTCCAGGTGGGCTGGCTAAAACACCTATGTTGCAAAAGTGTGTGGCAGAGCTAGCATGCACGTTGTAAGACATGAAAACCTGATTTTTCTTGAGGCGATTGTGAACGGGATTGCTTTCTAACTTGTTTCAGCAAGTTTGTTATTGGCACCTACAAAAACTACTGAGTTTTGCTACCTGCTACCTCGCTCCAAGTGTGTATCAGGTCGAAAAGTCTTCTAAGGGGTCGTTAGGGTGCTTTAGACAGAGCATTGTGTCATGTACAAATCTGGATAGTTCTAAGATTAAATAAGACAAATAGTATTTTAATGCCTTGCTATTTCTGGTGGCTTCAGGTTTCCGACAGCCTAATACGGTTAGGATGAGACTTGGCCACAACTGGCATCTCAGAGAGTCACTGTGTTGGTGGGCTCACCTTCTTGACAGACCTACTCTGGCTGTCCTTATTTTTACCTGGCTCCGTGACGGGTAAAGGCAGAGCATTCATCTACCTTTTTCATAACCTTCTCTCTAGGGTCTCTCTGAAGGAATCTTTAAGGCCAACCTGTTTGTTGTGTGAAGTTTAGATAAAAACAGATTTTGGAGTTTTTTTAATCCATCATTTAATTCCTCCCCTCCCCCCATCGTAATACGTGGAGAGCAAAAAAATGCAGTGTCGGCGGAAGGCGCGTTCCCTCCAGAAGGGCGCGTGACGTGCCTGTGACATGCCACGGCCACGCGGGCTGCTGTCGGGCCCCTTGCCAGGTATCAGTAGAGCTCATCAAAAAGGCAATGCAAGGTTGGTGACAGTGGTGACGTTTGATCAAGACACAGGTACTCACGAGCTGCTTTGTTGAATGGTAGCTCCTTAAATGCAACGTATTTTTAATCTTTAAGTGAACTAAACATAAGCCAAGCTTTTCCCCAGAGGCTGAGCAGCCAGGACCCGCCCACCTCTCTAAACCAGTGCCTTCCTCCACCCCAGACCTGAGGTCCAAAGGAAGCCTCTCTTTGTACCTCCCTCCGGGCAGTAGCTGAGACTGTCCAAGCTGCCTAGAATGTAACTTTGGCTTAAAAGAACCAGCGCTAATGGAAGAACAGAAGCAGCTTAACCTACCTCCCGGGAGGAGAGGCAGACCGGGGGCTTCTGTGGGCTCTGCGCCCTGTCCGTCTTGGAGGTCTGAACCGTGGACAGTGTCACTGTACTCATAAAACAGCACCATAGGCACGGCCAGGCACAGCGCATGCGTGGACTTGGCAAGAATTAAGGTTTTGTTCTTTATAAGGTTGTGTTATTTTGAGGTTTTGGAATGGAGTAGTTAAGTGTCCCTTCTGTAGCTGTCGGTTTGTCTGCCTCCCAGACAACTCCTGTCTGCTGTGTCATTTAGCTTTGCCTGAATAAAAGCCTCCCTTGCTCGTATGACATTCAGGCACTCAGCAATACGTTCTTCATGCTTCTAGAACAACTTTGGTTGCTGTTTCTTCGTTTCTCTACATGTCTTTCCTTCCTTTTTCAGTGTGTTTAGGAATGAAGTGTCACGTTTTAATTATGGCTATCTTTTCAAGAAAAAAATGACTTGATGTTTCTGTGAATTTTATTTAAGATAAGGCATTGTCAAATTACAGGGCTTTATTGTTGTTGTTTGTTGAGACATTCTGTGTTCTATAACCCAGTGTCAATACTGGTCATTCTGCAATTCTGCAACTTACTTTATTGAATAAATGGAAATAGCACATTAGAATTAGCATTAGTGATAGTTAAATGATGGTTAAACTGGACATGTATATAAAAAATAAAGATGAACTTTCGGAACATGAACCCCATGGGCTTCCTGCTCAATTATTTCTGATTGGTACAAAAGGCACATGATGCCCGTTAGAAGCCAAGCTTTCTCTGTATATTTTTGCAGGTAGTTGGTCCATGGGTTGATCATAGGTGGTTTTCAGATTTTGTGTGCATGTGCTGGTCCTGGGGCTTGAACTTGGGGCTCGGACACTATCCCTGAGCTTTTCTGCTCAAGGCTAGCACTTTATAACTTGAGCCACAGCTCTACTTCTAGCTTTTTAGTGATTAATTGGAGATAAGAGTCTCAGGGACTTCCCTGCCATAGTTGGCTTTGAACCGTGATCCTGAGTAGCTAGGATTAACAGATATGAGCCATCGGCACCCAGCTGCTTTTTAGATTTTTTTTTTTTTACAGGACAAGGTGAAGTAGTTATTTATAGCCTGGCATCTGGGCAGAAAAGATGATGTAGAATCTCATGGCAGCAAATTTTCTCACTGCTGGAGAAGACGGCTGCTGACTGCAGAATGAAGCTTGAGAAATGGAGTTGTGTGGGTCTGAGTATCTGTAAAGCAGAGCAGCGACTCAGCCAGCCGAGCTTGCCCTGCTTGCCAGCTGCTGCCCCCAGGAAAGTGTGCCTACTGGCCCCACGCTGTGCCACAAGGACAGCAAATCTGTCACGTTGGTCCCGACCCAGCGCCCTCACACGCTGCACTCGGGTACTTACACCAGGCAAGGGCTTGGTGTCTCTGCACAGCATGCCTGTGTCGTGGCATGTGGGACGCGTGGTCGGGCTGTGACTTTGTCATGGGCTCCTCAGCCGGAGCAGGCCCCGTCTGGTTTTCTGCTCGGCCTGGGAACAGCCCCACTCTCTGCTCTTCCCCTGCCACCCCTTCCCTTCACCAATTGCAGCTTTTACCACGGCCTGAACTTCCTTCCTGGGAGCTGAGCCCCAGGAAGAGGTTCCTGTCCCCGCCTCCTTAGCTCTCCAGTTCCGCCTCTGTCCCCTTCCGGAACACTGCTACCTTTTCCTTTCCTGGTAACAGTCGGGGAGAAGCTTTCTAGGAGTTTCTCGTTAAGTTGTGTGGGCATTTTTTAAAAAAAGGCTTTCTCTGTCACTTTGCTCATTCTATTCCCTTTTCTCTAACAACTAACTTTTACTGAACCCTTAACATTCTTTAATAATTTCAGCAAATCGAGGAAGTTTAATGTTACTTGGAAATCAGCAATGTCTGGCTGAGAATAAATCGAATCCATTTGTAGACATTGTTAGGCACTGGCTTTTGGGAAGATAATCCTGTCAATTACCAAAGGAAACACGAAGAATAAAACAGACTGCATAAATACTATTCTTAAAACCATCACCAGCCAGAGACTGCTGAGCCAGCTCAAGCTGTCTGTTATGTCTTCCACACTGTGTATGGCTCCATTTTTCTTCATTAATCTCACAGACAAAGGCAAACACCTTCTGTGTCCCAGGGCTCCCACTTTTCTCTTCCAGAGATGATCCTTCAGTCCAAGAGAGCATCTCCCAGGCTGGGGACGCCATTCAGAGGTAGACTGCGTCCCTAAGCTGTGTGTTTCAATCACGGGTACCACCCAAAGAAAAGAAAACAATAACTTCATGTGTGTCTCTCCTTGTCTTTTATTAATTAGAAGTCCTTCAAACAGCAAGCACACGTTTTATTTATGGACATGGTAGAGTTGGAGATTGAGACATGTTCAAGGTTAGAAAGAATTTCTGTTTGTTCTTCCTGCCACACAGTGAAAGCCTGGCTCCTCGACAGGCAATTTGCCTATTGTGGGAGAACCCAGTCCAGCGGGTGCACCTAATGCAGGCGTGTAGTTTTATGTGTGCCTGTTAATTTGAATCTGTGATACTGAGCTGCTCTTTGTCCCTGCTGATGGTTATTATATCTTAATGGGCAAAACACCACTCTAATGATCCTTGTGTGTATAACTGTTGGAGTGCAGAGCAGGCACCAGAGACCACATAAAAATGTTTGCCTCAATTTCCCTGCAAAAAAGAAGCCCAGAAACCAGACTCAACCAAGTAACAGATTTTTAAAGGTAAAGGAACCCAATAAAATTACCAGCTTTTCACAGCGTGTGTCTACTTCCTTTTGACATATTGTGAGGTGAGGTTGAAATATTCTCACTGAACTGACAGTGTGAGCAGGCCAACAAGGAGGGAGGGAGATAAAAGTGAAACCCACCACCATGATTGATTCCGAGGTAGCCGAGACCTGGCTGGCCCTCACCGCCGGCACACGGGCGGCGGCGGGAGGAGGGCCGGGGTAACAAGCCCGCAGGAAGCGAGGACTGCTGCGGATTGCTGCAGCAGGGCCTTGTGGCATGCTATGAAACTGTGCGGAATGGCATTTTTAAATTCATCTTATAAGATAGAAAGTGAACAAATGCGTGTGTGTGTGTGTGTGTGTGTTGTTATTGGTGGTGGTAGTGGCATTCATTTATTTGTTCTTTTTTTTTTCTTTGTACTAGAAATTGAGCCCAGGGTTATGTGTATACTACCACTTGAGCCACAGTGCCATTTCTGGTTTTCTGGTTGTTTATTGGAGATAAGAGTCTCATGGAGTTTCCTGACCTGGCTGGCCTCGAACCGGCATCCTCAGATCTCAGCTCCTGAGTAGCTAGGATGACAGGCGTGAGCCACTGGCGCCTGGTAGAGCATGTGTTTTTATACTACAAAGTGGAACTGCCTGATCCTAAATGACTCCCAAAAATAGTATTTTAATCAGAGATTGATTTCTTTACACTTTGTGATCATTAATTACCTAACGAAATGGGTTTATGTAGGTAGTGCTCTGTAGTTTTCATGTAAGTGCTTTCAAGAATGATTTAACCAGAGACCATCCACAGATTCTCTAATACATTGTTCCAGTATTTTAATCCAGAATTGTCAGGAATGAGTTCTGGGCCTCAGTGTGAACTGTATTGGATGGATAGGCAGTAGCATTATGTCCATGTAAGTTAACTCTCCTAGAAACCCTAGGACTTGAGGCTTTGGGGGTTTTCCTTCCTTGGACATTCTAGATAGAAATAATGTACATAAGTGCCTGGACTCAAGTGATCTCTTGATACTGTTTCCTCCATTTTTGAATTTTTAAAATTTTATTGTTAAGACTCATATGTAGGTTTTAAAGTGGAAACTTTACATTAATCCTAAATTTCTCTACATTTCCCCGACTAGTCCCTCTATTTGCTTCATTCCTCCCCAGGGGCTCTGTTATCACAATATAATATTTTCATCTGTCCATATCCTGCCCCTCCTTCTGTGTCTCTGCATTCTCTTTTTCAAGACACCATGTACTTGTCAAAAAACTGTCCCTCACATCTAGCAGAACTCATTCCCTGGGAATCACGCAGCACACACCAATACCCACAGGTATTTGTGCTATACTTAGGACTTCATATGATTCTTAACTACAGAAGGAGAAATACAGTTCAAAAGCAACCTAGTCCATCCCTACCAGGTCAGAAGAACCTGGCAAAAAGCAGCCTAACAGGGTTGGACAGAATAGTGGTACAAGCAACGCTTGAAGACATTATGAGTATCACCAGCGGGTTTAATAAAATTAATTAGCCCGCCATGGAGAAAATTTACTAGTGGGCTGGTTAATTTCACAATGTAAAGGCAGGGAAGGGAGGTGGGTTAAAGAACAAACCTTATTAATTTTGAATAATTATTTAAAGATGTGTGTCCTGCTAATTTCAAACACTTTTAAAACCATTAAGGTTTTAAAATTTCAATGTTTGTATCTCAGAATTTATGGGAAGGGGCTTCTCAAGATGAAATGATAAAAATATGAGTTAACAGAGAAATGGCTCATTCAAGAAACAGAGCAACAAAGAACCCTGGTACGATCTCGAGGATAAGAACTTGGCTTAAGACTGACTCACGGGAGGTTTCTGTAATCTTAATTTGCTATTGGTGCAATTATTACTCTTTCTTGTCTTTTTAACCCAAACAAGATGTTTGCGGTGGCCATAGAAAGGTCCCTGAAATCACATGCCTGAATTCACTTAATTTGCCAACATTTTCTTTTTTCTCTTTCCCTTTCTGGTAATGGGCACAAGTCAGTTCTGGTGCATTAAGTGCTAAATCTCTTCAATTACCAGCCGGGAAGAAAGATTTAAAATTGTGCTTCAGACCTACAAACTGATTGACTTTTAAAGCACAAACACTTCTCCTGTGGAGCCTAAATTAAACTGCAGAAAGGACATGGGGCCTGAGGAATTAAACCAGGCAGGGCATGGTGCAAGGCCATCATAGGAGCGAGCCCCCTGGTGTGCAGGAAAGGCCGGGCTGCAGAAGCAGCCTGGAGAGCAGGAGCAAGGTGCCTGACCCTCCCCGGCCCCGAGGCCTGACTGGGGCCTTGAGGCCTGACGGGGGCCCGGAGGCCCGACCGGGGCCCTGAGGCCTGACCGGGGCCCTGAGGCCTGACTGGGGCCCCGAGGCCCGACCGGGGGGCCCCGAGGCCTGACCGGGGGCCCTGAGGCCTGACCGGGGCCTCTGCCCTGGGACCGCCTCAGAGCCCTACCCTGGCCTTTTCTCTTCCGCAGCCATCTTTACCGTGGATGAGTCCGTGGTTGACTTGGAGACCCTGGCGGCCTTATACGAAAATGTGAGTGTCAAACGCATACAGAGCCGGAGTGTCCATCGTTTCCTTTTTCTCTAAGAATCTCCAGACCACTCGTGCTCTTTGCTAGACAGGGTATTGACAGAGCGTGGAACAGATTAAGGCGTGGCGGTGCCAGCGTGCACAGGAGCAAGCCCGGCACTGAGGGAGCTGGGGGCGTAGCGCTCGTCATGAGCCGCAGGAGCCTGGCCCTGAGGGAGCTGGGGGCGTAGCGCTTGTCATGAGCCGCAGGAGCCTGGCCCTGCTGCCCGCGGGCATGAAGATGAGCTTCCTGCTGAATCGTGGCCTGTGCCCGTGACACAGGAACGCTGATGCCAGCCCGGACGGTTACCGTTAGGCCCAGTGAGTGGCTGGCACTTGAGATGGGAGCCAGCCTGGGATTGTGTGGGGGAGGTGTGCGGTCCAGCTCTACTAGAGAACTGTCTGACCAGGGACCCCGGCGGGGCCGTTACCAAGCCGCTCAATCCGGTTCCATCATTGGTACCAGAGCTCGGATAGTGGGACACCACGTGGTCTTTTGTGCCAAAAAGAGAACTGCATATGTTTAACCACCATGAACTTTTTCTCCCAAACAGCGAGCCCAAGAGGATGAATTGGTTAAAATAAGGAAGTACTATGAGACGTCCACAGACGAGAACCTGAAGCTGCTGGACAAGCCTGAGCAGTAAGGACCCTCGAACTCTGTCCTCCTCGGACGGAAGGGAGCCGCAGCCTCTGTGTTGCTGCCTCTCAGTTCCGACTGTCCCAAGTCCAACTGTGCTCTGAGCTCAGTTACAGCACCGTCATTCCCGTGACCTTTAAAAGCAGACTTGAGATCTGTGCTGCTGGGCAGTGTGTCCCCTCCCCCACCCCCTTCCATGTCCTACCAATTCCTTAATTCCTTCTAGACTAAACATCCCAACCAAAAGCGTAACCAAGGAAGGAAGAAGGCATTGCTCCATGTTAGGGTTTGCTGATGCAGTTGAAAAGATGATATCAGAGCCACAGAATTCAAATTGATTTTTCAATGTCATAATCAGTACATGTAGCTTGAATATGCCTGCTTTACCCCCAAATTCTCTCCTTGGTCTTCCCAAGTCAGCGGCCACTTCGTTACCTTCCCTCCTAGCCTGCTTCTCCTCTCCATTGACTCTCATTCCGTGTGTGCCTTGTCCTTGCCTGGGCTCCTGGAGTCTCTAAGACACACATGAGTTCCTGGGGCTCTGAGGTGCCAGGACCCCATCCGGTTCTCCAGAGATATGGGTGGGTAGAGAGGTCTGGGTTTCCTGAGATGCTGACACCACACCTTACTGGTAGTTTGGGAACCCGAGATGAATTCCTATCACAAGGAGCTGAATCCAGCACCTCCAAAACCCAAGCCTAGGAACACTGGGAGTCAGCTCAAATGGGATTCCTTGCCTTCAGTCCACTGTTGTTCATCAGCATCCTACCCAGCATCCACCAGCTTATCCCAAGTTGCGATTGCTAATGTCACAACCTAATTCCTAAGGGCTGAGGATGAGCCACGAACACTGAGACACTGGCACACATAAGATCCTGGGAAGTGTTTGGGGCCCTGGGGTTAGGCAGCGAAACAGAATGGGACTGAAATGCTTTTCCTGTGAAGGATGAGCTAGTATTTAATCTGTGTGGGTCAAAAGATCTGTCACAGCTACTCAAGTCAGCCTCCGAAGGGCAAACGCAGCAAAGAAACACGGCTGTTCTTGGAATGGCATTTTATTTAGGAATGCTGACATTTGAATTCATATCACTTTTACGTGTCAGCAGTGTTGACCTTCGATTGGTTCTTTTTCAACCATTTAAAAATATGAAAACCAAGATTCTTAAGTTTCCTAAGTCAGGACATAAGCTGCAGGCTGAATTAGACCTACAGAGTTGATTTGCCAGCCCCTCACCCACTTGGCCGAATGGACGAGCAGTCAGGAGAGATGCTGTTTCTGCCACCAGAAGCAATCCTCCTTCTAGCGCTGCTTCTCAAGACTAATGGCCAGGACATAAAGTAACGGTGGCAGCTGACCATCAGACAGCCCATTGTTCTTGGGTTTTGTGCTGATTGTCTAGCTGGAGGAGCACTTCATAATCATTGCAAGGGCTCTGTGATCACTCACAGCTGTGTCCTATGGCAGAGAGGCCTGCCATGCTGTGCCGCAGAGGCGACGGGCCGCCGGATGGAGAGAGAGGTGTGGAAGGTAGATAGAGGTCCAGGGCCCCGGGTTAGCGCCACCTTCGCTCTCCACCCCCAGCACAGAACAGCATTTGTCTGCTTTATGCCAAAATCTGATTCTCTGGCACATCATCCGCCACTAACTCCCAGTGATTGACTGTAAAGATGTTTTACATACTGGAAAGCATGACTCATTTATGGTTTAGCACTGCAGTCCCCAGCGGCCGGTGGCGCCCAGTCCCATAAATCACGACACGGAGAGGCCGTCCTCCCCTCTCACCTCATGAGCTCCTTCCACCCCATGCCAGGCTCAGAAAGCCATTTTCCACAGAGGTGTCGTCTTCTGGGGCTAGGCTGTCTGACAGCCACACCCTCGGGGGTAGCCCTCTACCTCCCGCCCAGAGAGGATTTGGTGGAGCCGATGCTCACCTGCCATGGCCTTAAATGGAGACGCCACGTACCTGTTGGCCTGTTCTAATGGCAGACGCACAGCTAACTTAGACCTCACGTACCTGGATTCTCCTTTCTGACTACGTGAGACTGCGTTTTATCACTAGCTGTTTTACCACTAGTGGTGTGAACACAAGCCTCCAGAGGCTTAGAGAGTGGTGGTGCCAGAGGGGGTCTCAAGCAAGCACTGGGCCACATGGCGTCAATCTCGCCCGTCGGCTAGGTTGGTTCCGCAGCACAGCACTTCGCTCCTGTATATGTGTCAGCTGAAGTTACGCTTCTTCCTGGGCCCCATGCCTGCATTAGATGCAGAGGGAACGCTCCCTCATGTGGGGCTGCCTCCATGTTGTGTAATCATAGAACCTGGATATAAAGTCAGACAATCACAGGAAATCAGGTAATGGATACTTACAAGCACCAAGGCCCAGTGTTCCACATCCTATGCTTGGGAACACATAAAAGGCTTACTGTCCACGCACATATCTGTAGAGTATAAAACAGTGGTGGAACCAGGTATCAGACACTTGTGCTTCCAAGCCTTTAACCTATTCTTCTGATAAATAAAATAGATAAATGGGAAAGAAGCCTTTCCTTGAGTATTTGCCTGGTTATTTTTGAATTGAAAGTAGTTTAAAGATATTTTTTTCTAGCTGGATGCTGATGGCTCACGCCTGTAATCCTAACTACTCAGGAGGCTGAGATCTGAGGATTGCAGTTCAAAGCCAGCCTGGGCAGAAAAGTCTGTGAGACTCGTATCTCCAGTAAACCATCAGAAAGCTAGAAGTAATGCTGTGGCTCAAATGGTAGAGCACTCGCCTTGAGCTGAAGAGCTGAACAGCGTCCAGGCCCAGAGTTCAAGCCCCACAACTGACAAAATATATATTTTTTTCCAACTTTTTTCCAATATTTTTCATTTTCACATTCTACCAAATATATCTAAGCTCAAAACCCAGAGGTCAACCAGGACTCTTCTCAGTCTTCATGGGATCAGTCGATTGCTTCATGTCTTCTTTCCATCCCCCGCCCCACCCACTCACGGCCACAGCTCCTTCCCTCTTAGAAGATTACAATGGTGGTTCAGTAATTTCCCCAGCCTCAAATCCACTGTCATTTCCAGCTAAGCACTACTGTGATGACTGCATGAGACAAAAAGCTGAAAGATCATTTCCCTGTTTATGACCTGTCATTCATTAGGAAAAAGTTTAAACTCCATTCCATAGCTTGGCCTGCATATCCAGAAAGTCTCAAAACTAAATAAACTAACTAAAAAAGAGCTACAGCTTTGCTCCCCTATAAAGTGTTCTTGGTGGGAGATTGCAAAATGTCAAGGTAATGGTTGTTATAAGTTGACTAAGACTTCCAGAAATATCAGCCATCATTTCAAAATGAAATTGATGACCATGGGTTGGTTCTCTCCCTTCCTAAGCTCATAGCCAGCTGTTTCCACGCAGTGTAGTTTATATCCTTTTCTCTGGTAGTTGGCCTGGACAGTGTGTAGCTCTTCCAGTTTAATTTCGCACAGGATGAAGTGGCCAACTGCTCAGACAGTCAGCTACTGTGTGCAGGTCGGCACCCAACTCAGGCCAGGTCCTGAAGAAGCTTTGACTGTCTCCTTGCTTTGCTCCACATACTGAGCTATGAACTACCTATGTGAGTACGTTGACATGGAGAATTCGGTTGTTACAGACTTTTATATAAGTGGGCAAAAACAGAAGCCATCTTACCACAGTAAGAATTTTGTTTTAGTCAGTTGACTGGATATTCACATGAAGAACCTACTTTGCTTGCCCATGTGGATGTTCTTTTAGAAAATGCTTCAGTACAAGAGAACTCATTCTGACATTTTTCTCATAAACTAAAAGACTTTCCATTTCAAGTTCACCCCTGCTTGAGTAGAGAGCCACAGAGAACTTCTTTAGTACATTTGCATAGCCTTTGTGTTCCTAAGTGTGTACACCATACACTTGTTCATCGCCACAGAAACCCTCAGCACAGTGGCCCTGTTGGGAACAGTAACTCCTTAGACAGCCTGTTTGGTACCTTTCATAACTACAAGCTGAGATTTTCAAACAAGCACTGCTCTCATGGAAGATCTTTTCTACTAACCAGAATGATTTTTTTTCAGTGTTTCTTTTTTCTGTTGACAGGTTTTTACATGAGTTAGCTCAGATCCCTAATTTTGCCGAACGTGCCCAGTGCATAATCTTCAGATCTGTGTTCTCTGAGAGCATCAACTCTTTACACCGGAAGATTGAGATTGTCACGCGAGCCTCTGAGGTATGTTTGCTGTGAAGTTCAAAGCTGGCCTGACTTCCATGGGGTCCAGTAAAGGAGGGAGTGGAGAGTCAGAGAAAGCAACCATAGAGCCTTGTCCACACCTTGTGTGCTTTCTCCGAAGGTGAGTGTGTGGCTGGCCTGCCCAAGAGAGGAAGGAAGGAAGAGGGCATGCAGATTCAGGCAGCCAGGAGTTCACAGGCTTACGGAGCAGTCCAGACGGTGTGCTCTGTTCCCTTTCTACCTCTTCAACTTGCATAAGGGAATTTTGCTTGAAACCTTCATACCTGATCACCTCAAACCTGTCCATATCCCAAATTAGAAGGATTCTAGAGATTTGACAGGTGAAATAACTGACTGGATCATGAATGACTGGCAGATAAGTCTGTTGGCTTCACTGTACTAGTGTGCATTAGACAATTAAACTCTAGTCTTTGGCTTTCTCACACGGTGATCCATGCTCTGGGGGACATGAGGCGCCTCGACATCGTACTAGAGTACTTCATGGCTTACCTAGAGGTTTGCATAAAAGATGCTAATAAAAAAAAGCATAACTATTACCCGAGTACCCTGAGGGGGAAGAGCAGAATCTGCCTAGAGAATTTTGCTCACTTTCTTTCCCCTAAAATAAAAGACAAACAAGTAAGACTATAAAGGGGAAAAATGCTTCCATTTGAAAATTTGTACCTGAAGCAAAAATAAAAGAGAGGAAAAATAAATGAGATAAGGGAGCTGAAGAAAATCCTAAGTGGCTTGGAATGGTAGAAGTTTATATAAACAATAAATGTGCATTTAAAAGCACTGTAAACATAACCTATGGCCTCAAAATGCATGATTGTGAGGCTGCACTCGCATTTCCTGTGTCTACTCTGTGTTTGACTGTGCTGTGTGCACAGGCACATAGTCCCCAACAGATCCTGAAAAGACATTCTATATCATTCTACTTTGAGGTCACCAAAAATAAAGCCTAATTCTATTAACTTCCTTGAATCAGTCTGAAAGTACTTTAAGAATGAAAAATAAAATTAAGTCAAGTGGAGCTATCAATATGAAGATTTCATCCTCGATACTAGGGCGTGAATTGTTTATAGTTTTTGAGTGTGTAGAAGATATGGCTTTCGTTCTTTTCATTAAGAACAGACACCAGTGGCTTCCTAACGTGATTTTCACCTCGTTCGCTGTTAATACTCTTGGTAACAAGCCATCAGGCGGTTGGTTGGTCCAAATACTCCTGGAGCCCAGTGACTGCTGTGTGGCTGGAGTTGGGACTGTCCTCACCCGCGCTGTCCTCACAGGGCCTGTTGAGCATGAAGAGTGTGAAGGACATCCTGGCTCTCATCCTGGCCTTTGGAAATTACATGAATGGAGGGAACAGGACCCGAGGACAAGCAGATGGCTACAGCCTAGAAATTCTGCCCAAACTCAAGGATGTCAAGAGTCGGGTATTTAGTTCTGACGAGTTTTTATGATTTCAATTTAAAGCCTGAATGCCTTTGTTTATAGAAATAACAAAAAGTGCTCCCGAGTGTTATATTTCTTGCTCTTTTTTCCCCTAACAGTAATCAAGTATTTGAGAACATGAATTGTCTTCTCTACTTTCTTTGGATTTTGGAGTAAAAATAGGTTTTTCATCTTAGATCTTATTTTTAGTGACACAATTCCTTTTTTTGTTTTTGGTGTAGCATACGTGAGTAATCCAAGCCGCTACTGCAATGGAAGATAAAACATTAAAATATTAATTGTGGTGCAAAGGCTGGAGTGTGTTTGAATTTAGTTCTGGCTACTTGTAATTTACTCCCTGTATAGCACAGCACTGTGGAATCACCAATTTAGCGGAGTGTTTGAATTCTTTCCCTCACAACAATTGGTCTGGAGTCTCTGGTCAGCTCTCTGAGCCTGATTATCACTAGGCTCCACACCCCTGCAGGGCTACCTCTTTAGAAACAACCAGCCCATATCAAGGGGTCCCATGGGGGGCAGAGAGGGTGGAGGGAGGGGAAATGCTCCGGCCAGTTAGAATTAGACCCCTGTGAACCGGACACAAAGGCTACCTTGTGGGAGGGCCTCCCTCTGGCCTCCTGGGGTCATAAAGTGGCGTGGTTCCTTTTAAGTTGGCTCTGATAGTTTTTCACGCCATTAAGAAAACACATTTTTTTGAAAGGTGGGAAGGGAGGGAGGGCTTTCTGTTCCCTTTAATACCCCTGTCTCCTGTCTTGGCTTTATGCCAGAAAATATGAGACACCAATTTTCTGTTTACTTGTTTGTTTTAGGCATGGTCTCGGAGGTCTTGTAAGCTATCTATTTTCCCCACAAACAACAGGGTAGAGTCATTTCTTTGTATAGCTGACTTTTTTTTTTAATGGAGGAAAATCTTGTTTGTTTTGAACAGAATTAGGATCAAATCTCACAAAGTATCAGTATCATAAACTTGAGATATCTGCTCTCAACTGTAGAACCAGGGCAGAGACTCATGTGAACAGCTTGTCATTTGCTTTCTCTTTTAAACCTAGGATAATGGAATTAATCTGGTGGATTATGTTGTGAAGTATTACCTGCGTTACTACGATCAGGTAAGAAATATTACCACATAGAAACTCTGCTAATGGGGTGTCAACTCTGACACATGGATGGCATTCAGAAATTGGGTGATGGATAGCTGGACAGATGATTTTTCACACCCAGCTCTGAATGGTCTCCAGACTCCAGGGTTTAAAAAAAAATAGTGAAACCAAGAGAGCAATGTTAACTTTGAGAAAGAGAAGAATTGTTCTTGGCACACGTCTACTGATTCTCAGTGTACAACAAACACAGCTTTGTGGAGTCACCTTAGTTGCGTTGTGGTCACATTGTGAGGTTCTCTGTGAACTCAGGTTCCATTCGGTAACTGCTTATAGTTGAAACTGGATTCTGAGATACAGAATAAAATAGAAGTCAAGACACAGTAATACCCAATGTTGTACCCACAGTGCAGCTGTGAACAAGTTGGAGACACTGAATTTGAACAAGTCCTTCCTCTACTTAGATTATATTTGCAGTTAGAAACAAACATGTCTGTCAGAATCAACCTGATCACAATTTTCTGTTTCTTTCCTTCTTGTTGAACTGAGTAGAAAGAGCCAGTCACTGTGAGACAAAGAGCAACTATTACTGAGGAATAAAACAATTAGTACAAACAGAAAAATCACAAAGGAACATGTGGTCAGGACTCCGGCCTAACTCGCTATGGAAGCAGAGTGTTTCCCAGGCACCAAAGAAAGAAAAAGAGGAAGATCTCATGCAGAGAAGCTAAGCACTGGTCCCCTCTTTCTATGGTCGCTTCCCTCTCTGATAGATGGATCTAACTCCTCTTAATGAACCTGCCTAGCCCTTCCCTCCCTCCCTCCCAACGGCTCTGCTTCTATGCAGGCCATCAGATCTCTTCCCTCTCTGATAGATTTCTCCAACTCCTCAGATCTTGGTCATTTGGCACCTTTGGCTCTGCTCTGACTTCAGCTAAGCTCATTGTCTGTCTGTATTTTTCCTTCCTGCTCGCCCCAGTGCACAGAGGCTTTAAGGAGACTCCTGGAGGATGTCTCCACACCACCCACCCCGTTTACCTGTGCTCTGACAGCATGCTTCTATTCAAAACAAAAACAGTGCCCCATTTGCAATTGAGTTAAGACGATTCCATTCCACTTTAGTCTTTTGCATCCAAGCTGTTATTACTTTTCCTTTACACATATTCTGTGATTTAATCCAAGACATGATGTGCTCCAACCACACCCTTACTAGTACGCTTGCTTACTAATGGATTTTTACTTCTGATGCCTCTCAGAGTCTCACACACACACACGCACACACACACACACACACACACACACACGCTTTCCTTTTCTCTTATTCTCCCAAAAAAGAATCTACTTACTGGTCATCCGCGATGAGCACAGTGGTACCTACCTGTCATCTCAGCTGAGGCAGGGCCACATAGCGAGTTTGCGGCCGGTTTGGGCTGCATAGTGAGACTCTAAATAAAATTCCTCCCTCCCTTCCTTCCTTCTTCCCTCCCTCCCTGTCCTCTCCCCTGTCCTTCCCTCCTGTTTCGTTTTTGCTTTGTTTTTGAGCGAGGGTCTTGCTGTAGCTCGGGCTGGTCTCAGTCACCATCCTCTCTGTTCTCCTGTCTGGGTCTCAGATGCCAGGATGGCAGGCTCCATCACCTGCCTGCTGGCAGAGGACCTTTCTAACTCTATGCTGGCTAAAGCAGATTGACCCGATGGCGTCTGCCTCTACCAAGCAGAATGGCTGAGATTGTCCTACAAAATGGAGAATCCAATGAAATTGACTTCCTGGAGGGAAAGCTTACCAAAAGAATAATCACAGCTGCCGGCGTGGCCTAGTCTAGAAACCACCCTTTTCTTCCGGGAATATAAGTGATGATTTTGTGATTAGTGGTAGGGAACCACAGCTGGGGCAGGGGTGACTCCTGACCCTCAGACCTGGGGTTGGATCTCAATCTAGGTCCAGGTTGAAGAAATCCACTTACAGTCTTGGATTTCAGTCTAGGTCCAGGCTGAAGAAGTCCACATACAGTCTTCCATTCAACTCTGAGTAGCTTTTGCAAAAGCTACTACCGGGCTGATTTGCCCACTGGCATTTTCTGTGATCCTCTGATGAGGAGTTTTAGAAGATGGTCTGCTTCCTGAGTCCTTGCAGCGCAGCTCACCAATTAAGCCTCTTAGATGTTCTGTCTTAGCACTTAGACTAGGGTACCCCTTCCAGTGTTTCTAAAGCAATAAAATAAATGTAGAACAATGGAAAAAAATAAATTTATTATATTCTGATAAGTTGGTGTCCATAGAGAATCTAAGGGGCTTAGAGGAATGGAACGAATCCAGGAACTCCAAAAACCACAAGGAAATGTGATCAGTTAGACGTCTCTGGCTAAAAGTGCAGATTTTCCTAAAGTGGATTACACAGGCTGTTTACAGCAGTGCCCACCGGCCAGCACAGTCTGCTGGCATGCCAGGCTTTATAGATATCCTGAGAACAAGGCAGAGTTCTTGCCCTTTAGATGCTTACTGCCTAGTGGGAAAACGTACAAGCTAGCACCACAGTTTTTAAATGAAGGCAGTAAGTGCTGTGATCAGGATGTCAGAGGCTCTTGGAATACAGGAAAGAAACACCCAAGCCTGGAGATTGAAAGGAAGTCTTTTAAGGAGGTATCAGGGTGAACAAGGAGGTTTAAGGAGTCCCTGGGGAAGGGGTGGCAAAGGCCTAGAGACCAGAGACGGTGGCCTTGTCTCCATCTCAGGAAGGCTAGAGGGAGGTGCTGCAGCGCAGCAGAGGCCAGATCACAGAGCGCCTGGTGAAGCGGTTTGAGAGTGAGGAAGGACGGGCTGTGAAGGGAAGCCGGCAACGTGGTGCCTGTGGAGAGAGGAAGAGCTGAAGGCTGCCTGAGACGTGCGTCTGGGGAGAAGGCAGGGGGCTGGGAAAGACACTTGGTCTCGGTTTTATTGGGCCTGAGATTCTGCCTTCTCAGCTTAGGTCCTCCATGAGATAGCGCAGAGGAACTTGTCAAAACTATACCAACCCTGCCCCTCGTAAATGCCGGCTCAGGTAAATGAAGCAGCGCTTGGAAACGCTTTACAAAGATAGTGGAGGCCACACTTGGGAGTCTCGAGGGAGCGTTACAGTGATGCCAGTGCCATGCATTTTCAGCTGACCATGACCAGGGCGAGAAGATGTACCTCTTCCTTTGTTTGCAATATCCCTTAGGAAGCCGGGACCGAAAAGAGTGTCTTCCCCTTGCCTGAGCCACAAGACCTCCTTCTGGCCTCCCAGGTCAGGTTCGAAGACCTCGTGAAAGATTTAAGAAAGCTGAAGAGGCAACTGGAAGGTAACAGGAATTGTTTGTGCTACTGTGATAACTGCAAAGATGTATTTTTAAGAAATGTGTTGGAGGACCGTTTGTGTCAGGTGCGCGGAACGCAGCAGGCCCGCCCCTCTCTGGTCCGCTGTGTCCCGTGTGGAGCTCGGCCTTGTCCCGAGCATTGGTGGCATGCGTGGGTGTGCTGCTCTCTTTTAGGAAGGCTGGTTGTTTGTTTACTGTCCATGTCTTGTCATACCTACAGTTTCTCACATTTCGTAGGTACGGCTTTTTTAGTAATAGCACCAACTATTTTTTGGAACCATGCTGTTTTCTATTATCCTTATAACCACCAAATAAGGAGAAACTGTCTTAACTCCGTTTACAGATAAAAAAACAAGACTCAGAGAAATTGTATCATGCTGTCAATCAGAGGCATTGGACTAAACTGACAATTAGAGCAAATGCATTGTCTCACTTTGCTGCTTGTACACATGTGAATGCCTGCAACATGCGTGCACACATATATGCTCATGCATATGCACACATACACATATATCACTCATGTACACTAGCATCTTTATATATTTGGCTTCTGTATGGATGCAACCATAGACCCACAGTAAGCATTCCATTATAGTTTCATTTACATTTTGAGTTATTCAAAATGTGATATTGCAAAAGCCCCTTTTTTTAGCCTTTATTGAAAAGTAAAAGTACGTCTTGCTTGAGTAGGAATTTTCCTTTGGCGTCTCGGTCGTCTACTGTTTTTACTGTGGAGACATCTTCTTGTCCAGAAACATAAATACTCTCCTTGGAGCTTGTGTAACTCCGGCTGAAGATCGCTGTAGAGGATTTAGGGAGCGTGTTAATGTGGAAATGGAACCCTGTGTGCCAGAAGGGGTGTTGGAGGGAGCAAAAAATTCAACCAGGAATAGTTTCACACTAAGACATAAAATAAACATTAAAAAATGTTTATTGTGAAAGAGTGGTCAGAACCCACGTTGTAGGCTGAGAGCAGCTTTGAAATGGAGGCAGAGCCGGGCAGGTCCCTTCCCAGTGGCAGGGAAAGCCATTTATTTTTACTTTGGGCATAAAACTTACTTCAATCAGGAGAGTGGTTACAAGTGCATACTTTTACCTGGTAAATTACTTTTAGAGGAGTGTGCGTGTGGATTCCCCCTCCGCCCCCCCCCCCCCGTTGATACAGTTGGGAGAGTGGATTCATCCCACTGGGAGCTTTGTGCAGGACTAGGACCTGGGAGCTTGGAGCCATTGTTTCCGTCTGTCACGGATAATGGACACTTTTTTCTGTATCTACACTGAGGAAGGTGATTCATATCACCATCAAGCAGCGTGAGCCGTCTCTGAGCCCTCTCCGTCCCTCTGCAGGCAGGACCAGGACCCAGGCCTGTCCCCCAGATGGCAGCAAGAGTCAGCAGCAGGCCCGTCCCGAGTGCTCAGCAGCAGGCCCGTCCCGAGTGCTCAGCAGCAGGGCCGTCCCGAGTGCTCAGCAGCAGGGCCGTCCCGAGTGCTCAGCAGCAGGCCCGTCCCGAGTGCTCAGCAGCAGGGCCGTCCCGAGTGCTCAGCCCCAGGCCCGTCCCGAGTGCTCAGCAGCAGGGCCGTCCTGAGTGCTCAGCAGCAGGGCCATCCTGAATGCTCAGCAGCAGGGCCATCCCGAGTGCTCAGCAGCAGGCCCGTCCCGAGTGCTCAGCAGCAGGGCCGTCCTGAGTGCTCAGCAGCAGGGCCGTCCCGAGTGCTCAGCAGCAGGGCCGTCCGAGTGCTCAGCAGCAGGGCCGTCCCGAGTGCTCAGCAGCAGGGCCGTCCTGAGTGCTCAGCAGCAGGGCCGTCCTGAGTGCTCAGCAGCAGGGCCATCCCGAATGCTCAGCAGCAGGGCCATCCCGAGTGCTCAGCAGCAGGCCCGTCCCGAGTGCTCAGCAGCAGGCCCGTCCTGAGTGCTCAGCAGCAGGGCCGTCCCGAGTGCTCAGCAGCAGGCCCGTCCTGAGTGCTCAGCAGCAGGGCCGTCCCGAGTGCTCAGCAGCAGGGCCGTCCTGAGTGCTCAGCAGCAGGCCCGTCCTGAGTGCTCAGCTCTCCCACTTCTTTGCTCCCTGGGAAGCCCACGGCCTGACCCCAGCGTAGACTTCTCAGGAGAAATCTGATCTCTTTTTGATCTTTCCCCTGCTCTTCCAGGCACTGGCCCCTCTGACATCCTAGTGAGTTGGATGATAAATAGGCAGGGATAGAGAAGTCACTAGGAAGGGATTCCGGGGAGTTGGGGCAGCGGCTGCCGGAGCCCCCCGACATTGGCCACTGAGGCCCTTCAGTCCACACACTGTCCTCAGCCAGCTTCAAGATCTGCAGAATCTTCTGGAGTTGGTGAAGCTGCCTCAGGACGAAAAAACAAACATCATCTTAGTTATTTTTCTCCTATGAACCAAACGACTCCAAAAGATACAATTTACCACAAAAACAAATGGGGAATGCCGCCCCCACCCCACACACATTGACTGTTTACACAGAAATGCCCGCTAGTGCCAGTGTGTTTAACACATGAAAGGTGCCCAGTACGCATTGAAGGAAAAGGCAGATGCTGGGCTCTAATGAATTTCTTTCTCCTTTAAATACCATCTGGCAAAATGGCCAGAGTGCCGGCGGCCCGTTTCATCTCGGCTCTCCCATTCGGTCTCACCGCCGTCCCCACAAGGCCTTCGTGTGAACCACGATTGGATGTTTAATTGAAGAGGACATAATCTTCACACACACAGCAAAGATTTGATGAGGCCTTGAGGTTTATTGTAGCCATTAAAATGTTTTAGCTGTTGGCAAAACCCCAGAAAATGTCTAAAACCAAACCAGATGTGATTAGCAAATTTTAAGAAGCATCAGGCCCCAGCTTTCTAGGCAGGCTCCACCCCTTAGAAGAAAATATTCGGAGGGGGCTGGGGAAGTGGCTCAGTGGTAGAGCGCTCGCCTCACATGCATGAGGCCCTGGGTTCCATTCCTCAGCACCACATAAACAAAAAGCCAGAAGTGGCGCTGTGGCTCAAGTGGTAGAGTGCTAGCCATGAGCTGAAGAGCTGAGGGACGGCGCCCAGGCCCAGAGTTCAGGCCTCATGGCCAACAAAAAAAAAAGCAAGAAAGAAAATATTCTGAGTAGTGTTAACCACGCCTTTGCAGTGCAGCCAAGGGTTGATGGTCATGCAGATGTCACCAATAGGAGCAGAATGAACATCTTTCAGAAAGGTGAAAACTTTGAATAACATTTTAATACAAGGGTGTCGCGAGTAGCATTCCTCAAATTTGTGTGGGATTATTATTAGGTGATTACACACGCACACATATAGAATGCCCTCTAGTTTTCACAATTACTCCAAGAAGACGATAGTATTTTGATCTCTCACAAGAAAAGGATGCTGAAGCTCGTGGTGCTCACGCAGCTAAACCAGGGTTTTATAGGTGATGACTTTGCCATGTTTTGAACTAGATACCACTAGGGAATATATTCAGCACGGTGACATATTTTCCTCTGGCCTAGAAGCCTTTAGTTGTATCAGAGATCAAACTGAAAGCTATGTTCACAGCATAGAGCTCTGTGGATAATAGGTAGGTGAGGTAGCTGTGTGTGGGCATACCCCCCAGGAAGGCAAACGTCCCATTCTCAGGTCAGATAAAGATACAGGAATAAACGTACTTGGAGTTGAGGATGGACTGAGGTTATACAGGTGGATGAGCAAATAGACAAATATTCTATGGATTCAGAACTCAGGCTTTGGAGTCTGATATGTGCCACAGTTTGGGGAAGGAATGATCTTGATAACTAGTATAACCAAAAAATACATTTATCTTCCAGGGCTAGAGGAATATCTCAGTGGCATTGCGTGGCATATGTGAGGCCCTGTATTCAGTCCTCAACATCAAAGTAATCAATAAAATACTCATTTATTTTAATGGGACAGTATGGCACCTGCATCATTTCATAGAAAATAATGAATGCGTGGGGCCTTGTTGCACAAGCTGCACAAAGACAGTTAGTAGTAGGGAAGTACGCGGCCTGTGCAGCTGGCCCTGCTGGGGAGGGGCCTAGCAGGCCGTGATGGACGGAGGCTGTAGAGCTCCCGGACTACCTGTGCTCCCTCCTCCCCACCGCGAAGAGCAGAACCACGTACCTACCGCATGCGGTGAACTCACCGCAGACTTTCTTTTCTCTACACCCCTTAATCACACAATGTTTCCCTGGACTGACTGTCGTAAGGAGTGGTTGGGAAATCACCAACAGCAGCGGTAGTTTCTTTCTTAACCTTGATCTTGTTTGCTAGCCAGATACTCTTACCCATCCGTAAGTGTGGGGAGGGAAGTCGAGGCCCCTAAAGATGCCCAAACCCAAGCCTCTAAAGTCTCTGGCTATGCTGCCTTACATAGAAAAGAGAAATTGTGTTGCTGTTGACATAGGAAGGTTATTCTTGGAGGATTACTCAGTGGGACTAATGTAATCACACGAATCTTTAGCATGAAGCTTTGAAAGCCCTTCAGCTTTCCCTGTTTGGGATTTAACTACAGAAGAACGGTGAAGGAACTATAATGTTACTGGCTTCGAAGGTGGAAGAAGTGGGAAATGAGCCAGGGAGAGGGGCAAGCTTGCACGACTAGAAAAGGCAGACCAGATCCTGCCTGCCCTGCACACAGGAAGGAACACGGCCCCGTCAACACTGGGCCCTTAGCCCAGCAGCTCCGTGTTAGTTTGACTTCTAGCAAACAGACCTGCAAGATACATTTGTGTTGTTTTAAGCCACTTACATCCCATTCATTTGTTATCCTAGTAATAGGAAACTAACACCCTGTGGAACAAATCTGACTGTGCTTTTACACCAAGCCCACCCTCAGCACGCACATGTGGGTACACCACTCAGCCTTCCTTGCAAAGGTAGAGGAGAGTTCCCCGGTAGTGGCACTCACCAATATCAAGTGAAGTGAAAATTGGTATGCCAGAGACAAGCCTGTGAGCAGGTAAGCCTGGAAGTGCTGGCGGATCACCCTGGGGATTCCCAGCGATAGCTTAGTAAGGTTCCCCAGAAGTATGTTAGTTAATAATCAACACAAAGAAGGTTGGCCCTTTCAAAACAGCATCTGTCAATGGTAAGAAATGAAAGTGATTTTATTTTCTTGCGTTGAATACTTAGTAGTATTTAACAGACTATACATTATGTGAAGCACAGCTTACAAAAATGGATATTGATATTACTGTCAGTTTTAGAAGTTGTTAGCTAAGTAGTCAGACTGGATGATCTCTAGAAGCTGAAGGGAATCGCTGGCATTGGCTCTTGGTCTCTGTCCATCCTTTCTTGGTTGTACTGCTCTGGCCAGGGCTGATGATTAAAACTTGGTTTAAAAACACAAAAGTCAACTCTCAATTGTAGCTAGACAGATTACTGAGATTAAGGATTGGGCATAGTTTTGAAAAAGTTAATAATGTATTCTTTCTTGCATTAACTCATTGAGTCAGCTGAACGACTTCCACATTGGAAGCCTTTCTTGTTTAAAAACAGTTGGTAAACAGTAAACTAGCTGTTGTCTGCCCTGTGAGGTGGAGACGTGGGTCTCCTTCGCAGGGGGCTCGTTGTGCTCTGGGAGGTGAGAGGCAGCCCGAGGGTGGGCTGCTGAGCCGGAGGCCAGGCCTGCTGGAAGGAAGCTGTCCACAGGAGAGCTCACGTCTCCAGAAACCAAGGCAGAAGCAAGACCACGCAGCACCTTGACCGTGACCTCCCTGGCTTTGTTCCCGTGTCGATTCGGGGCATTGCACGTTTCCTTCCCTCCTCTCTGCCCTGCGGTTGATGAAGAGTAGACTGAGGGAGGGAGGTCATTGTAAATGCCTGAGTTTGAGTCGCTGTGAGAGCAGAAGGACCCTCTCTCCCTGCTCCTCTGCCGGCTGCTCCCGTGCAAGCGTGGCCTCAGCCTTCACTCTCGGCCCTGGAGGCTCTTCAGCAGAAATCATGTATCCAGAGGTCCACGCTTCGATGTGAGGATGGCCCTTGGCAGCCTGTGCCAGCCCGCACCACGGAGCCTGAAACACAATTTGAGACAAATGACCTCTTGATACTGTCGAACAGAGAACCGAAGGCTCCTCCTTGCTCCTGGAGAGGCCCCCGGCTCTGTAGGATTGATAACTGCCACCACCTGGGGCAAGTGAGTGGCTTTTTCCTCATGAGATGGAGAGAGGGAAGGAGACAGGGAACAGAAACACCACTTCAAGTGAGTGAATGTTTTGTTTATATGCTTATTTGAGCATGGCCCCCGAACAGTCTGACTCAGGAAAAAATGGTTCTTTAGAGAAAGATGGTTGGTTGAACACTCATGTAGGATTAGTAAAGAGGTCTTTAAAACTCAACAGCACAGGTGGGAATGTGGCTCAGTGGTAGAGTGCTCATCTAGCATGCATGAAAGCCCAGGCTCGATTCCTCAGTACCACATACACGGAAAAGGCCAGAAATAGCACTGTGGCTCAAATGGTAGAGTGCTGGTCTTGAGCAAAAGAAGCTCAGGGACAGTGCCCTGGCCCTGAGTTCAAGCCCCAGGACTGGCAAAAACAAACAAACACCAAAAAACAACAACAACAAAAACGTCAACAGCACAGACAATGAGAGAGAACCACAAAATTTCCAAAGCTTGAAAAACAAATGGACAAGTGGTACATGGTTTACCAAACAAGAAGTCTCAACTGCAGTTCAGAAGGGGAGAAGAACAGAAGATAATCCATACATACCACAAACCTCTGCATTAATTTATACCTAAGTACAAATATACAAGATTCATCCATAAAAGTAATGAAGTCATTCAAGAGAATCTTCTCAAATGATTGATATGATTTTCTAATTTTAAAATGTCCAAATGGGTCTTGGTATGAGGGAGTGAAGCAGCTTCATACCATTATTAGAGCATTTCAGACTTCTTAGGAAGAAAGAGAAATTTCCCACTTCTATAAGAGGACCTAGGAACAGATTTCACCCAGAGCAAAAGAGGCAGAATGACTTCAGACTTTCCAACAGCATCATTGAGAGCTATAAATGGATTTGAATTTAGAGAGGAGCATTAGCCCCAGTTCAGACTCTGAATCCATCATATCAGATTTGGGGCCAGATTAGAGCATTTTAAATGTATATTCTCAAAACCTGATCTCCCTATAAGAATACAATGTGGCGTTAAGTGGGAAGACACTGGTCACAGGAAATTAGAAGTCTAAGACAGAAGACAAGAGTGAGTCCCCAGAAGGGCTGGCAGGCGGGGAGAGAAAAGATTTCAGGTTAGATTAGGTAAAAAGAAACCACAGAGAAGACTGTTCAGAAATACTCGGTTTCCACCTCTGAAGAACCTGGATGTCAAGAGAGCCACAAGAGATTGACCAACTAAACACGAAGAAAATGAAAATATAATCTGTTCTGAGGCAGGTAGGTAGACTGTTGAGAGTGCTACCTATTTACAGTACATGAAGAGAAAAATCAGGTAGCAACTTATTAGAGACACGCATGAACTTGGAAGATGGAAACGTTAGCTTTGCCAACGTGCTTGCCGGTGGTGGAGAGAGACAGTAAGCCGCTGTCTGCGGGGCGTACGGAAAGCATTTATTCCTTAGCCCACGTGACTATGTAAGTTTGATGAATACACCTCAAGAAGGTAACACATGACGTCACTTGTGACAGGTAGTTTGCTGAAGTTCCGGCGGCACAGGCTGGTGTGTGGAGAGTAGCGCTGGGCTGGGATTGAAGAGACTCGGGTGTAAGGTTCAGTTCTGCCACTTTCCACGCGAGGAGCCATGCTGTCTTGACAAACCATTCAGCCTCTGAGACGCTCGTGGGGGCAGTGGAGCAATCACACCGCTCTGCTCTGCCCGCATCAGAGAGCGTGGAAGGCTCAGCGAGGGCGGCGTGTGGGGAGATGTCTCTCGCACTGCGGCTGGTGCTTACAGTCACTCCTAAGCCATGCAGTGTGCAGTGTGTTCAGTGCATGCTGGTGCGTCCTACGAGGGCGAATTGATCCATTAGGACAGCCCTGGCTCATGTATCACCTCTTGGGAAACTCCAGAAGACACAGCCTGAATGATTATTGACCATGCCTGACTTACCAGCTCGGCTCCTCCTCCTCAGTCCATTTGTCCATGGCAGTAGTTTACTAAGCCTGAACTCTGGTATGAGATTGGATACATTACCCAGAGTCCAGGCCACGTTGCCATGGCGTCAAAAATATTTAGTCTTGCAAGCAGAGTTTTAGAAATAATTTTTCAATGTGATTTATTTTTGCAAAATGGTTTCAACCAAACAGACTTGGGGACTGGGCTGAGTGCCTCAGAGGGGCTGTGGAGAGGCAGGGATTCAGCAGCGGGCCCTGTGCTGGGTAAAGGTCACACGTCCCCAAATGGGATGCCTTCAAAGACAAATTGTACAGAGAGGAGGGAGAATGCGGAAACTGAAATTTGATTCACCCGCGTAATTAATGGAAGACGTTTGTGTTTCCCTTTGAAGCCGTGGCTGGGACATCGCTGTGTGGGAGGATGAGTTACGCTGTCCTGGCTTCCCCTGAGTTTGCCCTCTGTTCTCACCCATTATTTATAAGCCAGCATGGCGAGCAGGATTTATTGTGTTTGTTTTAGTTGTTAATAAACAACATAAAATCTTGAACCAATCTTGAACTGCTATTTTGGGAGTCAGAAGTTCTGAATTCAAATCCTTGCTTCACAAGTTGTATAACCCTCGGCGGGTCATAAAACATTAAGGGCCTTGGTGCCTGTCTGGCCGTGGTTTTGATTGGGGTGTGTTAACCTGTGGGGCGCCAGGGCTTCGTGCCCACACCTAAGATACCGCGTCACATGCACCCCTCTGACACTGTCTTATAACTAAAACCTCAGGGACCTCTGAGTACTCACAGGCAGAGCGTGCAGATGGAGATCTGTTCGTGAGTTAGTCCGTGCCTTAAATATTCTTTGATACCACTTAGCAATACTCTTTGCAGTGATCTTTCTATGGAGCCCAGTTTTTAATGAGAAAAGATGGCTCCAGTCAGGAGTCACAGAAAGTGACCCTTTAATCCCTTAATCTGTTCATCTAAATCCATTTACATATCTCGTCGTCCCCATTTAAAACAAGGAGGAACTTCCCGTGGTGGCATCTGGAGGTTGGGGGCCACGTTGGCTGTGTTTCTTACAGCTCATGGGCATCCCGCATTTTTTATTTGAGACAAGTTCCTACTATGTTGTGTCGGCACCTCCCAAGGAATGGGATCACAGGGCTAGGGCTAGGGCTAGGGCTAGGGCTAGGGCTAGGGCTAGGGCTAGGGCTAGGGCTAGGCACAGACACCATGCGTGGCTGGTCCCCACAGGTCGGGGGGCACTCCTGGGTTCAGATTTGTCTCAGCTCCTTACAGTCGGTGCACCGTCCTCACCCTCACCTCAAACCTCTCGGGGAGACCTCAGCTCGAGAGAACCAGAGACACAAGAGGCCGGCCGAGGTCCTGGGCACTGCAGATCCCTGAGGATGACTTTCTTTTAGCCAGAGGGAGATTGGAATAGTCTTGAGAATCAGCACGGAGATAAACAGCAATACATTGACACCCAAGTGGACATCCAGACATCACAGAGACAGTAACTTCCTCTTTCCTAACCCAAGGAAAATCTGTAAGGGGTAATGTCCTGACCCCACCCCTTTGTGTTCTTAAATTGTTTTTCTGAACTGTTTTGGTGGTCATTAAAAACAGCATCAGATCTCTGAGTATTAAGAAAAAAAGTTTGAATAGGAGGAGGACCTTGCTTGACCTTTTCTCTCAGTTTATTTTCTCAGCAAATATTTATTCTAAGCACTGAGTTAACTGCTAATTTTAAATAAACTCCCTGAAATATCAAGTCATTTGTGAACACATTTTAAGAGCAAGCATTACCCTCATTTTGTAGGGGAGAAGTTTATCCCTCCTTAGGTTTCTCATTTTTCTTTCGCTAGCAACGGGGAAGCAAACTGTCCTTAAGAGTTCTGGTGAAACTTGCCAGTCTCCTAGTGATGGAAAGGTGTGCGGTCTGCCCTTTAGCTGCTCCATACAGTCCCCAGAGTGTGTACTACAGAGCCCTTCCAGATTTCCATCTCGCCAGGAGAATCAGCAAGTGTTTGCTGCTCCAGAGCCTAGGGACTATACACTTGAGGACTTACAAATGCCTACCTGTGTTTTTCAACCCAAGGCTTACGTCCCTGTCTCCCAGGCCAGCATGGAATGTTTCAAGCTGGGGTAACGTCTGCTGTGTACACTCTGTGCATTCTCTTCCATCTCTAAAGCCATCACAGTACCCTGAGTCATAACCAGTGTCCCGATCACGGGCAAGATGGGGCAGAAATGACACGGCAGCTCCCTGATCCGCTCGGGATAAGTAATGGGGCAGTGTGGCCCAGTCCCATCACAGATCCCTGACTCAGCTGGAAGCCCAGGCCAGGACATGGCTTAACTGATCTCCTCCCTTGCTTTTGAATTTTGTAGGCGTAAGGGCTGAAAATGCCGGTGCTGGATAGGTGTGGTGGTTGGTTGTTAGAGGACCCCATCTGTCCTCACTTTGGCTCCTCTTCTTCCCAGCATGTTCCCCTTTTTTGTCCCTCCTAACAGTGAGACTGTGCAGCTAGGAGACTGTCTCCCATTGGAGACTTCCCCAAGTCACCTTCTCTGAGCAGACAGGCCCGGGACGCAGGCCCCAGAGACTGCTGGACCAGCACCTGTGCCATAACTCAGGAGTCCGGTGCATCCATGACAGGAGAGCATGGCTTCAAATAGCTGACCACTGGCCACTCTGCACACTCTGAACTATTTTTGATCCCCAGTGTGATTTTTGAACACATCCTTAAGAAATCCTGACTCCCCACAAGCGGACAATACAACCCTCTTTATATGAAGCCTTGTTTATAAGCTGCGATTCTCCCGACAGATTTACAAGTGTCTGTGGAGTTTTAAAGACGATTGCTTAACAGCCATGAAGTGAGACACATAGGGCTGTGTAAATATTTTATCTGGAATAGGGGATTTTTCACACACAAAAAAGTCTGAGCCAAATACTGCATTAAATCTGAAGACAGTGGCAAACGGATGAGCCGCGGTTGCCAGCGATTCCTGGAGCCAGCCCTGGGTCCCATCCGCCAGTTCAGGTTGTGTATTTTAAAATAACTTTCCATGGCTTTCTTTTTTTTTCCTTTTTCCTTCCTGCCTTTCCATCCCTTACTTCATTATGGCCTATTTAGGTATAAGTTCTTTCCAGAGTAGAAAATGACAATGGATGTGACTTAACGAGGAGGCCTGGACTGAGGATCAGGCGCAGAGGTCACCGCGGTGTGGGAGGGTGGCAGCTGTCCAGGCTGGGCTGTGCGGAGGCGGGCCGCCTGTTCTAATGAGCTTGTAGGTTTTCATCGTCGGCCTTTTTGTCACGGGCAGTTGGCCTGCAAGAAGGCAGATAGGGCTCACCTCAGTGTCGGGTGCCTCTTAATGAGTTCCTTGAGTCATAAAGACAAGTCCATTGCCTTTGCTTCCAAGGTGTGTGTGTGTGTGTGTGTGTGTGTGTGTGTGTGTGTGTGTGTGTGAGAGAGAGAGAGAGAGAGAGAGATTCTACCATTTAACGCCCATGAAAACTGTCACAGATAAGCTTTTTAACTCAAGAGGAAGAGCTGACTCTGGTTTCCTGTAGCGACGTTGGTGGTGAGGGCGGCGGCTGCTCCCGTTGAGTGCAGCCCCGTGGAGAGCGCCCTGCCCTCCAGAGCTGTGCTCTGCTGTGGTCAGCCAGCTCCCCAGTCTGGGCCCCGCCGCACTCACTGTCATTGTGCTCACTCTTGGATGTGGTGCTCCATCACCGTCTCAGCGTGCACCTGACCCAGCCTGCGTCTGGTCTTCACAAATGGCTTGATGCTGGCCAGCAAGTCCCAGCATCCGAAAATCGTGTGCTTACAACTGTAGAAATGTGTACTTCGGGAATCTGAATGTATGAAGCTCCGTTGGCACCAGCAGCATAATTTACACTTGAATACCACTGGTTCAGGCCCTTATTGCTGAGTGCACCTTTTCTTCCATTGTAGCACAACATGGCTTCCCAAAGCAGACTTAGAACTAAATCGATGGAAAACGATTCATGAGTTCTTTTCCTATGTTTTCTTTTTCAAGATATATGCGTAGGGGTGTGTGTACATTTCTCATAAGGTCTTTTACTGTCTTTAGTTCAAAGGAAGGCTCTGAAGGGGCACTTGTCACGGGACCAACGCAAGGAATAGTTTGGCATAGATGGCCTGACCATCGAGTCCTTCCCAATCCATCCCGTTCAGGCCTAGTCACGGGTGGGTGATTAATGAATAGTTTTCATGCTAATGTCTCGCAGACCAAAGCTGCACCCATCACCACAGAGTCATCTCTGTGGAAACTCTGAGTCAGCGGATTGGTAGGAGGCTCCTCTCCACAGTGCTCTGGACGATACCGTGCGAAGGCTGGAGCCAAGGGCCCGGCTCTGCAAGTGCTTCCAAACGTCCTGAAGCATCCTGGCCTGTCCTCACTTAGCCTTGTCACTTCTGCTTAAGTTTTTCATGGAGAGTACACACAATCGCAGAGCGTTAAGGTGCCCCGGCCCTCGGGCGGCCCCTCCGCAGGATGAATCAGAGTCATGGGGCTCCCGTGGGTCCGGCTTCCTGGTGGGCTTATTTTTGCACAGCATTCCTCTGGGCCGAGGTTCTTCTCCCCGGGGGGCTGGGCCTCTTAGGCTCTTAGTCAGAATAGCCCTTGGGATTATCTTGTGTAGAATGACGTGGTGACATGGATGTTCTGATGGCTTTCTTGAGGGAGTGAAAGAGACGCTCACCAAGGAAACAATCCCTTGCTCTTTAGACCTTCAGCCTTTGAGGGGGAGACCTGGAGCTAGCTTTCAGGGATGCCTGCAACTCCATCCCCATGTTGCTCCTCCTCCCCCTTCCCCTCCCCTTCCCCCTCTTCCTCCCCCCCTTTTTCCCTCCTCCTCC
>NW_012267239.1:11721456-11733954 GCF_000151885.1 Dipodomys ordii | reverse complement strand
TCCTCCCCCTCCCCCTCCTCCTCCTCTTTGGCAGTCCCAGAGTTTGAACTCAGGGCTTCTTACTTGCTCCTAGGCAGACATTGTACTAAGACACCTCCAGTCCTTTTTTGCACTTGTTATTTTTGAGACAGACTCTCGCTTCCCTAGGCGTATGTCTGGGGACCGCAATCTACCTGTGAAAGGCTTTCATTGTAACTGGGATGGCAGGCACGCCTACCACGCCCAGCTTCTCAGTGAGACGGAGGCTCACAGGCTTTCTGGCCCAAGCTGGTGTAAAGCCGTGATCCCTTCCGCACCGTAGCGTCCTGTATAACTAGGTTTATAGGCACGAACCACGGGGTGCTAGCTGGGAGGGTTGGCACTGGGGATAAAGCACAAGGCCTCTTCTTCCTAGACTGGTGCTCTTCCACTGGAGCCCCAACGTCTCACACACATGGCATTAAAGTCTACACTTGGCTCGTCCTCTCCAACTTGACTTCTTCCTTCCATTCTGACCACCACGTGCACAAACCCTGTGGCTCTCAAATCCTGCAGCCGTGTTCGTCCCTCCTCTCCCTCCTTCCCTGTGGGGCTTTGCTCTGCACCCTGCACGGCATTCCTTGCCTCGCAGTCCTGTTGCTGTCCCTTGAGACACCAGTTTTGTCGTTGGCTCCCTAGTGTGTATCTCTATCCAAGCCCCTGAGCCCCGAACTTTTCACACCTCAAGTTGCGTCTGAGCAGGATCATACCATGTGATGATACAAGGGTGAGAAGTACAGAAGTAGTCCGTGTGTTTGCACGCAGTTTAAATAACTGGACCGCCGTGCTCATAACCCACGTGGGGCGAAAGAGGTGGGCTTGCGACCATTGCCTCTCGGGTCCAGAGCGCAGGGCTCTTCCTCCGACCTTCCCTGTCTTATTCCCACCACCTGGTCCAATTCATGCCACGCTGAAAACACTTAGCAGATATTTATCAAATTGGTGTGACAATTAAACACTTAACAGAGAGCTCCTTTATAACGAACTCCGTAAGCAAGCAGTCCAGCCCCACACGATCCGACATCCCCTGTGTCTTCCCCGCTTACGCAGTCTAGAGATGGGGCAGCAGCCATGTTAGTATGGGCTGCAGACCCTGCTGTGAGCCCGGGAGCCCGAGGGCTGGGGCAGCACAAGGACCTCGCGCAAGTGAGGAATAAATTTCAGAACTGGCCCAGAACCACAGGGCGGTGGAGTAGGAATCCCTAATCAGGAAAGCAGAGAAAGGCGAGAGTTCCAGAAAGGAAAGCAGCCCGGATGAGATGGCTTCACAAGGCCCTAGGTTCGATTCCAGCACCGTAAAAGAAAAAAAGTATTGAGACTTAACCCAGTCTTTTCTAACATACTCTGTTTGATCTGTTACAGTGCTTAGACATGTACTAGATTTTAATTAGCTATCTATGGCTTTTGCTGCTACATCCTCCTAACTCACTCTTGCTTTTAGCATTGCTCAGTATTCTTAGTGGTTGAGAAAAAAAATATTAACCATTCATGACCTTAACTTGATTCTGAAACCTTAATACACTCAAGACCATATCTTCCTTCCTACTGGAAGGATTCACAAGTGCTTAATTCTTCAGTGGTAATTCTCTTGATTAAGCGTTGTCTTTGTTATTTTATCTCTCACAGTGATGACAATTAGCCGCTCCTCTAGGAGCTGGCACCTTTAATACTCAAAGCGTAATTGAACAAAGCCGGAGTGGCTTTGGCTTCCGACACCGGAGTCCTAGCCCAGCCGCGTCTGGGCGCGCTTGGTGGTCTTGCGACATTGAAAGGAGTCTTCTGGTTGGACAATGAATGGCATTAGCAGATTTGCCCCTGACCTCTCTCCTTTTTACACTGCCAGTCTCCAGTGTCATCATTAGTCTTAGGTCTCCTATTTGTCTGCTAAGGAGCATCTCAGATAAGCCAAGTTAATAAATTAGAGCGGGTGACGCACTGGCCGCTGGACCGGTCAGGGGCCAGCTGTCTCCTTTGATCCTGTGGAGTTTCATCCTAAGGGCCGTGGTCAGGCAGCGTGGGAGTCCTGGCTGCGGGGGGCAGAGAGGACCGCCAAGCTCATTTGCGCTGGCTTCAGCTTCTCCCTGCACGGCCCTGAAGCTCAGAGCCTCCCCTTCCCCTTCCCCAAGGAGCTTGCCTGCTTCCCGCAGTGAGTCCTCCCAGTGGGTGTTGATTCCAGCAAGCAAATGACAGTCAGACTGGAACACCTGCGAAATTAGAGGCCTCTGAGCTCCGGAACAGGCATCCGCCTCCGCTCTCCCGTCCCTCCGGTCCCGGCTGGTTCTCCTAAATCATAACCGCCCTTGGACGCCTGCGTGCACGCGTCGAGCACCCTACACAGCGCTCTGTGCGCGCCATCTCATTTAATTCTCTTGCTGTGCCTGGGGTGGAGGTTCTCGTTTTGCAAATAAAAATGAAGCCTGCTTGATGGTAGGCAGGTCTTGATCCAAGCACAAACCTCCGGCCCCGTAAAACGATGGACATCCCCTGAGCTTGCTCAACACGTCCAGGAGGAGAGAGAGAGAGAGAGAGAGGGAGAGAGAGAGAGAGAGGAGGCTTTGCTTTGCCATGGGGGAAACACGCTGAGACATAAGCTTTGCGTTAGCCGCAGAGACGTAACCTCGAGAATTCTCACAGCTTCCGTCATATCCTGTGTCTGAGTTGCAGGCAGGACCGTATTATTTGTGTTCATGAACAACGGTTTTAGTGCAGCTAATGGAGTTTGAATGCAGATGTGAGTTCAGGAATTAAAGGGACTAACCATTTATAGCATGTGAGATTTTAACTTTTAAATATAGCAACATGTGTCTTCAGAGAGAGCTGGAAATCATGAGAAACGTCTGTCACCCTGAGAGTCCCTTTACATTTCTGAAATGCATTGCCTGCGGGTTTACAAATTCCTCCAGAATCTCTGTTTCTCTAGTTTGTGGACCAGGTGGTGTGGTGTCCATGAGGTGGAAATCCTGTGTGATTTCCGTCTTTCAGGCATTTCCGGCCATAGTCAGAGGGCAGCACGGATCACAACTGGGCTCTGGACTCTGAGAAATGAAGGCTTTCTTGCCGTGGCATTTCTGCAGACGGTCTGAACACAGAGACACCTGGGCCCGGGTTTGCTGCCCCCTGTGATGGTGCACTCTGGGTTATTATGGACTCCATGTAGACAAGTTAGAACCATTCCATTTGAGGCAACCTGAGGATCAAAAAAGCAATGCTACAACTTCCATATAGCCTACCTGAATTGACCACACAACATTACTTCACCTGTTAGTGAGGCAAGACTGGACGGCAGAAGAGAGAGAGGGAAGCGTGAAGAGGAGCCTGTCCCCGTGTTAGAGACCAGGCCCGATGCAAATGTTCCCCTCCCTGAGGAGCCAACCTGAGTGCCTGGGAACGCTGTGTCTTCTTCAGTCTCTGTGTTTGGAATAAAGGGCCAGGTCCCTTCATTCCCTGGAAGTAGTCATTACTACATTTGTTCATCTCTTTATTTTGGAGGAACCAAAAGGCAGAATACTTTGCCTGTCCTAAGTCAGAGATGTTTCTAGATCTCCGTGAGGGAAACCCATTCCTAAAGAGAGGTGTCGAATGTGCTAATTATCTCCCCCCTAGCGTTTAGGTGATCAGTGGCTGACAAGGACTCTGCCCAGTTGATGCCCAGTGCGTGCACAGTGTGTGCACAGTGCGTGCACAGGGCAGGAGCTCAGCAAACCTGTTCTTGCACAAGGCTAACTCACACTTGTCTTCGCAGCATGTGAGCAACAGATGGTGGTGGTGTGCAAGGAGTCTCCAAAGGAGTTCCTCCAGCCGTTCAAGAGCAGACTGGAAGAGTTCTTCCAGAAAGGTAAGAGTCTCCTCCGGCACCCGCGCGGATGCTTTCCAACACCCTTCACGCCAAGGTTGCTGCCCCTTGTATCCTGGCTGACACAAGGATTGCCTCTCCCGTGGTGGTCACACCCCTAGAGTGGGTAGAGTTGTGTAACGCCGCCTCTATAGTCTGACGTGATCTGTTACATCCATTGATTTAGTGTACATTTGTGAAGGATGGACCCTTGGCCTCCCCCTGGGGCTCCCAGAGACCCCAGTGCATGTTAACTGACAAACAGCGTCTGTGCCAGGCCTGGAAATGCTGGCTGATCAGGGTTAGTGAACGTGCAGGTTTTAATGTATTTTAGTTTGTTTCTTAATTTCTCAAATTCAACTTGAGGTGGGAAAGAAAACCAGTGTGGGGCATTTGGAGGCAATTTTTTTTCTTTACTAGAAAGCCAGAGGAAAGGGATGTAGGAGTCTTTAGGGATATCTCTACATGCTGTTTCTATTAGTGAGGAAGGCCACAGGATACCACACCATCAACAAGACTGTTCAGTGGGGTGAATCCACAAAGTATGGCCAAACCGCTCTGGGAATTAGCAGGGCAATTCTCAGTCCATGAGTCAGAGGAGTTCTGTCCCAGCTGCTGGCTTGCTACAGACCACTGCTTCCTCCTCCAAGAGCTGTTTACGTGGAAGAGGAAGTGAGAGCCGGCCATTGCGAGCCCCTGTGCGGCGGGAGGAACGCCAACCAGCTCAGTACCCTCCCAGGGCTGTAGCTCGGCGGGTGCTACACGAGGCAAACAGAGCCTGAAAGCATGAAGTGCTTCTCTTTGCTAAAACTTAACTCATGGTGCCTCCTTCTGACCTCCGAAGCCCTTGTGCGCTTGGGTTCCATTTCACGTGTAAGTGCTGCTGTTCTGTATCTGTGTGTGTGTATGTGTGTGTGTGTGTATCTGTGTGTGTATGTGTGTGTATCTGTGTGTGTATGTGTGTGTGTGTGTGTGTATCTGTGTGTGTGTGTGTATGTGTGTGTATGTGTGTGTGTGTATGTGTGTGTGTGTGTGTGTGTGTGTGTGTGTGTGTTGTGTGTGTGTGTGTGTGTGTGTGTGTGTGTGTCGGGCAATGCCAGGGCATGATGCAGCCAGGACCTGGGGCTTACGGGGAGAACCCGAGACCAAAAAGGAGAACTTGCCACAGGATCCGCACTGGACTGTGGACAACAGATACCACTTAAAAGTCTGCATGGGACAGGCACGGTGAAGCTGGGCTGCTTGTTTAGATGTGTGGGTTGTGGGGTGGGCTTCTTGCCTTTGGTTATTAAGATGATCACAGTTCACAATAACCTGAAGAGGACTGGGGTAACAGAGCTTGGGGGAAGCGGAAAGACACAAGCAAGGAGGGCACAGTGCATAACAAGACTGGGCTGTGCGGGCTGGATCACAAGTATACGGCGAGGAAGAGGAACCAACAGCTTCCTATTTTGCTGGGTGGCTGGAGATGTTAATAAGAAAGACAGAGTTTGTGAGGGGCGGGGAGGCGAGGTCAATAGGTCAAGGTGTTGGGCTCACAGAACAAAGCTGATGAGACTTCAGAAGCAGCCGTTTAGGTCATAGGAATGAGTGCTACGGTCCAAAGAAAGGGCATGGAACAAGAAGACTCTGGAGCATCCCAAGAGTGGAGCCCATGGAAAGGTATCTCTGGAGCAGAGCCTTCCTAGAGTGTTTGACAGGAAAGCCAGCTTCCTGGGGGAGGGTCCCTCACTCGTGGGTCTTAGGCAATGGCGTGCGCTGAGCGGGAGGAGCCATTTGCACTGTGCTTTAGTTGACTCATGCTGAGGGCTGGTGGTTCAGTTTTTCTACCAAATCACGGTGATCTGATTTTTCATTAGTAGATCACATCCTGTTGCCACACTCCGATGGAGACAATGTGTTTTCCCTTCAGGTCTCTTGCCATTCCCTTTCAAAATGTCCTCACACAGTGACACCACCACGGAACTTACTCCCAACCGGTGGTCATTCCCTGCACAGAACCCAGCGTGAGGGCTGATCCCCGTGGCCTCTGAGCCCCGCCCCTTACAGCTCAGCGCTGAGCAACCTCGGGCAGCATTTGCTTTCCCACCCTGAGATCAAACATGTCCATAAGGATAGGGCCCTCAAATCTGATGCTCACATTAAAAGTCCCCATAAATGTGGCAGGGATCCTGTAATTGAAGGAAGGCGCGGTGCAAGTGATTGGGGGCAGGTTCGGGTCGTGTAGGTGGTCTTTCCGTGCTGTTAAGCTGGTCATTTGTGTTTATGGCTTTGGGAGGGAGGACCGGAGCCCTGGCCAGCTCCAACGCCTCCCACACCTGGCCTCCCTCAGTGCTAATTTATACATTATACTTTATCCACGTATGGCGCCAAATGCAAACATAAGCAGAAGCACCATCTGGGCTTGCCACCACTCCTTCCCGATCAGGGAGGAGCGGTGGGCATGCTGGGTTTGCGCTCCCTCCCTTCTCTTCCCTCTTCTTTCTCTCCTGGTGCTGGAATTTGAACTCAGCGCCTTGCACTTGCTCAGCGGATGTCCACCGCACAAGCCAGGGCATCCGCTCTTCCTGCTAGGAGTTGTTTTTTGCATAGGACCTTGTACTCTGCCTCCCTCCCACCTGTGTCTCCTGATGGCCAGGCTTGCACAGGAGCTGGAGCTGCTTTGCTGAGCGAGGGTCTCACTGACGGTTTGCCTGGGCTGGCCTCAAGCCACTATTTTCTTGCTCACAGCCTCAGGAACAGAACGACAGGTGTGAGCCACTGTAGTCCCAAAATGATTTAAATGGAAAGGCCTCTATGTTTATTATATTCCTTCCTTAAGCAATCATTTTTTTCTGTACACATTAGAACTCTTTATTATGGTAACAGCACTTAGCATGAGATATTGTTAACTACAAGCACAGTAATACTGTGTGTGTGTGTGTGTGAAGTGTTCTGAATGAAAAGGAGATATTGCTGTGCTTGGAAGCTATATTGAGCATGCGTGTGAGTACTTCATGTTTCTGAACCTTTGGGCAGGTTTGTGGATTTCTCGGGCTGTGAAGCGGGAATGACGGATTACTGCCCAAGTCTGTATGAACGTTGCACTGGAACAGCGCACGCCAGCCCCCGCGGAGCCCATGCAGTGACACGCTCAGAGCATCCTTGTCCCCTCCCCCTGGACAGTTTTCTGTTCAGATAGGGAGCCCAGCACCCCAGCAGTCAGCACATAATGCCGGGTCTGAGTGACGGTAGTACTTGGAGACTGCCTTTGTTATTCCTAAAAAATTCTTCAAAGGAGGAAACAGTATGGTTGGTTCTGTGCCATCCTGGTAACTGTGAAAATCACTCCTTTTCTCTATGTGCCAAGACTCTTTGTGGTTAAAAACAAGAACAGTTTAAGCTGGGTGCTGGTGGCTCATGCTTGCGATCCTAGCTACTCAGGAGGCTGAGATCTAAGGATCACAGTTCAAAGCCAGCCCATACAGGAAAGTCTGTGAGACTCTTATCTCCAATAAAACCACTCAGAAAACTGGAAATGGCTCAAGAGGTAGAGCACTAGCCTTGAGCTGAAGAGCTAAGGGATAACCCCAGGCCCAGAGTTCAAGCCCCATGACCGACAAGAAAAAAAAAAAAAAGGTAGTGGGAAGGATTGGAGTATTGTGTTGAACCGGTCTGAGCTGTGCCTCTTGGACAGTTGTTCGCATGGCCCTGGCCCTGCTTCCTCCCTGGATTCCTAGTAGCTAGAGAAGTTCGTGTCAGTAACTTCGTGCAGTTGGAATCACATGGCTTCTCTCTGACTTGCTTCACCCTTGTCTTTTTTTGTAATGCAAAAGTAACATTTATATTTTGCAAAATGCTTATCCATATGTATGAATATGTGTGGATAATCATGGTGTAGTTGGTTTATTCCTTCAAATAATGCAGATCTGTTTCTTACGCAGTATTCGCCATGGTTTAAAGGAACTGTGGCAGCACTAATAGCAGCCCAGGACTGTGGAAAGCGTCTAACACAGGGCCTGGTACTGTAGCTCAGCCTGGCTGGTGCACGGTTCTAGGTCATTTCATTAAAGTCTTCTCAGGTGGTTTGAGGGCGCAGGCCGTTCTCAGGTTTGCTTGCCCATTGGTTCCTAGAGTAGCAATGCCAACTTCAAACACCAATAATTAATGGCAGAAGCTAGTCTTGGGTACTAGAGGGTAATTCATGATTATCTCCTCTAACAGCCAAAGGAGCTGAGTATACCGCTTATATATCAGTTTTTCTGGGACCAAAGCTTCTATTTTGTGATAAGTTGTACATCATCAAGAATATAATTGGAGCAAAATCAGGTAAGTGTAAGGAGCAGCAGCTACGCAAGGAAATGTTCTTTCGGATCTCATATCTAACCATAAAGCTATTATATTTGAAGTATAGTTATAGTTACTACAGGGTGTATCTTAGTGGACATGAGCCTACTTCTATTCCATGGCTACCCAAGTCCAAAACACGACCCCCTAGTGGCTGCAGGCCTGAACTGCACGCACTTGTGCCTTGGGAGCCGGGCCCGACCTTACCTCCATGTCCTGAGAGCAGCACGCTGAATCATGCGGATGATCCTTGGCAGCTGCCATCTCCAAACTCTGCTTCTCAGCAGACTGGGAGAATAGGAACTTGTTATTCCCAAGTCGGAGAGGCGGACTGGAAGGGTGGGAAGCTGAGGCTAGAGCTGTGGTTGTTTCCGTCCTAACCCTTCTTTTTATTTACTTGTTTTAAAATGCGTCTGTTCCCACACATTAGTGGTGAGTCCCACACAGCAGGCCTTCGCCCCTAACCCCCAGACAATTCCAGATTTATCATTCCACGTTCATAGATGCAGATGAAATACTCGGACAACCCTCTCCGTTTGCGTGCCCGCCCCTGTTGATACCAGCAGATCTGGTTCCACGCGCCTGTGGCTCGCTTTTTAAAGAGTGTGTGTCACAGGAAGGCGTCTGGCTGTATTTCCGACGTGCACCAGAATAATCCCCTCGCCCCTTGTGCTCCCTTCCCCCCATCAGCCCTGTGCTGGGCAACAGCTTTCCCTGAGACCCCTTACTCCGTCTTTGCTCATAGCTGCAGTGTCTTTTGGTGTTGTTCACCCTCCATGATTCAGTTTCCATGTTGAATTGTAGAAAACTATATGAGCCTGTCTCTACTAGCTTTTGTATGTAAATTTTCAGTTATTTCCAGCATTGTTACTCTGGAGGTTGAAAGTGTGCATTTGAGTGCTCAGATGTATTGAAGCTGGGGGTGAGCAGCAGTTTTCTCCTCATAGAAGAATGCAGGTTCAGCTCCTGTCCCGACATGAATTTAATCAGACATCCGTGCTCGGCACGAGGCGAGCGCCCAGACTTCCACCGTGCACGAGCCCCGCCCCCCACCGCAGCATCCGCCGGCTCGCCAGCCTTCAAATGATTCACCGGCATAACCAAACCATCTGCCCACTGAGCCCATGTCACCGTCTCACTCCTGGATGAAATAATGAAATGTGGAGTGAGTCACTAAAACATGATCATTACACTCGAAGGAGACACTGTAGAAAACCACTGAAAACCCACCTGAAGTCGCCTTTCTTCCCAGGTGGCACCATCATCCCCTCTGCCCCGCCCTTGCTTTCACGGTTCCGGAGTTGAGCCTAACGGCTTCCACTGTGTCTGTGCGTGATTGTCTGCTTTCATAAACTCAGGCTTTCTCTGGCATTGGTTCCCAGTTGGCAGCCATGGTTATGGCATTAATCGTAATTGCTTTGAGCTTCATGTGGTAAAAGAGTTCCAGCTTGCGGACTGTCGTTAACATAGCAAGATTGTCCTGACAAAGGTTACAAGGGTAGAAGCCGTGTCTCTTTCAGATTGTTTTCTTGTTTCTGTTGTAGTGTCCTAGGAGATTACAGGAAAAAGAAAATGGTAAAGTCACTTTCCACCTTTCTGACCTTGGAAACCTTCACCTAAACAATCCATCTTACCTCATCTCAAAGACAGGGTCAGTGGCCCCAGGCGTGTAAGGTCATATCAGCTGTCCAAGAACCCAGCATGGGTTCCCGTGTGATCCTGTACATAGCTGTTTGCTCTCCGCCTCTCCATGCTTACACAAAGTCAGGATTTAATTTTTCTATTATACATTGTCATCCACAAGTCTTTCCTTTGCCACACTAGCTCAGAGGACTTGTTCACAGTGTTCATTAAACATTAGTTCTTACTGAATGCTGTGCACTGTACGGTACTTTACACAGTGAGAAGCAAGATGGACGGTTCTTGCCAGTGGGGTTATGGTTCTAGCATCTTTGTGTTAGAAACCAGCAGCTTATGTTCTGACTCAAAACTTGTTGATTTAAAAATAATTTGTTGCTATTTCTCTCATTTCTGTGGGCCTGCTCTAAGGGCAGAGGCAGATGGCGGCTGGAAGGGCAGCCACGGGAAGTGCCTTCTTACACGGCTGGCGCTCTGCCGGCTGGAGAGCAGGGCTGGCAGGGGCTGGTGGGCGTCTCGGGGAATCCCTGCGACTGGTCCACGTGGCGTGGGCGGTCTTGTACCTCTGAGACGGCAGCGCCGTCCGGCAGGTTCCCCGTCTCGGGAGAGTGTTGGGCCCATACAGCGAGGCATCCTGGAGGTAAGCCACTGAAAGTGAACACGCGACCGGCCCTCGAATGTCTCTCCTGACGCCTGGACTCTCCACCGGCCAGGTTCTGACTCTTCCTGAGTCCATCCAGCTTCCCAAAGCCAACCTTCTTTACAAGAAGGGTTAATAGCAAAACAGAAGAGTGTTTGGTCCTCATCAGGACAGACGGTCTTCCAAGGGAATGGGTCATCATCCTTCGCCTCAATTAGCCTCTGAGGAAAACTCTATTTATGCGCCTTTCTGCATGGGAGTAAACACACAGCCTCATAAATAACAGCTCCACAACCCAAGGCTACAAAGCAGCTGTCATATCACACAGCCTATTTTAGCTCATGAGAATCATTGCCGCCAGCCGGAATGCATTTCTGGGAACTTAATTGAAAGTCCAGTTTGCTGACTCTCCTCTGCTTCTGAGCAGCTCTTCTTGGAGTGGCAGCCACAGGAAGTCCTGTGGCTTCTAAGGTCTGAGGTCCCACCCCAAGGTAACCAAGACGTCCCTGTAGGTCTTTTCCTCTTTGCTTCCACTGTATAATATCTTAGAGAGGAGGGGAGGGCGGGCAGAGGAGGAGGAGAGGGAGCGGGTAGAAGAGGAGAGAAAGAGAATAAGAGAGCAAAGGAAGACAGCAGAATGGGTACAGGTCTCAGAAGCCACTGCTCCTGGCATAGGAAGAAGAGAAGAAAGAAAATGTAAGCCGCATATTCCTAATAAGAACTGCTCCATCTGAGATCTGCAGTGGGTTATGGTTCTACCTTCCAAAAGAATTGATGGTCAAACACTGGCAGAACATCAGGCCCGAGTGGTACTAAGCTTTAGCAAACAAAACTGGGAACCAGTGTATTTCCATGCTCCACCTTCAGTAAAATGGTCCCTTCAACAGCTTAGTGTTAAGTTCGCATGCCTCTGTGGACTGTGATTTACCACCTCGTCCTTGAATGACCAAATTAGTGCTGCCCATGCTGGCAGAGATGCTGAGCTCCATGCCAAAAAAGAGCAGAAAATCACGTTACTGGTGGAGTTGGAGTGCCCGGCCAGAGTGCAGTGCGTCCAGCGATGGACGCGAACGTCCCAGATGCCGGTGGGCGCAGCGCTGGAGTAGCCCTGTGTTCTCACGTGAGTTCGTGCCTCGGTGCTCATCGTGAGCGTTCTCTGTGTGCGTCACAGAAAGTAATTCCCACTAATTGTGCTGTGCGTGTAGCTAATTTTTAAACGATCTTTGACTGGAGTGGGACTGGTATGCGGAGTAAGTTAAAGGCCATGTCTAAATTCACACTGAAAATACAATTTTTAAATTATTAGTTTATGTACCAACTTACTGTTCCTGAAAATATAGATAAGAAAACAAAATCTGGAATTTATATTAGCGTTAATGTTTTGGTTACATGTTCCAGGTGTATCAATTTGCAACACCACCTGTCTTAACTTAAAATCATGAAATGTTTCCCTTGGTTCTACACAGTTAAAATCATGAAATGTTTCCCTTGGTTCTACACCGCCTCCTTCCGGGGGCACACGATGCATACTGTGAAATTAAAGCACTACATGTGTATGTATGTAATTTTTTTCCTCAAAAATATTAAATGGACAACATCCAAGTGATGTCTGACCATGACATGCTAGAAGACTGGCCTTCAAGTCCTACAGACTAACGATCCAAACGAAGATCCGTGAGCTGTCAAGAAAGGGGGTGGGGAAATTCCAAACAGAAATACCACAAGCAATAGCCAAAGGAATAAAGAAAGCCAGAGGCTGGAGACACTGTGAGAAATAGCGGTGGTTGGTTTGTTTAACAGTTTTGTTCCTCTGTGTAAATCTCTCATTGGGCAATAGTTTTGTATAATTCGGGACTTGTATGTTGTGTGACACTCCTGAAGATTGAGAGCCATGAACCGCAGAGCAAGAGCAAGGAGTCATCATTTTTGGGGGGGCGGGGTGGGGGGTGGTCGTGGGGCCTGAACTCTGGGCCTGGGCGCTGTCCCTCAGCTCTTCAGCTCAAGGCAAGCGCTCTACCACTTGAGCCACAGCTCCACTTGTGGC
>NW_012267239.1:11714163-11721085 GCF_000151885.1 Dipodomys ordii | reverse complement strand
AGGCAAGCGCTCTACCACTTGAGCCACAGCGCCACTTCCAGTTTTCTGGTGGTTAATTGGATACAAAAGTCTATGGACTTTCCACTTTCCTTGGCCACTCTGGCTTTGAACCATGATCCTCAGAACTCAGCCTCCTGAGTAGCTAGGATGACAGGCGTGAGCCACCGGCGCCCGGCTGGCAGTCATCTTCTTTAAACTACTTCTTCTCTTGCACTTTGAGATTTAACTAATTGTGTGCACATTCTCTTTCCAGTATTACAGTTGTCCAAATTACAACTTCTCCTTACCCTGTGTGACACACATGCACGGGCACACCATTTACCATTTTTGTGCATTTTCTTTCCTCTTGGGATGGCTGTGCCCTCATCTCAGGCTTGGCTTTCCCGCCCGGACAACACCCCTTCCCCACCAATCCACCGTTGGGCCTTAGCACAGGATGAAATACCCAAGACCAAACCCCTGTTCCTTGCGTGTTTGTGGGATTCTACATGATCTAAGAAGCCTTCACACAGCTACTCCTGAAGGAAAGTGCTTTCTGCTCTCTGTGCATCATGAAAGGCAGAGATTAGACACCCCAACCGTGCGTGTAAGTCATCAATAACATCTTCAGGGTGCTGTAAGCAAGTGATTGCCCTGTTCTTGCAGTGAGATGAGGAAAGCAGAACTGCCGCCCGCCTGGCTCTCCTGAGAGTCCTGGGGTCCTGGGGTGGGCTGGTTCTCAGCCTTCTTGGGGGGAGCTGCCTCCTCCCCTAAGCCTCCTGTGCCTTTCCCTGGAGCTGCCCCGGTGGTCAGCAAGGTCTGCCGCAGCTGCGGGCTGGCCGGTGGGTGGTGCTCCAGCCCGGGGGTCTGCGGCAGCTGCGGGCGGGCCGGTGGGTGGTGCTCCAGCCCGGGGGTCTGCCGCAGCTGCGGGCGGGCCGGTGGGTGGTGCTCCAGCCCGGGGGTCTGCGGCAGCTGCGGGCTGGCCGGTGGGTAGTGCTCCAGCCCAGGGGTCTGCGCAGCTGCTGGCCAGCCGGTGGGTGGTGCTCCAGCCCGGGGGTCTGCCCAGCTGCGGGCTGGTGGGTGGTGCTCCAGCCCGGGGGTCTGCACCGGCGTCCAGGCTGCAGTGGACGCTGCTGACCTCTCGGGGCTGCTCAGCACTGCTTTGTCACACTTCCCATCCGGGGCCAGAGGGGATCATCTCGAGTTGGGTTTAGCACCTCTCAACATACATGGTCTTCAGTAGGTCCTGGTAGTTAGTTCCGGAGACTTGGAAGCAAGTTGTTCACTACCTCTTTTGTTATTGTTACTTATTATTATTACTTGTTATGATTGCTTATTATGATCACTTATTATTACTTATTACTATTACTTGTTACGATTACCTGTTACTATTATTATTGTTGTTATTACTACCCCTTGTTCCACTGCAGCCTTTGTTATGGATTAGTGTAATACCTTGGCCACAGGCGATAAATATTTTTAAGCCTAAAGTCATTTTGAGGAGAAATAGACTCCGGGAGGGTTGTTGTACTTGTGCTTGGTTGTGTTGAGACGGGCTCTCTGTATCCAGCCGTCTTCCCTGAAATGTGCTCAGTCGCCTTGGTTCATAGCCTCCTGCCTCAGCCTGTGCCCCGTAGCCAGCCGAGAAACGGGGTCTTATTCGTCTTTTCTTGTCAAGGCGATGTTCAGAGGGGCTAGTCTCATAAGGAAGGTACGAGGGACATTTCCTGTCGAGCTTGTTACTCCTTCCCTCATTCTTCTCCCGCTTTCCCTCCCCGCAACCTCCCCCTGAAGTCGTACAGAGCATCTCCAACGTGTTGGTGTCTGAGTGTCGCTGTGGCACTGGCTCCCCCCAGTCCTTTGTCTGGCCATTCTGTTCTCCCCTTCCCTAATTCCGATAAACGTATACACAATACCATCAATACGGTGAGGACAGGAGCGGCACCATAGCGGGAAGAACACACAAAAGAAACAAGAACTCACACAGTGCATGAACAGCAGCAACAACAGAGGAAGACCTTTTGTGTCCGTGTCTTGGAGTTCATTTCCCTGAGCAGCATCTTACGTGGTCAGATGGACGTAGCTATGGAGCGATTCTGCCCCTCTGCTAAGATTATCCTAGGTGGATACTAACTGTTGCACATAAGGGAAACCATGGGACCTAGGTTTCTTTGGGCCTGGCTTACTTCACTTAAGTCTTTCCATTTCCTTACAAATGGGGCAGGATCCTTCTTTCTGACATAAGCATAGAATTCCATTGTAAATATACCACATTTTCTTGGTCCATGCATCTGCTGAGGGGCATCTGAGTTGAGAACATGCTCAGCGTTCTGTCTAGGACTCTGACGGCTGCTGGCATCATTGGAGATCTGAGTCTCAAAGAACCAACTCTCTGATAATGGCAATAAAAGAGCCAGAACCTCGGCTGCCCGCAGGCACCCTGCTGCGGAAGCCAGAGGGTGGCCACCTCCTTGTCCCAGTCCAGTCTAGCCCACAAGGAGACACGGAAACACCCACGGCTGTGCGGTGTAGCAGACGCCATGCAGCGACAGAAACCTGGGAGGCAAGACCAGCTGAACGGAATCATCCCACTCGCCAGACACTGGAAGCCAGCCTGGGGCTCTCACGCCCTGGCTGCTCCTCTCCTCTGGATCTCTCAACATGTCCTGACCCCAGGGAAAGCAAGCCGGGCTCTGGGCCCGCACTGGACGAGGTGATGGCAAAGCCAGAGCCACGCGTGAGGCGCTCAGGCCGGTCGCTGCTTGGCCTGCTGGTCCACGGCGTTGGTCCCGAGGCCTTCCTCACGAGCCGTCTTCCGACTCCACTCCTGTCCCAGGTGACAGCAGCCACCTGCGCTCACCCTCAGTTGGGCCCAGTTTCAGGAGAAACGAGCTGTTTGTCCAGTCACCCTCTCTGAGCTGTACAAACACGCAGAAGCACAGTTGTGGCTGTCGGGCCTCGGCGGCTCTTCTGCTTGCACAGACTGAGACTCATCGCTCACCCTTTGGACTCGGGGTGCACAAGCCTGAGATCATGGAGCCTGTCAGCCCCTGAGATTTCTTCATGCTGTTTAGATTTCAGTCTTCGTGTCAAAACAGTTTTGGCAACTGCAACCCCTGCCAACTCGGCTCATTTGGAAAAATAATAATAATTTTAGATTCTAGTCTCTTGACTTTTTTTTCTCTCAAGTTTTAACAGGCAGGAAATAGAACCCAAACCTAGAGCTATGCAGGTACTCTTCCCCTAATTAGTCAAATGCTGGCAGGGCGGTCCGTGGTAGAGCACCTGCCTGGCAAGTGTGAGTCCTTGAATTCAAACCCCAGTACCATCAAAACCAGCAGAAAAACCCAGAACCCTTCTGAAGGCTACAGGGCCCTGTGAGGCCTGACTCCCACCACCTCGGCTCTCTTTGTTTTTACCCTCAAGGCTTCGTCCTTCCCGACCAGCCCCGTCCTCCTTGCTGCTCTCTGAGCCTAACCATGTACTCGGCTCAGGACCCCAGGCTGGCCCTTCTCCCTGGCCACATGCCTGCCTCCTTCCCTGCACTGTGGTCTTGGCTTAAATATATCTTGGCCAAAGATAGTTATTTAATTTATTTAAAGTTCTATTATTTATTAGACCACCTATTTTTAATAAGTTTACATTTATTTAGCTTTTTGATAAATAAATGTTCCTTCTTTTGACTTCCAAATCACTAAAATTTTGGATAGCCTGAGTGGAGAGTCCTTTCCTGCAGCCCAGAGGCCTGAAATTCCCATCACTTTCCATTTGCTTTCAAAAAGAAAGGAAACATTAAAATGAGTTGCAGTAAAAAGCAAGCCTTATTTAGTGCTTTCTCCTCTGCAGTCAGCAGGAGCAGACTTGGATAGAACCCCTCTTCACGGTGCCATGTGGGAGAAGCAGTCCCGTTCATTTCTAGGTCGTGTTTGTGTAAGTTCATTTTCCTTCCCGCTCCTGAGTCTGAGGCTCAGAGAGGCTCCATGCCAGCCACAGGTGGTTGTAGCTGTTTTCATTACTCACAGATCTTGGTCTTCAAGCAGACGCATGGGCGATTTACCCAGATGGCAAGGGCCTACAAAGCCTCGTGGCTTTTGTGAGCAGAAACAACAGTCCCAGTGCACAAGGATTCCAGACCAGGTGTCTTGGAGTGTGGCTGCGGCCATGTGCTGGCAGCTCATACACGGTGGACCCAGCGAGCCAGCCCCAGGAGCGGGCTCCGCGTGCCTCAGGTCTGCGGATTCGCTTCCCACAGTCCTCCCCTGTAGCCTTAATATTAATTGAAGTATAATGCAACGTCTAAGTGAACATTTTCACTCTAAGCAAGCTACCCTGTGTCCTAGAAACACCACTGTGGAGTTTAGGGAGGGGTAAACTAGTCCTTCTGGGGGAAGGAGGATTTCTAGGGGCCACCGGTTGGTAGAACTCTTACATGGGGGTCTTTGTGGGAAGATTTGTCTCTTGAAATGTGGCACAGACTTAGAGCAGATACTGTGTAGGAGGTTTCTGTGGTTGACTAGCTAGCTGGCCATGTCTGTATTTAGTTTAAGTAGGCCTTGGGGAAGCCGGTGCTTACTGTCTTAGTCCTGTGTCCTTGGCATTTGCAGTGGTGATGAAGGGGTTAGATGCTGCTTAGAGAGCAGCCCTCGGCTTGCTTCCCGTGCTGCCGGATCTTCCTCTGAAGGCTGCAGAGCACAAACCTGTCTGTCCCCCCGTCTTTCTACCTACGTTCATTTTCATTGCTGTCATGAGTAGAATAGGAAAGAATTCTGACGTCCTTACATAAAGACATTTTGACACTATTAAAGTTTTCCTTTACGTGTCTGCAGTCCTCATGGCCTTGTAACCCTATTGGGTGCCTGAAAAGCCAGTTTCGTTAGGAGGTAGCTTGAGGCATGTGGTAGAACTAATTCCACCTTTTCCCCAAGAGGACAGGCGAGTTGAGCCACGAGGACATGCGTGGCCGCTGCCTTGGCTGCTCTGCAGGGTGCCATGGCCGTGCAAACTGTTTTCCAGGTTATTACGTCTTAGAACCAGACCAAACCCGCTCACGGGTACAGAACCCGAGAGAGGAAAGGAAATGCTAAATGGTAGCGAATGAAGAAGTCATCTAGTTAGCTTTTAGCTAATTTTTTCTTCATGGGCTTCTACTTGGGTCGGTGTGTGTGTGTGTGTGTGTGTGTGTGTGTGTGTGTGTGACATTGGAAATGATTCCTCCACACCACCCTACACCCATCAGCACTGCTCCGCCCTGCCCCCTGCTTGACTGCACCTCTCCTGAGCTCTGCTCTTCATTTCTCTAAGCCAATCTTAGCTGCCCCATAAGTGAGACCATGCAATATTTGTCATTCTGTGCCTATTTTTCAACCAACTCTATTAACTTAGAAAATTGAATTTCCCTTTGAGTGACTTTCAGTGATCAGTTTGCCAATCCAGATTTTCATAGGAAAAGGCAGTAAAACTACAGTTAAAGGATGCCTTGCACTGCGTTTATCCTTCTCTAACTGCCAATATCTGCTCGTGTTGTTAGATATGGATCTAGGTTCTTTTAACAGATAACAATCGTTATATGAATAAACTATTTTTCTTTTTTCAGACCACTTTCGCTCTCATTCTGATTCATACCATTCTGGAACTCCATCATAAAGCGGAGCCAGTAATCTGTGTATTCCTTTTTCTTTGTTGAGGTATTGGGAGGATAGTGAGACACTGATGTGAAGTGAGTGGGGCTGTTTGTCCAGGAAGTTTCCCTTTCTTATGCTCTGTGCTTCCCATCCAGAAGCTCCGGCGTTCTTTCTGTTCTATTGAATGCAATGGTGGTCATCCATATGTGAAAGCAATAGGATTTTCAAACGAGACAAGCCTTAATGCCACAAGCACATCTCGCTCACTTCTGCGTATAACTGACGGTTTGAGCTCGTGAGGGTGGAGGCCCGGAATTCTCCATGCTCCCCGGATGGCCAGCAAAGCTGCTTGAACTATAACTTTCCATCTTTCCTCTTGGGAAGATGGACTGCAGGCCACTCTGTAAAATGAACCTTGGATGTGAGACCTCTGTCTCCCACCATCTAGCCACAAAAAGGAGTATGAAAATAAACGCACACACCCAGAACTAATGGAGACGTGGCGGCAGGCCCCCCTTTCAATTCTCAGTCTCACTTAGTTTCAGGACAGGATGAAAACGCAAGTTGTCGCAAATGTTTGGGTTTTCTAAACTCGCTCATCTAGAAGGTGGTGGAACAAGATAAGAGTGAGTACACTTGGAAGGAACTGACACGGAGAAAACCGGGAGGGGCGTGCGGGGTCCTGTGTCCTTACAACTGGAGACCACGGCCCGAGCTCACCCCTAATGCAGGGGTGCAGACCACAGCCCCGAGCTCACCCCTAATGCAGGGGTGCAGACCACGGCCCGAGCTCACCCCTAATGCAGGGGTGGGGGCCACTGCCCGAGCTCACCCCTAATGCAGGGGTGCAGACCACTGCCCGAGCTCACCTCTGATGCAGGGGTGCAGACCACGGCACCGAGCTCACCTCTGATGCAGGGGTGGAAACCATGGCCCCGAGCTCACCTCTGACGCAGGGGTGGAAACCACGGCCCAAGCTCACCCCTCGCCTCTAATGCAGGGGCAGGGTTCTCCTGGTTGTGTAAAAATCTAGTGCAAGCCTCAGCGTGGCGTGAAAGGTGAGAGTGATTCAGGAAGCTGAAGCCTAGCACTGGTACAGAAGAGTCAGGAGGGCCGCGCCCTCCTCGCTCCCCTGAGGGTCATGTGTCCCTTGCTTCCTGAGTTTCTGCTGTCACCCGCCTCCCGTGGGGTCCTGGACACTGTCTGTGCTTCCTCCCGGAAGGCCTTTCGGTTGGATCTCGCCATGTCCACCCTCCCCACTGGCTTCGGGTCCCTTGGCCCGTTGTGTTGGATGTCCCCCGCCTTGCATTCCTCCCTCCTCT
>NW_012267239.1:11701167-11714018 GCF_000151885.1 Dipodomys ordii | reverse complement strand
TCCTCCCTCCTCCCCTCCTCCCTCCTCCCTCCTCCCTCCCTCCAGCTCAGAAGCCACCAGCCCACCGCCAGCGCCAGCAGTCTAACTGGAGCTCTTCTGTGCCTTCCGCCGCCGCAGCAGCAGCAGCATTCACATCTTCATCTTCATCACAGCTGGCGGGAGGGACTTGGCGGAGTCTTCCGTCTTAGCCGGCTGCTTCAGTGCCACAGGACACTGGCACCACCTTAGCTGTCCTCCCATTGCTTTTGGCTTAAAAATTCAGTCATTCAGTTTCTTGTTGTAGAGAGAAGGTGTTGGGAGACGGTCCTGGGGGGTCACTGAGGAGCCGGTGCTGGACGTGGCGTTCCCGAGCGCCCGCTCCAGGACTCTGCTCAGACTTGTTTCTACCATTCCACCTGTCATCCAAACAGACTTCATCCTCTCTTGCTTGGCCTCTGATTAGTAACAGTGTTGGATTGTTTGGTTTGTTTGATTTAAGTCTCGTGATTTTGTATGTTAGGTCTCCTGTAATTTGGGAAGAGACAGTAATCAAGTGCCTAGTCCTAACCTTTCACGCACTGTGGATAGGCTCACAGCGTGTTAGACTTTGTGCCAAACAAAGGCAGGAGACAACTGAGTTGAAAAGCTTCTGTGACTGGGCTGGGGTGTAGCTCAGTGCCGAGGCACTTGCCTGCCAAGTACAGCGTGCTGGGCTCAGTCCCCAGTACCAAGAAAGAAAAGACCACAAGGAAAAAAGAAAAGAAGATTTTTGTGACATTGTAAAGAAAGCCAGCCCTAGACAGATAACTCACAGGAGGGTAATTACAGTGCTAGACTAAGAGAGAAGTTCATTCTGCCCATATATGCCAGGCTGTGCTAAGCACAGGTCATATGGTCATGAACAAAATAGATAACCTTGTGAAGAAATAGCCATTACATGATTGGTTGGGGTTAGGGTTTTCAGAAACCTGTCATAAAAGAGGGGAGACCCCTCTGGAGCGTGGATGGCAACTGAGCCAAGAAAGGAGCCAGTCCTAAGATGCGTAGAGGGGGAACCGCACAAGTGAACGGAACAGAGCCGAACTGAGGCCCTGGTGTGAGCTCCGAGGACCAAGACCCTACAGTGAGCCACCACGCCAGGCAGGCAGGCCCTGGGGAGGAGATGGGGGCAGCCAGTGACCTTGAAAGCGTTTGCAACAGTACTTCATCATGCCTCAAAAGGCCATTCTGTCACAAGGTAGGAAACACGGAAGGGCAAGAGTAGGGGGAAGGAACTTGATCTCAGATCTTCTTAACCTAGGTCATGGAGTCGAAATGGGAAAGTGTAGATGAATTCAAGATAGTTTTTGTTTTTTTAAGTAGAACAGACAGGAACTTAGATGTTAGGTAGAGAAGTTGAAGCAAAGGGTTGGAGAAGCCAAAAGTGATTGCAAGCTTTAATCAGCTTAGTGAACGGTGATGCCGTTCACCCAGACGGGGGGGGGGGGTGGTGGTGGCTGATAAGAAGACACGGTGTTGTCATGGAGGTTGACTCTGGGATAATGCTCATTGATGTAATTCATGTCAAGATGACAGCAGAAATGCAGATCTTAGGTCACAACTATAGTGTGATGAGGAGTAACTGAAATTTGTCCACAGAAAAATGGTGGTTGTATGTATTGCGACTTACATAGAGAAGAGTGTGTTTAGTTCAGCTGAGTGTGTTTAGAGTCCAAGAGGAAGGCGAGCCTGTGGGAAAGGTTGGACAAGCCACAGGAACAGCTGAGGTAAGCAACCAGGTGAGCACGAATCTGTCCCACTTGCCTGTGATCGTCAGTGTTTTGTTTTCTATAAACAAAATAAGTTTCTGAAAACATTTAATCAACTATAAAGCCGTACCTCTGTGTCACGAATCTATCATAAAAGAGGCTGGCTTCATGTGCAGGGATGTTTCTTACAAATGAGCTGTTTCACATTACTTTGAATAAGGCATCAGCGAAGGCGATTCTGTCTTCCAACTATTTTTGTTCAGGAAATGTCTCACTGTGTGGTCCAGGCCAGCCGTAACACCAAGATCTTCCTGCTTTAGCTACTCAGATAGAACTAGCGTGCACCACCACACCTGAACTATTCTTTAGTATAATGTCTCAGATTTCTGTAGGGATTTATCTGCTTGAGGTGGGATATATCTATGTATGATTCTGAGCCTCTCTAATGACTGCTAGACTTCAGACCCTGCCCAAGAAGTCCTTAAGGAAGGAGGATATATCACTTTCAAGTGATTCTCACATTTATTTAATAACAGAATTAATAATCAAGTAGCGGCAGATCGGAAGGACCCTCCATGCACACACACACGCATGCGCACACACATGCATGCGCACATGCATGCATGCACACAGGCACACACGCATACACATGAATGTGTGCATGCACATACACACACATGCAGGCAGGCACACACACGTGCATGCACACATGCATGCACACACAGGCACACATGCATACACATGAATGTGTGCACACACATACACATGCATGCATGCAGATACGCACACACATGCACACACGCACACACACACATGAATGCAGGCACACACAGGCACACACGCATACACATGAATGCATTCATGCACATAAACACACGCATGCAGGCAGGCACACACACATACACGCATGCATGCACACACACATACACACATGCATGAATGCGTGCACACACATGCACACACGCATACACATGAATGCGTGCACGCACATACACACACGCATGCACACACGCACACACACATGAATGCAGGCACACACAGGCACACACGCATACACATGAATGCATGCACACACATAAACACACGCATGCAGGCAGGCACACACACATACACACACGCATGCACACACAGGCACACACATGCATGCACACACACATGAATGCAGGCACACACATGCACACACGCATACACGTGAATGCATGCACGCATACACACACATGCAGGCAGGCACACACAGGCACACACACATGCATGCACGCACGCACGCACACACACACACACATGAATGCAGGCACACACATGCACACACACATACACATGAATGCGTGCACACACATACACACACGCATGCAGACAGGCACACACACATACACACGCGCATGCACGCACACACACACACATGCACGCAGGCACACACATGCACAGACTCCCTGTTCTACCAGTGTGGTGTTGGTCAGTCAGTGGTGGCATCAACCTGTGTGTGGCATCCCGCACTGAAAGGAAACCTTCTTGATTCGCAGGCGCTATCCTACAGAACTGTAATGGCTTTGGCAGGGGGCCAAGTTCAACATGGTTGTTCCCTGATTCTCAGGAAGGGTGCCACAGCTCCCGGCTCTCTGCCTTCTCCGGGCTCGTGGGTTGAGGGAAATCCTTTCTGTAAAGTTTACTTTGAATCTGATAGTTACCGTATATCTGTGTATCAAGACCTCCGCTGACGGTTGGAGAAATGTGTTTTAGAGGCTTGTTTCCTTTAAATATTAACCTTCGATGGTCACTCGTGATTACACCATCACACCATTATTTATGATAATAGTAAGGCTTCAGTTTTGACATTTCTCTAAAAAATACTTAACACGTGCATGAACTATCTTATAGGAGTTTTGAAATTTCAGCAGCTATTGAGAGTTACAGCATCCAGGGAAAGGTTGTCATTGGCTGGAGCGCCTTTGGGCCCATCTTGAAGTCAGCCATAGAAAGCATCTGTCTCGAGACAGGACCACAGAAGGGATTCTTGGGTGAAAACAGAGCAGAGCCTTGGGCCGCCAGTGTCTTGGGAGGGAGAGGGCGCTCTGCCTAGTGAGATGTTCCGTCCATCTTTGACTCTTCCAAAACTAGAACACAAGCCACAGCACAGCGTCCCTCCTGTGGTCCATGCGATCAGATCAAGCCTTTATCTGGAATCATCAGTTAAGGAAAACCAACAAATACAATAAACAGAAGAGCTTATAGCTGAGAACTCATAGGCAGAACACATGTGTTTAATTATCTCAAGATGCTGTCACCTCTACGCAAAAAAAAAAAAAATCCAGTGGAAAACATACAAATGAAGATGTTGGTCAAATACATTTAAAACCTCATTGCATGCACTAAATGGCAAAATAGATATCACTGAGAAGTAAATTAGTGAGATACAAGATAACTAAATTAAATCCCTTTAGAAAACAATATAAAGAGAAAACTAATGGAAAGTAGGGAGAAGTACTGATACAAAAAAAGGATTCTGATACTTAGTTTAGTTAACCCACATCTATTTAATACAAATTAAGAGAAGAACGAAATACTCAAATAATACAAGATTAGTTTGTAGCAAAAGAAAGCAACAATAATGCAGCATGTGGGTGGCCTTGCAGTTTTAAAATGAACTGTGAGAAATCAAGGTTTCAGGCAAACCCTGCGAGCTGGCCATCAGACTTTCCCGCAGCATCTTGTGAGGCGGCTCTTCTGCGAAAAGAAAATGAATAAGCAAAAAAGGTCATAAAATAATGATTAAGTGTTTGTGGGAAAACGTTTGTTTGATAACGTATAGATGAAATTGCCAATATCATCAACATCTCATGGAGCATAAAACGGTGCAGGGAAGAAGAGAGATTTTGCCCCCATTACTATTGCTCCAGATGAGGTAGACATGCAGCTACTCCGGGTACTTTCAGGGTCACCCTGTTAGGGGTGTGGGCCTGGTCCGCAGCCCGTGGGGGCCCCACACGGGCTCAGGGGCCCTGAGGATGCCGGCTCCGCTTTTTCTGTAACGCTGAAGACGCGTCCCTTTCCAACTTGTCAGATTCTCACTGCGTCACCTCGGTAACCACAGCTTTAGGAACCCTTCTCGGGGAAAATATCCCAGACCAACTCTGACTGTCTTTGGAGCGCTTTGAGGCCTGGACACTGCGCAGGCCACACCATGACTAACGCACAGCTAACGTGGGCCACACGAAGCATCTGCAGCCATGTGTGATACGTGCACAGAAATTTAAAAACCAAACTTTTTTTTTCTTTTTTGCATCTATCACTTTGAGCCTCAGCGTCGCTTCTGGTTTTCTGGTGGTTGAGTGTCTCAGCCCATGGTGGCTTTGAACTGTGATCCTCAGATCTCAGCCTCCTGACTAGCTGGGATGACAGACACCGCCACCAGCTTCTTTTGATTTTTGAAGAACGCATTGCATTTATTACCATGATTGATCAAACCTTATATAACAATTCCAGAAATAAGATAGCTAATCAGAAAATCAGAGCTTATCATGTTTAAGCCATTAAGGGCAAATTGGTGAATCCCAATAAAAGTTGTCAAAAATGGAAATAGCTATACAAGGGCTGGTAAATAGAAGCTCAAAATAAATATGATGTTAACGTATCCAAATATGTCCAAATCAGAATAAACACGAATGAGTAGCTTTACCCGTGCTGCTGAGAGGCCTGGCTAGAACAACGAGAAGGGAAAGGAATGGCACTGATATCGGAGAGGCCCGGACGGAACTGCCGCCGTGTGCACAATCTGATTATCCTTTAGAAGACCAGGATGTTGGAGCATTACTTACTCATATTTCCAAAAAGGGGTGGAGTTGGTTTCTGAATGACTAATGACCTAAATGGAGGCCAACAAGGACAAAAAAGTTAAATAATAAGGAATCTTATGAGAACATGCGTATCATCTTTATGATCTTAGGGATAAAAAGGGCCACCTTTAACGTGATTGTAAAAGCAAAAGACACAAGCAGAATATTTATTCATTTGACTCTTCCCCAATTAAATATTCATGATAGACGCTACAGAGAACGTTGACGTGGTGGGGAAGCTGTTACCATGTTCACTTACCCCAGGAGGAAGACGGTTTAGATTAGAAGCTTACATCCTCCCCTCACGTGGGGTTGAGTTCATAATGGGCTTAGCCTGCCACGTTGGGTTGGCGATTGCGTACTCGCTCCCCATTGGGTTGAAGGACCTGGGCTGGAGCTTGTCCGTGTTTATCCTTAGACGTAGCTCTTTAAATGTTTAAACGTTTGTAGGTTTGTGTTTGACACTGATGTGGTTGGACTCATTTACTCCACTGTTTTGTATGGCAGAAATCTTTCGAAGTACATCAAAGGCAGATTATTCTCCAGTCTTGATTCAAGTATGAGGAACATTGTAGGTTATGCACTTAAATTTTTAGCTTCATTACATGAATGGAATTAAACAACCAACCAAAAATAATTGCCAATAATAGCAGCATTGTTTCACTGAGCTTTTTTACATGACTATGAGTCATTTTTCCTCTTCAAAATAAGAAGTCTTTTTCTTAAAAAAAAAAAGTTTGGCCCTAAATACTCAGTTTGGGGCTATATTTTTCTTCTGCTTTGGATTTTTTTTCTGTCTATCATTATGTTTCTTTAGGAAACTTCTTTAAATTTTTTAAGGGAATGAACAAAGCTAGCAAAGAAACAGATGTGTCCCATATAAAATATGCAATAAATCTTGTCCCACAAATTCTTTGCTCTGAACTTTCTGACAGAAGCTGTCAAATATCCACTTTAATTCAGGTATAAAATGTTCACTCCGTGTCACGGCACCAGCCACCATATGCCAGAATAAAGTCAGTGACCAGCCATAAAACCAGCAGCGTAAGCACCTTTGAAAGCGTGCAAGTCATGGTGGGTGAGAGGGACCCCATAAATCCATGGGGAATTAATCTCAGCCCCCCCATAAATCCATGGGGAATTAATCTCAGCCTCGCTACTATCCTGCTGGGCATTTACAATGAGCTCCCACGCCCACACAGCAGCACTAGTAATACTTTTTAAGAGGAGAAAGAAAATGAGAGAGCCGTGTGTCCACCTAATGGGCTCGGGTGGGGGCAGGGCTGCACGGAAGGCAGAGCAGCCCCTCCCCCCAGCTCCCCCCAGCGCCCCCCCCAGCTCCCCCTCCAGCGCCCCCTCCAGCGCCCCCCCTGCTCCCCCCCCAGCTCCCCCCCCAGCGCCCCCCCCAGCTCCCTGGGGCTCTGGAATCCCTTGAAGAGGCAGGCCCAGCCTGGCTTCACAGATCATGTGAAACCAATCTCCAGGCAGCACAACCACAAGAAATGACTTCAGCTTCATAAATCATCCCTATCAGCCCATGGAGGAGCCGATGCTGCGGCTTCACCAGGAAGACATCTCAGGCCTCTGGTTTCGTGAGACTTTCCCCCCTTTTCTGAAATCAGCTTCATACCACTTGCACAAGTAGGTTTAAGCTCCTGCTGAAGGAACACAGTTGGTACTTTTTCAGTTTACCTAAGACTGGAGACAGGGTCGTTTTCACTTAGATTTCTGGAGAGACCCATTTCCTCCGGTCGGATGCGTGTGTGTGTCCTGTCTTTTGCTCCATGCCTCATTCTTGCTTCTGAGACTGGAAGGACACTCAGTCTTCCTTCCTGCTAAGGGAAGATGGCACTGTATTTTTCAAACACTGAACCAATAAATACGTTAGGCTTAGGCATATTGGGGAGAAATGTTAGCTTACTTGGTAGTTTTAGACACCACTTTAACCCTTGCAGCCATCCAAAGTATTTCTCTGTAAGTAACAAAAATAGACTGCAGGGTGAAGGGATAGATGATTTCCAAAGTAAATCAAAAGATACCAATCTGCTTCATTTAATAATCCATGATGAATTAAACCTTTCCTATATAATTTTTATTTAAGAACTACAATCAAACTTATTTTGAAATGCTATCACATGAGTTTCTAGAAAATTATTTTACTTTATTTGCATAGGTTCCATACCCACTTTGAAAGAAAGACTGTTCTCAGTAATTATTTTCAATAAGTTTAAATATAAACTAGTTATAATAGTATTCATTTAAAAGTTGATTTCTTCCTTGTCCTGTTAAGAGACAAGAAATACACTATGTATTTGGTATGATTGAATATATGATTATAGATGTCAACATACATAAAAAGAATTAACATATTAATAAAGGTCAATTCTTAAAGAAAGGCTTGTGTACCATTTTTAGCTCATCTATCCAGGAGACAGAGGTAGGAAGATGGTGGCCCATGGCAGGTGCTAGGCAAAATCGAGAGACCTTATCTGAAAATCGAACTAGAGCAGAGAGGGAAAGTGGTAGGTAGAATGTGTGGCTGGCAAGCACCAGGCCCTGGGTTCAAACCCCACCTCGAGAAAGGCTTTCTGTGGGAGGATGGCTCAGGAAGGCCCTGTAGACACCGGCCTAGAACCGTGACTCTCCCTCGGCCCAGTCTCCCAGCAGACCTGGCAGCAGTGCGGCAGCCATTTCTAAAACCAGAGTTCTCTCCTTCACTCCCTTTTACTGACTGTTAATGGCCGCTATGCTAGTGTGCCTTCTGCAAGTCTTTTGCTGGCTGAGCAGATTTAGCACGCTACAACGTGGAAATCCCTTCTGTCGCGTCTTCTCTGGGACCCCCAGTTCTCCTGGTATTTTCTTTTATTTCTTTTCATATGGCCTACGACACATACAGTACCCACTGTCAGAGCTCGATGTGAGGTAACCTCACAACTTTTGAAGCTATAATTCTTGGGTGCCATTAAAGTGGACCCATTTCAGTCCCTTACAATAACAAATCCTTGATCAAATGAAAGTAAATTAAGAGGTATTTTGATGTCAAAAACTGTAGCCACTGTCAAGGAAGATAGACTTCCCCCCTATAACTCTGCAAATGCAACTTCCTGGGGACACCCAGCCTTTGCCAGGATTCTGTATGGAGACTGGTATAAAGGCAGCAATGGGAAATGGGTGGCCACAGCGCCCTTCCAATAGTCCACTCACTTTTATGAATATACATCTGAACAGTTGATGTTGAGAGGGAAGCTTCAATTATTTAAAGATGTCAGAAGCTACAAAGATAGCTCAGGCTGAGAGTAACCAAGCCTTGGAACCATAGCGGCGCCATGCGGTCTTTTGTTTCATATATGATAGGGTGACTTTCCTCTCCGTTTTTTTATTAACTAGGACCAGTCTTTAGCTGATAAGGTCTCTACATATAATATCTCTACATATGACATCTTTTTATATGAGGTTTGCTCTTTCTAATGTGATCAAAACCATTCTTCTAGTGGGGGCATTGCTAACAACTGAACTGCTCTTATGTGCTAGGCAAGCACTCTGCCATGAGCTGCGCTTCAGCCCCACACCATTGTTGATGTTGGACAAGTGTCCAGAAAACTTACAGAAATACCTCTGCTTTACAGAGATTGAAAATATGTATTTCAGTTAGGACTTACTTCTCTACTGTGCCATTCTAGAATAACAGTTTTATCGTCTTGAAGCCAAGACCTATACAGCACAGCAGTGTGTAGATCGTGCTGAAAACTAGACTGGAATCAAGGGACAAGTTCTTTCTCTTCTGTCTAAAACCAGTTGTGTGACCTTAGGCAAATTTCTCACTTTCGGTGTGCTCTGTGTCTCTATCTCTGATTTTTTTTCTGCCTCTATTATGTGCCAGCAGTTCATCAAAAGGCAACCAAAATCATAGAAAACAAAGTCTTCTCAACCAGTAGCAGCTAAAATAATTTTGGCATAGTATTGCTTTCTAATATTTTAACAAAACATTTTATGCCTATGTGTTATCTCTGTGACATATGTAGTGACACTTTTCGTTATGTTCTATCTACTGCTTTGCACCATCTTCACTTGTAACCCATGCCATAGCATTTTCTCATGACACTCTATGCAAGCGTGGCCGGGGATATGGATCTAGTGAATGTGCATCGGGCCTTGGGGAGTTTGTTCCAGGAACGCACATGAGTAGAGGAAAAGTGCTCAAGGACTCTAACACGCCTCCCAGGAAGCCATGAAAAGTGGGTAAGAAAGATTCTTGTAGCGCAAGTGTGGTGGTGGTCCCAGCGATCACAGTAATCGATGCTTGCTGAGTGAATGTGCCAGGTGTGGTGCTGACCACCTTACAGACGTCTGTATTAAATATGGCTACAACGGTCTAAAGAGATCCTATTATTGCTTCCAGTTCTAAGTTAGAAAACTGAGTATTAGCCAAGCTACACAGTGTACATAAAGCCTGCAGTTAAAAAGTAATGGAACAACATGAGGTTTTGGCTCTACCAATAAGCGCAGCACAGAACGTACCTTACATATGAGCTGAAAAGTTTAGCTAGTGTGTGCAGATCCCTCACCATGGTGTCTGGAATACAACCGAGAACTTGGTGACTGTTTGCCTTGCTCAGTGCCAGCAGCAGCCAAGCTGTCCTGGTCCATTAGCCACTGCTCTGCCGGTCAGCTGACCTTGGATTTTGTTCACCAAGGCTATTAGAAGATGGGATCCAGTCCAGGAAAGCATTCTAGTATTGGAAAATCCGGTACCTATTCAATTCCATTTGTTTATCTTAACTCGCCTTCAAACCATAACACAAGAGTGCACACTTGACCATTGCTTAGGTTTCTTGCAGCTCTGATGGCAAAATGCATAAAGTAAGCCATGATGAATCAAATAGAAGCCCCGATGATGCGGCTGAGCTCCCTATGGGAGACCAAAAGCCAGTTGGCACATTCTTAGCTCCGTTTCTGACGGGATGCTTGCTTTAGACCTGCCGAGTATCAAAGGCTAAAATGCCCTGAGATGGAGAGAAACACGAGTGAGTGGGATCCTTGTTTGGAAGCGAGCTGTGGTGATTGGGGAGGGAGGGAGGTGCCGCCGTTGCCACTGCGGTCACCAGCTGCTGCTTGTCTGACTAGCAACCGCCTTTACAGTCAGTCTGACCCGCAATTGAGTGACAATTACTGATTTACACTGTTCGTTTTCGTAAGCGCTAGGTGTTTGAGTACAAAGCTTAAAATAAATGGCCATGGTCCATGTCTTCCAGAAAGTCTGCACCTTTAGTTAGTGCTCGTACGAGATAGGGCAGAGTTGCTTGAGCAAAGGCCCTTTCCCGCTGGTACCTGCAGTCTGTCCCACAGGACAGCCGAGATCTCAGGACTGTAAGTGCCATCGCTTCCACACTCCCCAAAGCTTCCTGGGGAAAAGAATGGAAACAGTCTTTTTGTTTTTTTAATCTAGCGTCGTTGTCATTTGTTGTATTTTCTACAAGTGTTGTCTCTCTGGACAATGCGGTCATTGAATTCAGTGTCCCAGCGACACTAAGCAGTTAGAGAGTGCTGTAGAAGATTTTACACCTCCCGCCGGGCGGGAGAGAAGAAACAGGATCTTGGCTACAATTGTTCCCTAAGTGATAAAAGCTTATGCCATAAATGTGCTTATTTAGAGGTATCTGTGAAAAATAAATCAGAAAGTAACTTTTCACAAAGGACGTCCGCTGACAAGTCCCAGGTGCCGGTGGGCCCGGAAGGCGGCGCCGTGGAGAATCTCGGCGGACCCTGCAGCACCTGCCCCCGCGAGTCAGGAAATTCAGAGTGAAAGCTGAAATTCGTGCACGCTCCTGCGGGGACCGTGTGCTTCAGCGTGGGCCCGGGCACCGCGTCCGCGTCCGCGAGTCCTGGGGAGCCGCGCAGGGAGGTGTGCGCGCTGGGTCCGCCGCGCAGGGAGGTGTGCGCACTCGGTCCGCCGCGGTGAGCATCGGGGCGCGGGGCGCGGGGAGGTGTGCGCCCTCGGTCCGCTGTGGTGAGCTTCGGAGCGCGGGGAGGTGTGTGCGCTCAGTCCGCCGCATCAACGCACCACGTTGCCCTTTGTCTCTGCAATGCAATTTAATGGCTGGACGACACGGCTTCACAGCCTCCCCGAGAACCGTGTCAGTGTGACCCCAAAACAAGAAGTTGCTGAGTGAGGATGGCCCGAGGCCGAGTGAGGATGGCCCGCTGCGCCCGCTGCGCCTTTGCCGCGGTTAGCGTGGGCAGTGTGATAAGTGTGCAAAGCCTTTACCGCGGTTAGCGTGGGCAGTGTGATAAGTGTGCAAGGCCTTTGCCGCGGTTGGCGTGGGCAGTGTGATAAGTGTGCAAAGCCTTTGCCACGGTTAGCGTGGGCAGTGTGATAAGTGTGCAAGGCCTTTACCGCAGTTAGCGTGGGCAGTGTGATAAGTGTGCAAACCTTTGCCGTGTTAGCGTGGGCAGTGTGATAAGTGTGCAAAGCCTTTGCCGCGGTTAGCGTGGGCAGTGTGGTAAGTGTGCAAGTCCTTTGCCGTGTTAGCGTGGGCAGTGTGATAAGTGTGCAAAGCCTTTGCCGTGTTAGCGTGGGCAGTGTGATAAGTGTGCAAAGCCTTTGCCGCGGTTAGCGTGGGCAGTGTGGTAAGTGTGCAAGTCCTTTGCCGTGTTAGCGTGGGCAGTGTGATAAGTGTGCAAAGCCTTTGCCGTGTTAGCGTGGGCAGTGTGATAAGTGTGCAAAGCCTTTGCCGCGGTTAGCGTGGGCAGTGTGGTAAGTGTGCAAGGCCTTTGCCGCGGTTAGCGTGGGCAGTGTGGTAAGTGTGCAAGGCCTTTGCCGCGGTTAGCGTGGGCAGTGTGGTAAGTGTGCAAGGCCTTTGCCGCGGTTAGCGTGGGCAGTGTGGTAAGTGTGCAAGGCCTTTGCCGCGGTTAGCGTGGGCAGTGTGGTAAGTGTGCAAGGCCTTTGCCGTGTTGGCGTGGGCAGTGTGATAAGTGTGCAAGGCCTTTGCGGCAGTGTGGTAAGTGTGCAAGGCCTTTGCCGCGGTTAGCGTGGGCAGTGTGGTAAGTGTGCAAGGCCTTTGCCGCGGTTAGCGTGGGCAGTGTGATAAGTGTGCAAGGCCTTTGCCGTGTTGGCGTGGGCAGTGTGATAAGTGTGCAAGGCCTTTGCCGTGTTAGCGTGGGCAGTGTGGTAAGTGTGCAAGGCCTTTGCCGTGTTAGCGTGGGCAGTGTGATAAGTGTGCAAGGCCTTTGCCGTGTTGGCGTGGGCAGTGTGGTAAGTGTGCAAGGCCTTTGCCGTGTTAGCGTGGGCAGTGTG
>NW_012267239.1:11697124-11698764 GCF_000151885.1 Dipodomys ordii | reverse complement strand
GTGTGCGTGTCTGAGCGTGAGTGTGTGTCCGTTACCCTCAGGGGGACTGAGCTCTGTGCCTGTGTGTGTGCGTGTCTGAGCGTGAGTGTGTGTCCGTTACCCTCAGAGGGACTGAGCTCTGTGTCTGTGTGTGTGTGCGTGTGCGTGTCTGAGCGTGAGTGTGTGTCCGTTACCCTCAGAGGGACTGGGCACCCTGCTTGCCCTCGCTGTGGTGGGTTGCCACTTTTTGGTAAAGAAGGCCCTGGGTTTAAACTCCAGACAGGTCTTGCCCCTAACTTGGGAACAGCAGATATAGGAGGCTGTCATTCAAAATGATGGGGGAGGACCTGCAGGTTCCCATGCCTGTGTACTGCTCGTTGCTTCCTGGGCCCGAGGGTGTGCGTGCGTGTGCACGTGTGCGTGTGTGTGTGTGTGTGTGTGTGTGCACATGTGCATGTGTGTGTGTGCGTGTGTGTGTGCGTGTGTTTGTGCGTGTGCGTGTGTGTGCATGTGTGTGCGTGTGCATGTGTGTGTCCATGTGCATGTGTGTGCGTGTGTGTGCACGTGTGCATGTGTGCGTGTGTGTGCATGTGCATGTGTGTGCGTGCGTGTGCGTGTGCATGTGTGTGCGTGTGTGCGTGCGTGTGTGTGAACTGTGGCACTGCTTCCTGGTGCCGGAGTGGGGATAACTCTGTCATTGTTGTGTAACAGTACCCTATGCTCTTGTGCCTTGCTGGTGAACACTAACCAGTATCCTTGAACTAGTGTCGGGCACAATTCCACATTGGTGTAGAAGAGACACACATTGATGTGGGATATGGGTTTACCTGAAGATGAGCTGTTTCATTAGAAGAGCAATTTGCTGCATGATGGCATATTAATAACATTACATTTTCCTTGTCATTTAGTCAGCCTTAGATAAAAGAGCAAATTTCCATGTCTGGGCACAGACCCGGAGCCCCTCCTCCCCAGACCTTCTGTCTGCGCCTCCCCGCCTCTGCGCTGGCCCGGGGGGCATCCTCACCTCCAAGCGAAGCGCCCCATGTCCTCTCCAGGGACCGCAGCCAGGCCAGGACTGCGGGAAGGCGTGTGGACAGCGCAAGTCAGCGCTCCCCTCCACTCTGCGACTGATGGCTGTGTCATCTCGAGTCCCACTGCTTAGTGTCGAGGGCCCTGCCGTCCCGTTGGTGACATGCGTGGTTTAGGATGGAGTGGGATCCAAGTCGTGGCTCTGGCCTCATCTTGCTCCAAATTGTCACGAGTCCCTGAGCCTGCAGGCCGCTGCTACCATTCCGGGAGCCTTCCTGACTCCTTTCTCCTTGCTCTTGAGTTCGTGAAGGAACTGTGTTGCAACTCAGTTCCAGCTTCGGACCCGCCCGCAGTGCCTGGCGGTGACTGGGGGAGGCCGAGGCAGGAAGAGCTGCCCCCCTGAGTTGGTAGATGTCTGCCGTGACTTAGCCCCGCTGCCCCCTGAGTTGGTAGATGTCTGCCGTGACTTAGCTCTGCTGCCCCTCTGAGTTGGTAGATGTCTGCCATGACTTAGCCCCGCTGCCCCCTGAGTTGGCAGATGTCTGCCGTGACTTAGCCCCGCTGCCCCCTGAGTTGGTAGATGTCTGCCGCGACTTAGCCCCGCTGCCCCCTGAGTTGGTAGATGTCTGCCG
>NW_012267239.1:11688782-11696395 GCF_000151885.1 Dipodomys ordii | reverse complement strand
TACCCGTGTACCTCCACGTCAGAGCTGGTGGGATGCTTCTCCATCCACGTACTTACCCGTGTACCTCCACGTCAGAGCTGGTGGGATGCTTCTCCTCACTTAACCGCAGCTGGAAGAGCTAACAAGGCAGGGAGACTAGGGAGCATGTCATCTTCCATGGATAAATGTTCCGAGGGAAAGATACGGTAAACACTTTCAGAACTCAGTGGCTCTGTGCGTCCGAATGTCTCCCCTCTGAAGTTAAAAGATCTCTTGTCTTCCCAGTATCCGGGGGGTCTACTGTCACCTCTGCTGCCAACAGCAGTCTTTTCTCCTGGGAAGTGTACCACAGAGCAGTCTTCTAAGGAATGAAAAGTGGCCGCCTTGTTCACGCCGGTAGATACCACACGGAGCAGAGCACGGCTGCCCTTGTGCTCATTAGCATCCCTGGGCTCCTCTATTTGTACGGCTGCAATAAAAACAGCTTCTTTACTGTCGTCCTGTTGGTTTATACCAATCATGTCAGGTCCATAAACCATGGTGTATTAAAGTGTAATAGGCTGCAAAGACTACTAGGAAGATATTCAAGCCTCTCTTCCTTCCCCCCATTTCACAATTTACTACCTCCCTGATGGGTACCCATAAATATGACTTAATTACACTTGGAATCGATCCCTATTTCCTCTGCATAGTGTTTTACTTGGACTGCTCCATGTGAATGCTACTCCGGAGGCTGGAATCTGGAGGATCACAGACTGAGCCGGCCCAGGCAGAAATGCCACAAGGCCCCGTCTCTGAAACAACCACCAAAAAGCTGATATGGAGAGAGGTAGAGCACCAACAACACGGGAACAAGCTGAGCAAGTGGGGCCCTGAGCTTAAGCCCTGGCACCAGCAAAAAAGAGAGGGAACGATCACTAGTCACAGACTACTATAGAGATGGCAATGAGAATCTGTGAAATATTGTGAACGTTTCTGGAAGGTGACAGACACATTGAGAGCAGAGGCTGCTGGGAAATGGCACTGCCAGACTGGCTTGGGCAGAGATGCACACAGCTTCCACTAGTCACAAATGCGGTATCCGAGGAAGACAGCGCAAGGTCCGCACAGCTCAGCTCTGGTTACTGCAGCCTTTCAGGAAAGCAGTGTCTCAGACCTTGGTCGATGGGAGCCAGGCCGCCCAGCCATCTTCTACTGGCTGAACCGCTATTTCTCATTTCCTCTCGGGAGCTGAGGCCGGGCTTCAAATTGTGCAGGTAGCTGGGATCGTGGGTATAAGCCATCAAAGCCTGGCTCTATCGGCCGTCCTTGACGTGAGCGTTGTAATGGTCTTGGCCGCCTCTAACACTTAATCCATGGATGTAGACAACCCGACCGCTCCACCAACCTGCCACCACCCACGTCTCTCCCCCTCTGCAGCCTCCCTGTGCCCTGAGACGCGGGTCCGTGAATGACCTTGCTGCGGACTCTGAGCGCTCGCGTGGAAGGAAGAGCCTCTCACTTTAAATCAAAATTTAGGATGTTCAACTATGTAGGTATGTTAAAAGCCAAGAAAAGCAGAAGGCGAGGCATCTTGCACTAAAAGTTTAGCCAGAAGGAATGCAGAGGAAAAGCTCCCACGGGGAATTGAAAGTGCTGCTCGGTGCCACGTGAATATCAAGGGGAAAAGCGGCCTTCCTGCGGCTCGGGAGGCAGCCTGCGTCTGGACGCGAGACCACACAGCTGTGGCGCTCCGTGAAGCCAGGCCCGACTCCTCCACGGAGTGACTGCGGAGCGCCCTGATGCGGCACTCAAGGATGGAGGCTGAGACACAGGCGAAGCGGCAGGCGCTGACGCGGAAGCTGCCGAGCTTCCTTCCAGCGCTGACGGAGCTGCCTTTCCAAACGCTCCCAGTGTGGAGGACACAGCCTTCCCTGGGAAGGACATTCCGTCCAGGGCTCTTGTAGCTGCTGAGAAGTCCACTACAAGTAAGCTAAACCCCATGTTCACCTGTTCCAAACCCTGGATCCCACACTTGACACATTTTAGTTCATTCATTCATTCTGCATCATTGTAACTTCAAGTTTGCGTAGGTAACAATACACATTATGTTACAATTGTATAGTTTCCTGATCATCCTGGAAGTATTACCTTGAGTTAGAAAGAAAACATGTAAAAAAAAAAAAAGAACTTTACTAAATAGTCCCTACAGCTATGAGTTGTTATTGTTGGGTGCAGAGCTGCGTCTCGGTGTCATGCCGTTATCTTATACGGGCCTTTCTCAGTGCATTTAAAAACATCCTGACGTTTTTAAATTTCCTAAAGGGTTGTGAGTGGCGTGCGGTATGCAGACGGGTGTTATTATTCCCTTTTGCTCTCAGAAGTGGCCCAGAGGAAGCACAACAAAGCAGTATGACACGTGGGATACATTGGGTCCTGTCTCCAAAACACAGGGCAGCGCGGGAGGTTGCAAACCCGTGAATCTGACATCCTGGAACCACGATTGAAGGCATCAGAGTGACGAAATAACACCAGAGGGGTGTAAGGAAACAGTTTTAATCATAACCTTTTTTCTTTCACAGCCAAAAAAGAGCATAAAGCGGAAGAAGCTCACTTGGAGAAAGCACAGAAAAGGTAAGCAGCTTGGACGGTCTCGGGTCTGTCTTTGGCTGTTTATATGGCAGTATCTGCTAGTATTATTATTTATTTAGCATTTGTTAGTATCACTAGTGTTATTACTGCCCTGAAGCATCCATCCGCAGAGCTCTGCCCTCTTCTCCAACGGAAGCTCTACTCGTCCGCACGCTCTGCTCCCTTCTGCCAGAGCTCCTGGCGGCCACGGCTCTCCTTCCTGCCCTGTGACCCAGCGTCAGGGGTGGGCGTGCTGCCGCCGCTGGTGTGGGCTCATCTCACTCCCGCAGCTCCCGGGCAGCCCTGCTTCTGGTACATGTGCTAGGACACTGGCTCCAGGAGCAGCACGGCGCTGGGACGGGGAGGCATCACCCGAAGGCGCGTGGCCGCCTCTTTCTCATGCGTGACTCCTGCGGCGCTCACTCTCCTCCGGCCAGCCTGACCCTTGCAGATGTCTGGAGACTTACAGTGTCCCTCCTCAGATTCTAGAGGATATTGTAGCCAAGGGACCGGTGGGGAAAAGAGACTGAGCTCTGAAAAAAATAATACCCCAGAGGGCAGGGGAGCCCCCGGTGGAGCGCCCGATCAGCCGCGTCACCCCCGGGTCCCCATGGGCCCTGGCGGGCTTTCCTTTTTTGTGAGTTAACCAGGCCAGCCATCCTGGGCCTCCCTCCCTTGAAGGAGGGTGGGCAGGAACTCACCGAGGCGTTCTCTTAGCCAGGGCCAGCCGTGCGGGTTGGTTTTGCCAGTATCTGTCCTAAAATGACTAGAAGACTAAGTGAGGGGGGAAGTGAGCATTAGAGAAGCATTTCCCAGTTACGAATGTGAGTGCAACTGAATGGACCCGGATGAGCCATCTTCCTCCCGTCTGGAGCCCTGAAAACCCGCAGACAGCACTGTCTGGCTCACGCGACAGGTGCCAACAGAATGAAAATGCTGATGAAAGCAGAATTGAGGAAGCCTGACCGTCGCCACGCACAGAGTGCCAAGTCCTCCCCATCATCTTGTCATGGTTATCTTTGCAGATGGCCTTCATTTGGAATTCTGTGCCCATCTCTTGGCTAATCTCTATGTGAAGCTTTCTTCCCTCGATGTGTACACTCATGCCTGTGTTATAGAGATAGTTAGCGCACAGAGAAGCGACCATCAACAAGGGAACACTGGAACTGGCCAAGCCAACTCAGCTTCCAGGGTAAAGGTCACATTTCTAATCCTGTGAAGGGAGAGGCCAGAGCTGCTGAGCATTAGCTGTGCTAAGAGGAGTCATAAATCCTGGCTGTCAGCGTTTTCCATGGCTCTGTGGTGAAGGTAGACTAGCTTTCATGTCATACATAAAGTATGTTAGACCCCATCCTGAATGTAGAAACCGCAGTTTGTTTGTTGTGCTCTTCCAGGAGGCTGTGGTCAGTGTCGCAAGATTCGTGTGAGACTCAGTCAAGTCTTATGCTTTCTTCTCAAGAGAAACCGTTTTCTCTGAGGCGAAGGGATATCTGCTTTTCTAAACAGTTCTCAGACACACATGTACGTGGATGGGCGCATTCCTCCCTGGCATCTCGACATGGAAACAAAATGTTTCCCTGTGCTGGGGCTCTTGATATCATCTTCCCCTGAACTTAATAAAAGTTAGGCCAAATGAGCGGGATGCAGATCTACCAGGAATTATAGCTGAGAGAAGAGGAGCCAGAGGCTAGAGTAGAATAACTTGTACAAAGCTAAATGCTAACAATTAGAAATCTGGAAAGGCTTGATTGACCATTGTTTCCTGTCCTTAATTATCAGTAATTTTCTTACTGTGTTCTTCTCCATGTATCAGTAGATCTCATGAGGTTTTCAGTGATTCCTCTCCTCTGAGTCAAAGCTGACCTTGGAGTGGGGACAGCAGAGGTAGGCCCAGACCGTATGTGGTAGCACTGGGCTCAGCGTGCAGCGTGGGGCTTTGGCTCTGAAGTCAGATCGGGCGCATCCTTACGGGGGCCTCACTTGCTTCATGAACTTCCAGAATACTTGGAGGGAGAATGCTGGAATGTGGTGTTTCCTTAGTAGTAAGCAAGCTGGGCCTCACACAGTCCAGGGAAAGCCAGTGAGAGCAGATGGTGGGGATACGTGTCTCTGAACCTGCACCGGTGTCTCTGCTTCGTGGTCCAGCAAAGCAGAGGCCGTGAGGTGCCGTGAGCGCCACAGGTGACACCTTGCCGGTCCCGTCACGCAGCCCACTGCAAAGCAGAAACAGAACAGTCTTCTAAGTGACAAAGGGAGTGATTCCCCTTCCTTACGAATGCACAACTGCCCAGCGATAGCGTGCCCTCTGGGGGGCACAGAGGGCTGCGAGGCACTGAGGAGGAGAGGAAATGAACGCTGGCGCTTACTCCCGCAGTGTGAGCAAGAAGGAAGAGCAGAAAGGAGTCGCGGGTCAGCGGACCTGCTGCCCAGCCTCATCCACCGCCGGGGGAGGCTGTCAGCCTTTCCAGGCCTTGGTTTTCTCATCGGTAAATTGAGACTATTGAAAAAGTCACCTTGTCACTCCTTCCAGCTCTGGAGTCCTGGCCTCTACAGGAAAGTCTAGCCTGCTTGTCCAGGTCACGTCACCCTCTCCTCATGCATGCCAGTGCCACAATCAGTACAATGGCCATCTTGAATGAACTAGAGATGTTTACTGTAGGATGCTCCTTTGGCTTTGTTTGGTATTTTGACTCTTACAGAATTGGGTTCTATGCCTGGAGCAAGAGTAGACTTTGCCACTTCAATTCCTGCTGTACGTCTAAAATATGCACGTCTGGAATTATCACCAAGCCCTTAAATAGATTCTGCCTTTCTGTATTTACACACTTCTAGTCTTAATAACTATGGACCAGTATTTTTAATTTGCATTAAAAACAGATTTGTTATTTACAGAAGCACAAAAAAGTTTATAGGGCTCAGAGCTGTAGCTTGGGCTTGGATCTCACCTAATTGTAGCCATGGAATCAATTAACAGTTCATCTGTGAAATGTGATAAAACCTTATGAGATACATATTGTCCAGTAACTGAGGAAGAGATGAAAGTACACTTCATAGTGGTTACAGGGCTTCAGCGTTTACAATCACCATTGAACAGAGTTCCTTAAAAAACTCAGTATTCAGGATGGCCACACCAAAAAAAAAAAAAAAAAAAATCTGATGGAGTATTGAGTAATAAACGTGCCCAGCAATTCCTGGTTTGATTAGTTTCCAACAGCCTAGAAAAGGGGACTATTTAACTGTTCTTGCTCATGGCAAATTAGCTCGGCGTGGAGGGGGGCGGGGGAGGGAGGAGAGATGGAGTTCAGAGCTGTAAATTGCCTGGAAGCCGGTGCCTCCAAGAAGGGCTGCGTGGGAGGCCCCGGCGGTCCGTCCCGTGAGCCTTTGTGCGGCGGCTTGTGTGATACCTGGGAATCTAGCTTGGAAAACCTGAGTTCTTTTCCAAACTGACTGGAGATCACTTGTTACAGATCAGAGATAGTCTTTCATCCAAATCTTGCCTCGGCTCCATGTTTACCTTCTTGTGTCCGTATCAGGTTTTAAGATGTAGCTGTCCTCAAGAGCTTGTAGTCTAAGTCACGTAAGAGACTGAGAGTCGCGGGTGCCTAGTGATGAACCCAACAGCCAGAATATGCCAGGGCCCCGAACCTCGTTTTCCTCAGACATCCAATAGATTGCTCCCAGTGGGTTGTGGGGCCGCCCGCAGCGCATGCTGCAGGTGCAGTCCGTGTTAGATGTCATCACTCAACATCGTCAAGGGCAGGTAACCAACATGGGTTTGAGCAGCAGAGCAAACTCAGGCAGTTTGATCTATACACCCCTGGAACATGCATGCTGTTTTCATGGAGATCAGATGTGCCCGTTGGTTCCCCAGCCAAATTGCATTTCTTGGCAAGTCAGTTTGGACCTCCCTGGTTTCCCGAGCCAGTGGCCGCCCGCCCGCCCTCCCCGCGCTCCCTGGCTCTGATGCTGACAGTTCTCCCTTCTCGTTTCCCTGCTTCTTGCAGTTTTGAAACAACGGTGGGATATTTTGAGATGAAGCCAAAGGCTGGTGAGAAGGAGATCACACCCAGCTACGTGTTTACCGTGTGGTATGAGTTCTGCAGCGACTTCAAGACGATCTGGAAACGAGAGAGTAAAAACATATCTAAAGAAAGGTGAGGGGCTGCGTGAGGAGCCTAGCAAAGGCGCCCGTTCAGAGCCGCGTGTGCGTGTGTGCGCGTTTGTGTGAGTGTGTGTGTGTGCGTGTGAGTGTGTGCACGTGTGAGTGTGCGCGCGCGAGAGTGTGTGCGTGCATGTGCGCACATGTGTGTGTGCGCGCGTGTGTGTGAGTGTGTATGAGTGTGTGCACGTGTGAGTATGCGTGCGTGTGTGTGAGTGTGTACATGTGTGTGTGAGTGTGTGTGTGTGTGCATGTGTGTGTGTGTCACAAGTCAGTGTTTTCTTTGGGATCAAGTAGATGTCCAGGAAGGAGTATTGCCTCGGGCCTGGGGAGTGGTGGAGAGCTTGCTGTCCACACGGGCAGATACACTGTCAGGATCTGGAAAGCTGCACTTTCTAAACCACTTCCAATTACTAGCTAGTCAATGAAAGGGGACTTGTGCTAATTTGCAACAGATTGCTTCTCTGTGCGTGTTCGCGTTGGCCTGCACTAAATGGGGCAGCTCCCTGTTGCAGACAGTATAGACAAATAAAAGTGACCGCTTTCCCGTTAATCCGCTGCACTTGCATCAAAGGGAGCTCTGCCAGGCAGAGGCCACACTTCACACAGGGCTGAGGCCGTGCTTGGATTTACAGCGTCGCTGCGGACTCCCCGTATCCTGCTGGGGACATCAAACTGCGTGCCGCTCGCTCCCGCCCCCTCCCAGCCTCCTGGCTTTACTAGGTGGGGGTCGGTGGGGCAGAGGGAGAGCACCAGCTCTGAATATGGGCCTCTGTGCCTGTGTGTGTGCGTGTGCGTGTCTGAGCGTGAGTGTGTCCGTTACCCTCAGGGGGACTGAGCTCTGTGCCTGTGTGTGTGCGTGTGC
>NW_012267239.1:11672009-11686242 GCF_000151885.1 Dipodomys ordii | reverse complement strand
GACTTAGCCCCGCTGCCCCCTGAGTTGGTAGATGTCTGCTGCGACTTAGCCCTGCTCTCCCAGGTCTTCTTGGAAGATATTAATCATTTTTAAATTGAGAGAGATGCGCAACTTAGTTCCCTGGGTTTATCTCTAGCCAGCATTGCATTTGGTTGCTTGTTATAGTTCATCAAGACTACATTTTGTCCTCAGAGGCAGCAAGAACTTATGTGTGTGTGTGTGTGTGTGTGTGTGTGTGTGCGTATCTATAAGAAGTTAACCTGGTTCTTGTTGTTTCTTTTATCATCTATTCTTACTCATTTTCTGCCTCTTTTTCTTTCTTTTGTCTTTTTTGGCCATTTAATTGCTCTGAGCTGTAAGACCCGTACTTACGAAGTTTTTCAACACCTAGGAACTCTCAGCACTGTGCCTTATGTGCCCACTACACACAACCCCCCCACCACCCACAAAACGAGCTCTGAATTTGTAAAAGGTGAAGAAGACCCCAGGGTCTGTGACTCCAGGAATAAAAAGTCTGGGCAAACTGTTCACCTTGGGCCACAGCAGACCTTAAAAGTGCCATTAAAAAAAAACAAGCTGGGAAGGTGGCTTAGTGGTAGAGCGCTTGCCTTGCATGCATGAGGCCCTGGGTTCGATTCCTCAGCACCACATAAGCAGAAAAAAAAGCTGGAAGTGGCACTGTGGCTTAAGTGGTAAAGCACTAGCCTTGAGTTGAAGAGCTGAGGGACAGCGCCCAGGCCCAGAGTTCAGGCCTATGACAGGATCCCCCTCGCCCCCCAAAAAAACTCAAAAAAAAAACCTCATAATGGTTAAGTAAGGAGGGGTTCAGAGTTTGGTGAAATGCAAATAAGAAATTTCATTATGCACATAGCTATAATTTACACCAGAAGGAGGGAATAAGCATTTACTTTGGGTTTTAATCCAGCCAAAGACCACAGGACTTTGCTGCTATTATGGCTAACTGGGCAGCTTCCCTAGCTCCACAGGGAGTTCTCAGAGCTCCCTCGTCCCCAGGCTGCCTTGGGGCCCAGAGCTGGAGGCCCAGGGAGGCCGTGCCTGTAGACATTAGAGGAATTCATTTATTCACATGAAAAGTTATTCCCAGAAAAGTTCCATAAGCTAACATTTGTATTAATTGAATTTTGCTCAGCCACTGACATATATACACAACATTCCAGTAATTTCTAAGACAGTAACTTTTCCATTAATAGTTAAATGGTCTCAACTGTATACAACTAACTGCTAAGAGCCCTCATATGTTTAAAAAACACCCTTAAAAATAGAAATAGTCATCTCCTAGTTAATTGGAAAAACTCTGAGTTTTCCTAAGTCACATTGGATAGGAGTTTGGTGCAAGTACACAAATACCTAAGTTATAAACAGTGTTATCATTATCACAAAGACACAAAACCTCCTCATCTCCTGAGCAGGACATGGAAAGATGACGAATGCCCAATTGCAAACAAGCCACAAACAAGGGGAAAATACAGTCAAAAGGTACTAAATAGACACCTAGTATCCTGAGTTCAGAGGAGAAAATGGTCCCAAGGAAATGGGAGGACTTTGGGAAGATGATCAGCCATAAAAAGGCCGCTCTCAACAGACCCATGTGCTAGCAGGGAGATACAGGAGGCCAGTGACTCCCTCGCCAGACCTCCAACACTCCCGGAGAGCACGGCCGGCATGCGGGCAAGTCGCTGAATCGGCGAGAGGGAGAGAAGGCCAGACAGCTGTGGATTTAGGACACCTGCCCCACCCCAGACCAAGAACAGGCTTTGCCTTCAGCTACGTCTATGTACACCTCCTTGGCAAAGCTATTGGACTCAGGTGGCCATGAATTCTCTCTCTGTCCCAGCCCTAGGCAAATTAACTACACAACGATAAAACGTGAATTTGACTCCTTCGAAAAGGAAAAGGAAAGGATGTCCTAGGAAGCCACTCTCTACAAAGCTGTGGGCCTTGGAGCCACACCACACACCCTCGGGGAAGAATCACAGAGGTGCCTGGGGTTCGCCTGGCCCAGTGCCCGCGGCCGAGTGTAACCCCGCTGAGTGGCTGCATGTGCTCAGAGTACATCTTACAGCACCGTGTTAACTCCTTCCATTTAATAACATCTGCTATTGTTAAATATGCATATATTTAACACATGCTTTCAGAATATCATGATGTCTCAGGTGATACTCACTCTGGAGTTCTATTCCAGAAGAATCTAATCTAGGGGTCATAGACCACTACCCCCCATCCATTTTCTCCTTTCTCCAGAATCCTGAGAGTTGTATTATACTATACTTTGGGTGCATAGTGATTTGATTTTCATTTAGTTAGTAATACTGCACATACTTTGTACCTTAGGTAAGTTGAAACTCTTTAAAGATCAGTACAATGTCTGTACCCCTTTATCTACATTGCCTTTTATTTCCTCACGCACAGTAGGTACTCAGACTGACTGTTTACTGAACAAATGAACCATCACCGTATCAGTGGCAGACTGTAAGACATGTATTTAAATTTAGTGGTCACTTTTACCCAGAATCTACCATCTTAATTATTTTGTTGAGGGAATGCACATGCTTATTCTTTATGGTATTTCTATTTGTTTTTAAAAAGAATAACAAAAAAAATGAGACGTGAAACTCTGAGTGTGGTGCTCTGCCAAGCCTCAGAAGAGCCTAAATCGAGGCCGTAGAGAGCATCTGTCCACACTCCATTTCTCAGCTTGGCAGAGAGCAGTGGAAACCCAAAGTAGGTCTCCTTCATTCAGCCAGAGTACTTTAAGCTGCTTATCTGAGGGGCTCTGACAGCCCCGCCTTGGGCAGGGCACCACGGGCCGTCGGGGAGCATGCTCCCGGGGCGCCAGGCGGGCTCCAGCCCCAGACAGTCTCCTCACCTTTCAGTGAGGTGCAAACAGGCTCCGCTCAGCTCCAGCTTTTGGTGAGACTCGGTACGTGGCACAGGTTTCAAAACTGAAAAATGGGGCGTTGTGTCTGCAAGCACATGCATGTCTTCGGTATCAACACTGGAACTGTCGACCAGAGATGAGCCGCGCATTTCCACTTCACCTGCAGATGTTCAACGCAGAGCCGCCTTCCTTTCCAGGCCTCTCCCGCAGGAAAGGCCTGCTGCTTGCTCTCACTCCGCACCTACCTCTCCGGACTGGCTGGCGGCGTTGGGTCTCCCGAGTGCTGAGCGATTGGCGCTCGCTGGCCGTACATTCCAGTGCGAGTCTGCCCCTCTGCTCACGCCTCCCCGGGGCGTGGAGGAGAGCTCTGCAGACAGAAGCAGTCAAAGCCTGGGCTCTGCAGGTGACTCCACGAAAACTACCAGTGGTTGATTTGTGTCCTCTGGTGCAAGAAAAATATGTTAGGAATGGGGTAAGGACAGTGGTCGCGTGTATGAAGTAGACATGATAGGCTAACTGATCACGGGATCCCTTTTAAAGAACAGATATTGACGTGTGACCAGCTAAGTCTTCAAGCTGGAGAACTTTGTGACCCTGGCTGTCAGTGAGGCTGATCTGAGGGTCCCCCCAGAACGAGGCTGATCTGAGGGCCCCCCTGAGAACGAGGCTGATCTGAGGGACCCCCCCCAAGAACGAGGCTGATCTGAGGGCCCCCCTGAGAACGAGGCTGATCTGAGGGCCCCCCCTGAGAACGAGGCTGATCTGAGGGCCCCCCAAGAATGAGGCTGATCTGAGGGACCCCTCCTGAGAACGAGGCTGATCTGAGGACCCCCCCAAGAACGAGGCTGATCTGAGGGCCCCCCCAAGAACGAGGCTGATCTGAGGGCCCCCCTGAGAACGAGGCTGATCTGAGGGACCCCCCCTGAGAACGAGGCTGATCTGAGGGCCCCCCCAAGAACGAGGCTGATCTGAGGACCCCCCCAAGAACGAGGCTGATCTGAGGGCCCCCCCTGAGAACAAGGCTGATCTGAGGGCCAAGGCCAGGGTGGAGGGAAAAGGATTGTCGGAGTGAAGGGGGAGCCTGGGAGGAGGAGCATGTGTCTGTGTGTGCATGTGCGTGCGTGTGTGTGCGTGTGCGCGCGTGTGTGCATGTGTGTGCATGTGCGTGCATTTGTGCGCACATGTGTATGTATGTGTGCGTGTGTGCATGCATGTGTGTGCGTGTGAATCTGAGGTCTGCTTGGCCTGCTCGGGACAAGTGGATTATTTCCCATGTCTGTGGCTCTTTTCTCTGAGTTTGACTTTTCTGCCCTTGGGAGCATTTCACCTGGACCAGCGGCTGATGTTTTCAGTCAAGGTGTCTCCTTTCTGTGGAGTACGGAAGGATCCGGGTCTTTTCCTTTGTGGCTCCTCTAGGTCTCGTGTTCTTTGGGTAAATAAGTAACGTCCAGCGTACTGAATACTTGCAGGACTCCTCAGCACCCTTCATCTTGCCTTATTTAGGACTCAGTTGGTTAATCGATGACCAGAAAGGGGTTCTTGGGATAGATGCAAATGTATTTATTTTACCACTTTGGGAAGCTGTTTAGTTAGGGTGTGAAGAAGGTTATGGGTGCAGGTCACTCACAGTCACGTAGACGCTTGCTGGGGCTGAGTTTGCCAGGAGACGCAGACACAGGGAGGGAGCTCGAAGCCTGGCACTGTCCTCCAGGGGGTCTCTGGGCCAAGAGAAACAGGATACTTGACCAGTTTTAAGATGAAAAGCTGTAAGTGCCTTAAGTTGATGCACAAAGTGCTTTTTCACTTGAAAAAAGAAAGAGCAATTACTCCTAAGAGAGATGAAGGAAGCTTTCATGATGTGAGGCACTTAAGCTGGGAATGGGGAGAGGTGGAACACATGGAAGTGGGTAAGACCACCATTGCGAGAGCAGCGAAGCAAGATGAAGAGCTGAGACAAGCCAGGGCGGACAGCGGGCCGGCAGTCGCTCAGCGCCGCGCTGGGCGCAGACGATGGTAACACAGCAGGCGCGTGGGATACAGAGTCACATGTCTTACTTCTTTCTTTTTTACAGCAGCTTCTATTTAGATGTAGTATTGCTCCCAGTTTTAGCAGGTAAAGAAATTGGGGAAGGGTGCATAAGGCTGGCCTGTCCAGGGCCTGCCTCTGATGACTAGCATAGAGTTCCTATGAAAACAGGCCTGGTCCTGAGAAGGTAAGACAGACAGACTGAACTCAGCCCAGGATGCTTGATTGCTCAAGAGCCTGAACCGTAGGCTGTACACACTCCACGGTTTGGTAAGCTATAGGGTTGGTCCGTGAGGTGTATTAGAACGCAGCATTGCCTGGCCGCGCGTGGGTTCTTCCGTGGCCGCTTCCGCACACCCGCGAGCATCCAGCCCGCAGGCCTCCAGTGCTGACTCCCCGGCCCAGGGTGGGCAGCGCTTGCTGCGTCCTGCTGCAGCTGACTGGGAGCCAGTGCCTGTGTGGGAGGAGGGCGGGGGAATCTCAGAGGTCTGCACGCTGTTGAGGCCGTCCTGATCCACGGGACGGAATGAGGGGAACCATTTGGGACGTGCAGTTATCTATTCTCCAGCCCCCTCACCCTGGGACCGTCCCAGCCACAGGGCCGACCCTGTGGGAGAGCAGAGACGGGGCTGTTCCTGCCCCAGCTGGTTACGGCTGCAGTGTTTTGTAAGACGTCGGGAAAGTTTAGGAAATGAGGAGCACCTTTGACGCTCTCTCTTATGTGGCAGGGAAATCACCGTCATATGTATACCATATTTCAACTTCTGGCTATGACTTTTAGAACCTGTATTCAGATGGTGCTTTGGTCAGTTGAACCTCGGGACTGTAGTGCTGGTTTGTTTTCAGGATGAACCTAATGTTATTACTGTAAAACCGTACTTGGGTATCACTCCATATGTTTAGATTGTAGCCAGTCACACATTACTTTTTGAAAAAATGTGAAAGGCAGCTGGGCGCCGGTGGCTCACGCCTGTAATCTAGCCACTCAGGAGGCTGAGATCTGAGGATGGCTGTTTGAAGCCAGTCCAGGCAAGAAGGTCTGTGAGACTTATCTCCAGTTAATCACAGAAAAAGCCAGGAGTGGCCCTGTGGCTCAAGTGACAGAGCACTAACTCACCTTGAGCAAAAGGAGTCTAGGGACAGTGCTCAGGCCCAAGGTTCAAGCCACGGAACCAGCAAAAAAGAAAAAAGTGGCAGACAGACTTGCTGTGTTGTCCATGCTGGTCCCAGACTCATGGGCTCAAGCATTTTCCTGCCCAAGCCTCTCAGTAGCTAAGACTACAGGCATGTGGCACCACACTCAGGTTGTGTAGTCTTGAAGAGTTCCTTATCTCCTGATGAAAGGTTGTCTGCTAGTGAATACATGTATGTGACAGGCGTGCTGGCTGTTACCCATATGTCAGTGATTCACCTCCTACCTTGACTTCACGAGGTTGATAGAGAAAGGCACTAAAATTTAGAAAATTGAACAAACTTACCCCCATATGGTGTGTGGGTGTGTGTGTGTGTGTGTGTCTAGTGTCAGTCGTGGGGCCTGAGCTCTGGGCCTGGGCGCTGTCCCTCAGCTCTTCAGCTCAAGGCTAGCGCTCTACCACTTGAGCCACAGCGCCACTTCCAGCTTTTTTGCTTATGTGGTGCTGAGGAATCGAACCCAGGGCCTCATGCACGCGAGGTGAACACGCTACCCCTGAGCCACCTTCCCAGCCCCGGCTGGTGTTCCTTATCTGTGCCGTATCACTTCCTGTTGCCCGAGTTCCTTGGGGAAGGAGCTGTGACCTCTGATGGATGACATTCGCAGGAGAGAAGACACAGTCTCTGAGATCAGAATCGCCCCACATGCGGTGTGCAGTCCACTCCTGGGAAGGGCTTGCAGGGGACGGGCTGTGGACCGGCGTCTGCCTCCCACCCCTCACCACCCACGTCCTCTGCCACCGCCCAGCAGTCATTGTCACATGCAAGACGTGGGTGGGAAAATCTCTGACAGGTGAGACCAGGATTCAGGGGTACAGAGGAACTGTTAGAGAAAACAAACCCAGAAATTAGTGCCCTCAAAGAGAGAGCAGAGCTGAGGGCTCCACGGGGCTGGGAAAGCACTGGTAGGAAGGGAAATCAGGCGGAGAGCAGCCAGGCGGAGGAGGCGCGAGCTCCCTTTCCATCCACCCCTGGCCTGCGTCCTGCGCTCTCCAGCCTGGACCGGACCCCGGCGTGTAGCCACAGCTGCGGCCACAGTTGGCAGGGTGGTGCCGACACGAGACCTGTGGCAGCCCTGAGACGCACCTGGCCTCGGGCAGCTTCGTGTATGTCCTCTTGAGTTCTATGAAACAGTCACCTTTGTCTGATGTTCTAGTGGCATGTTGGAGTGATTGGAACTAATTTCTACGTGTGGACAGCTGGGTTACTGAGAGATGGAGAGAGGGAAAAAGAGGGAGAAGAGAGGAGAGAGAGGGAGCGCTCCGAGCTTGACTCTGAACGAGCAGGTGCCGCGCAGACGGCCCTCCCGCACGGCGGCGGCGGCGGGAGCAGAGCCGCGGCGTTGTCCACACTCACGGTCCGCCACGGGCGTCCCAGGCAAGGAGACGCTCGCTTTGAGCCTTCACACCGAAGCAGAGTCTGCATCTGAAAAGCATAGTCCCACGCAGCGTAACATGGTGGCCAACAACATACCACGTGTACATTTAAAAATCCCAGGAGATGATCGCAGAGCTTGGAGGTTGCTGTCTTCTCTGTGGGATCGCGTGCCGGGGCACGCGTGCCGGTGGCTCTCGGAGCGCCGTGCCGCTCGGGCTGATGCTGGGCACCCACCCTCAGCGGTGGCCACTGCCAATGGCGTCTGACCCTGCGTGTCTTGGAACATCATCCTGTTGTTATGGGATACTTATTGTTCAGAAACGCTTGGATTTCCGATCATCCTGACTGCCTCCTTTTTCTTCTTTATTCCTCTTCTTGTCTTTGCACTCTCCCTTGCCCTACCTTGTTTCTGTTTAGATTGAAAATGGCTCAGGCATCAGTCAGCAAGTTGACAGCAGAGAAGAAAGTGGAGACCAAGAAGATCGACCCCGCCGCTAGCCTGGTAAGCTGCACCTTCCAACGTAGCCTCCAGGTCCCCACTGGAACTGGGTGTACCAAAAAGTGCGTCTGAATTTAAAGGGTAAAACTCAGAAGGAAAAGACGCAATAGTTGTGTTCCCAGTTCACATCCCACAATAGTTTATAGTTTTAAAAATGTGGGGCCGGGCGCCGGTGGTTCACGCCTGCCATCCCAGCTACTCGGGAGGCCGAGATCTGAGGATTGCGGTTCAAAGCCAGCCTGGGCAGAAAAGTCTGTGAGACTCTTATCTCCAATAAACCACCAGAAAACCAGAAGGGGTGCTGTGGCTCAAGTGGTAGAGCACTATCCTTGAGCTGAAGAGCTGAGGGTCAGTGCCCAGGCCCTGAATTCAAGACCCACAACTGACAAAAAAAAAGTGGGGTAAAGGAGCAAAATGTGGTTTCATGTGCTTCCCCTTGAGCTCCACAGAGCTAATTCCTGATACACCAAATACTGCCCCTGCCATTCCACAGCCTTCCACAGCCTTCCACAGCCCGACCCCTAGTCTCAGGTGCTTTTCTCTAAGATATTTAAACGTATTCACCCTCTCCTATGTGGTTTCACCCTTAAAGAACAGGACAGGATATACCGCTTTGAGGACTGGCAGAGTTGCGATACAGAAGCAGCAGCCTGTGCTGTGTCGTCTGGCACACATAGCAAAAGCGGGACCAGCAGCCATGGATGGCAGGTCCCCCGCGCCAAGCTTGAGAGGACATGGCTCTGCAGGCTCCAGTTTTCAGTGGAGATCACAATGGCTCTCTGTGTGTTACAGGCAGAAAAAGAATGACCACACAGCTAGGAGTCCAGGATTAGCAGAGAAGAGACTGCTTGGGTTCACTTCCCAGCCTCACCCTTAATACGGGTAAAACCTTAGTAAAGTGGTATTGCTTCTCTCCCTGCAGTGAAAAGAAGAAAACAGTATTGCCTTCGATGTAGGGTTATTTTGAGGAAACTGGGGGAAAGGTATGTAAGCGCCTGGAGCTCAGTTAGCTATGTTCCTTATTTCTATGGGCTCCAGAGGCTCTAGCCAGCTCCACAGTAGAGAACAGTAATGAACAGTCGGTCTCCCCACTTTGATTATTAAGGGACGTGGTTGGCTGATTGACTGGTTGCTCACCTTCTGTGTGTTTCGGGAATCAGTGAAGGGCTGGTCGGAACAGGTAACAGCGTTTAGGGAAAGAGGCGTGGAGATAGTCTTCTTGGGTATTTCAACTTGGCATTCTAGTCAGAATCTGAAAAATCGGTCAAAATTTGAGGCAGAAAAAAGCAACAGAAACAACAATAAATGATCAATTTACCTTTCTGCATTAAACAACAGAAAGAGAGACTGCGTCAGAAGGAAGCTAGCGTGACCACCCACTAGGACGCGGAGCGGCTTCTGTGCGCCTCCCCACAGCACCGTGCTGGCGCCCTTCCCCGGCGCATCTGCACACCGCTCCTGGTGCTGCGGCGAGAAGCGCTCACGAAGCGATGAGACACCGCAAGAGCATCTGATCACTGTTTCCCTTAGAAGCCCAGAGTCTGTGCTGTTATAGAACCAGAAGAAATGGCAAGCTTTTCCAACGTGTACTTAAGGAGACTGAGATGTGGCGTTTTCTGAGCCAAGCTGGATAAGCTAACCTCGCCCCTGCAGAGATGCATCTTCTGGGATCGCTCCAGCCCGGATCCCGGCAAAGCAGGATCCAGTCTGCCTGGAAAGCCACCCAAACTGTGTTGTGAAGAGGCCTTTTAGATCCTAGTCTAAGGAAATCACATTGCTACCGTCATTCGTGATGCAGAGAGAAAATGAAGTTGTGCGTGGGTGGAGCAGGGGAAAGCGAGGAAGATGAAGGATCAGAAGCTCCTTTCTGGTGGGTGGTTGGTACTGGAAGGTGGCATCAGCATTGAGCTAGCTGCATTCTCTGGTTTTTACGCCAGTTCTGACCGCCAGCCCGGCACTCACACCTGCGCTAAGACCCCTGAGTACGGCGTGGGGATCCTCGCAGGAGGCACGAGCAGCGGCCGTGGAGGAGCACAGGGCGGAGCAGCTGCTACCTGAAGCGCTGTGCAGATTCTGCAGGGTCAAGCGCTAGATTTCACAGTGCCCTGTACGGCTTTTAACCCAAGAACAGACAAATTAACATAAAACAAAAATGGGAAAAGGTGCGGCCAAGCAGAAGAGGACATCATCCCGGGCACAAGGGTAGCTTTTCAGCCCAAGGGTCGTCTTCTGAGCTCTTAAGTTGATGTCTACGTCTCAAGCCTGTGACAACTGCCTGGAAATTGCAAGCTTCTAAAATCTAAGTATAATGAGGAAGCCCATGGTACTAGCCGATCGCCCAGTGTTCACCGCAGGTGAAGAATCGAGTGTCCGGCCAGGAGCCCGGCTTCCTGCCCGGCAAAGCTGCTCAGCCTCTCGGCTGTCTCTCTCCACCTGAAGAGCTCCCATGTTGCCGAGGGAGAAACCGAAGAAACTAGAAAAAAGGAGTAAGTGTGTGGGTAGCATTGGATAGTCACTGTAAGGCAAAGAAGACGTGGGTACAGTTTGTCCTAAGTCCACAATTAGATGTAGCAGATGAGGCACAAGCATATTTTTAGTAATGATTTACCTATTGGCCTGAGATGATCTGTCTGTCTCTAGATTAGACTGCCTACAGCAGCAGAGTTTTTGTTTAAATTTCTGGCTGCTTGAAAGCTCTGTGTCTGTAGCCCCTTTGCTGAGCACATGGGCACAGCCCCTCAGTGTCCCCAAATCCTGACTGGCAGAGAATCCACAAGGCAGGGCCGCAGACTCGGTTCCCAGCGGCCAGACGGGACAGCATCCTAGATCCCAGATCAGTCTGTCTGTCCCGCTTGTCCCTCCTCACAAACAGCAAAGGGAAAGCCATGTCTGGCAAGACAAAACGCAGCCTCCTCCCAAGGGCCGATCCAAAGATCACCTGTCTTGTTTTACAAAATAGCTTAAATCATGTTTAGAAATTGCCAGGAGAAGGCTCCACTTGTTCCGTTCTTCTCTGCTCTTGTCCATGCTTGTCAGAAAAAAAAAAATCACCAAAGGGTAGGTGGGAAATAAAAGACTTCAGCAGATTCAGTAACCTACAAATTATTTCTGAATCACAGGGAGGGGGAAGGGAGGGAAGAGAAAGAGAGAAAGGCACGAAGTCCAGAGTGGTAGAAGCCATAACAGGCTCACAAGAACTTAAATGACTGCTGATGAACAGTAGCACAGCTGGAACTGCCTTCTGTCCATCTCAGAGCTCGGCCTCAGCCAGCTCTTCCTAGAAAGTGAGTTTCAAAGATGCTCCTGAGAAGCGTCTTTGTGAAAAAGCCACATGGACGAAGACACAGTTTGAGTCAAGCAAATGCAGCACCACTAAAATTATTTTCCTCCACGCGGGAGGGCCACAGAGGACCAAGGGCCAGGTAACTCCACGGTTAGGGGCCTCCATCAGATAGAGAAGTGAACTTCCATTCATCTTAGCCATTGCCTTCCAAAGGAGATCTGAAAGATAGGTAAAACAAGTGGTCAGACTGGTAGGACTGGAAAAGAACAGATTAACATTTAGCCTTTCTAAAATGCAAGTCACTTGAATGTATTTGCATGTTCCAGCTACCTGGAGGGCAGCTCAGCTCCTTGGAAACGGTTACTGATAAAGGAAAAGTTGGCTTAAAGGAAGGCTTCTTGAGAAGCCCATCTGGGAAGCCGGCGTCGCCAGCTGGGTTCACGGCTGCCCGTGGCTGGGATGCGCCGGCTGCCGGCCCCTGGTCAGAGGCACATTCCATTTCAGTTTTGCTTCTTCCCCAAGGAGTAGGCAGTCTACCAGATTCTCCCAGATCAAGATGTCATGGGGAAGTTGTGAGCTTAGGAGAGTTTTTTACATACACTTGAAGCCAACTCGGTAGCCTTTTCCAGGATTCTGAGCTAATAACGCGATATAAACACACTACATTGCATTGGGGAAATTTGTACAGTTAACAACTTGGTTGGGAATGTGGAGGCACCAAAATGACAATAACCACATCCCCGACCCACCAAAATGACAATAACCACATCCCCGACCCACCGCGAGGGGTCTGCCAGCAGGGCTGGGCCTGGCCACCTCTGTCCTCAGCCCTGGGATGCCTGGTGGGTTCCGGCCCCCGGGAGACCTTCCCCGTTTCTGCCTTCCCCTCTGACCCTGTGGTCTACAGCTCACATGAACTCTACACTTGGTCACACATTGTATCTATTACATATGTGTAAAGACATACTACATCTTAATCTGGAGAAAACTGAGCATCTCAGGCTTTATATGAATACAGCAGATAATGCCAGTAGATTAGATAAATTTAATCCATAAATTCTCTCTGTTCTCATATGATTTTCCAATGTTCTGCTCTCAAATATGTAATCTCTTCAAGGTTGATCCACCTATGCCGGTGGGCTTCACGTTTAATTGTTTCTGTGAAACTTGAAAGCTGGCAGAATGCACATGGCCCTTAGGTCGAGGCAGAAATTAACCTCGAGATAATTTGGCCTGAACAACCTATACGCATTCGCACTGTCACGCGTTCTGAGCATTTTATCAGATTCCACCCGTGCATGCATCGAAGCCCTCTACCTTTGAAAGGAAGAACAGCTGAAAAGAGATGGGACACCTCTTCCCAGATCCAGTGCGTTTCCAGAGCCTCCCCTGAACGTAGCATATCAAGCCAGAAGCCACACGTCTCCGTTAATGCTCTCCTTCATTGTTCTCTTTCAGAACTTTGTCCCACTTATAGGAAGCAAATGTATTTTTTATTGTTCACCTCAGTAATCTCTACAAGTCCGTCTTTCCAGAATGAGAGGTTAGTCTGTCAGACGCTGTGTGCAGGGAGGTGTGATCTGTGCAGATGCTCACGGGTGGGCACAGCCTTCAGTTCTGGCTTCTGTGTGGCAGGTACAGAACACGTGGTGCGTCTGCTTTGTCTGGCGAGGGACCAAGGCATTCAAAAGCTGTGCATCTTCGGTGCTTTATGTGAACTGTCACTTTTTTTCCCTTCTTGCCAACTTGGCTCTAGGTACAACCTTATTGCTTCATATACTTGACCATCACAGTGGTCGCAGCCCCACTGAGAGTCTGTTCCCTAAAGTCCTCGGGAAGCATTCTGTTTGCAGGGAGGCTATGATACAAACAAGATTTGAGGTCTATAAAAGAGATGGCGCCTCCAACACCATTAACCTTGCAAGTCTATAGTTCTCCCAAGACACACTCTTCCCTAATATAATCTTAGTGTGTAATCTTTGAGGACTTCACGCACTACAGAAGAAGGATTTTCCTTTAAAGACACGGTATTCCCCAAAAGGCAGAACTGTTTTAGATTTAGAAATGGAGTGATTTTCAGAATCTTTAGAGGACGCGTGGGCTGTGATCTCGCCGAGTGTGGAAGGCAGTGTGCTGGGCTTTGATTTAGGGAGCCGTGCTTTGGCCGGCCTGCCTGGAGCCTACGCGGCTCAGCAGCCAGTACCCTGCGCGCTCCAGCCCTTTGTGGTCAGACTGTTCTGAGTGACACCAGGACCGCGGATGCTGCTTCCTGAGAGTGTGGTTATCTTCCTCCGGCTCGTGGTGAAGACGCCGGCAACGGGCTGAGGGAGAAACTCCGAGAAGGAAGGCCGGCGCAGAGCGGCCGGCTTATAGCCAGCACCTTGGAGGAGAGCCGAGGCGTTAGACACGCGTGGAGATCGCGTGGGGGCGTGAGGCACGCGTGGGGATCGCGTGGGGGCGTGAGGCACGCGTGGGGATCGTGTGGGGATCGTGTGGGGATCGTGTGGGGGCGTGCCCCCCCCCGTGGCACCGTGCTTCCCACTCTGGTCCACGGGGCTGCTTGTCCGTGGTCCGTCCTGTCTCTGCCCGTCCTGGCAGCCTTACCCCCTCCATTCTGCTTTTCTCCTCTCGCCTCCCCTTCCCACAGACCCACGTCCCCCCGTCTCCCCAGCCACTCCGCAGGTGGTGGTTCTTTTACCTCTGCACGGCAGACACAGAACGTCTCCTGCCCGGCCCCGCGGCCTGAGCCCTGTCTCCTGCCCAGTCCCACGCGGCCTGAGCCCTGTCTCCTGCCCGGCCCCGCGGCCTGAGCCCTGTCTCCTGCCCGGCCCCGCGGCCTGAGCCCTGTCTCCTGCCCGGCCCCGCGGCCTGAGCCCTGTCTCCTGCCTGGTCCCACGCGGCCTGAGCCCTGTCTCCTGCCCGGCCCCGCGGCCTGAGCCCTGTCTCCTGCCCGGCCCC
>NW_012267239.1:11668600-11671844 GCF_000151885.1 Dipodomys ordii | reverse complement strand
CGGCCTGAGCCCTGTCTCCTGCCCGGCCCCGCGGCCTGAGCCCTGTCTCCTGCCCGGCCCCGCGGCCTGAGCCCTGCCGAGTGAGGCCGGAGGCTGCGCTGCCCGCAGGCCCGGGGGCTCCTGCCACGATGCGTCCCAGTGCAGGTCACCGCATCGCCTGCCACACGAGAGGCAGAGAAGGCTGCATTTCCTTTTTTCTGTAAGAAAGTGGGGCGCACGGGTTCTGGTCCTCACTTTCTCGTAGATTTCACTTTAAAACTAATTAGAGGATGTTTTCTGATAAGTTTATCACCAGTAAAAAATACTTAAGACTGCATTTTTGACTGTCACACGGCTTTCTGTGCTGCTGGAAAACTGCGCAAACATTTGAATCGATGAGACTTCTTAGTGCCACTCTGTTCTTACTACTACTCATGATCCAAACTTCTACCCCCAGTCTGCATCAGGATGCTGGCATGTTACGGTTATGTTCAGATTAAAGTAACTGTTACGCTCTTAAAAGCACTTGAGCCAAAGTGTAAGCATGTTTGAAATTGCCATCTGACCTAAGAAGGGCCTTGGCTTTTTGTGTAATTATTAGGCCAATCTATATCTTAACTTTTTAAGGTTTTAAGCAGTAATAAACATAGTTTGAGAAATAAGAAAGCACTTTAAAGGCATGGAACCTTATACTATAAGCTCTTGGATGTCTCTGAACATAATAAGCTGATTAGCTTCAGGTATTTTTCCCTTTAAATTAAAAAAAGTAGGTATTTCTAATTTGCATATTTAATTTTGGTAAAGCTAGGACATGCTCATAAGTCGAATTTGTAAATGTAATTTGCAACCAAATGAAGTATTTATTTTTAAAAAGAAAGGATGAAGGAACCACTATCAATTTGTACATAATGAAAATATGTGTGTATATATATATTTTTTTCCTTCTGGACACTAGATCTGATCACCATATCAAGTGTATTTTTGTATATAAAATATATTAGCTAGAAAATTTTAGATTGTCTATTTCAAGAATTCTATCTCTGTGATAGATTGTGTTTATCCTAATCTATGATATTTCTGTTAATTAATTTTAAGAGACAGAACTCTATTTTTTGGAAATCTCAGAGAACTGCATTCCTGGCTCCCAATTGTAAATATGCTGAGTATTTTAATAAATCTTGGTTTCATGTCTACCTGGTGTGCAGTGCAGATTTATTTTCAAGAGGCGTTTAAAGTAATGTCCATTATTTGTATTTCCTCTCTCCTCTCTCCACCCAACCAGTGGTGGGTAATCTGGCTGAGCATCCAAGGCTCAAAGTAAGATTACCTCTTGGCATTGTCTCATTGCCTAAACAGGAGCTGAGCACACAACGCTGTGGCTCTGAATTACAAATGCAGAATGACACAGCAAAGAGCAGAAACATCATTGTGTGTATTCATGTGTTCATTGTGTGTATTCATGTGTTCATTGTGTGTATTCATGTGTTTATTGTGTGTATTCATGTGTTCATTGTGTGTATTCATGTGTTCATTGTGTGTATTCGTGTGTTCATTGTGTGTATTCATGTGTTCATTGTGTGTATTCATGTATTCTGGCACCATGTTCAAAGTACAAATTCTTTTCAAGCAACAGTGTTAAGCATGCAAGTACTTCATAAACAAAAATAAACACATTTAAGCCAAACACTTCTGTTGAAATTCAAGTGTAATTATGTGTCTTTGATTGATTTGTTATTGAGTTCTAGGATGTTTGCTAAAATATGTTTGATTACGTGTGGCAGCATTAATGTACAGGCTCCTCGCTGTTCAGGAAGATGTCCTATCACCAGGAAATCTAAGGGTCAGTAAGCTGCCACCCCCAAAATAAGGAAGAAAAAAAATCTTTGTATCTCTGTAAACTATAGCTCGATGGACTTGCTGAAGATCACACACAGAACTCAGGTAACTCAAGACCAGAGGCCAGACACCTAGACACCAGATCAAAGCTCTTCTCACTGCTAACCTCACCGTTTAAGCTGCTTTTTAAAAACTGTTGTTATTATAAAGGTGATATACAGAGGGGTTACGTTACCTAAGTCAGGTAAAAAGCACATTGCTTTCTGGACGATGTCTCCACTTCCCTCGCTCTCCCAGTTTAAGCCGCTTTCTAACTCAAACTACTTTATGGTTAAATGTTCTGCAACTTTACAAAGGAGGATCTAGGGTCTAATGTACTGTTTTGCATACTCCACTGGATGCACCATTTAGAATGGCCTTCCAGGTTGGGGACCCCGCCACTTGATGGGAAGCGTCAACCCACGGATCCGGGAGCAGGAGGGGGCTGTGGGGTGGGGTGATGTTTGTCTGTCTCGCTGGCTTGTCTTGTTCTGTTTAGTCTTTTCTGTATTTTCTTCCACTTACTTTTGTCCTAAAAGTAAATTTCAGATTATCTGAAAATGTGCTCCTTTCCTGTAAATCTCCCTCTCTTGGTCTGCAAACAAGAATGCAGACATTTTGTCCTGGATACCAAGGCATTTCTTACCCAAGGAAATGAGCTGCATCCCAATGGAGTTGTAATGAACACAGCGGAGAAGAGGAGAGGACAGAAGGATCCCAGAGTTTACTCCAAAAGCATCGGCCTGCGTGGCTGAGGAAGTTTTGTGATCCCTGGGGCTGAGTTCTGGCCAGTAAGTGTATGAAATCACTCTTTTTCAATGCTGTAGAATGGAGCTGTCTTTAGCGGTTATAACAGGTATGTGTACCTATAATAGAATATATATTAGCTGGGCACCTGTGGTTCACATCTGTAATCCTAGCCACTTAGAAGGCTGAGATCTGAGGATCACAGTCCAAAGCCAGCCCCAGCAGGAAATTCCGTGAGATTCTTATTTCTAATTGACCACCAGAATGGAGCTGTGGCTCCAAGTGGTACAATGCTGGCCTTGAATGAAAGAGCTCAGAGACAGTATCCAGGCCCTAAGTTCAATCCCCACAATCAACACACGCACACGCACACACACACACACACACACGCGCACACACGCGCACACGCACACGCGCACACACACACACGCGCGCGCACACGCGCACACACACACACGCGCGCGCGCACACGCGCACACACAGGCACACAGGCACACACGCGCGCACACACGCGCACACACGCGCGCGCGCACACGCGCACACACACACACGCGCGCACACGCACACACACACACGCGCGCGCACACGCACGCGCGCGCACACACACGCACACACACGCGCGCGCACACGCACACACACACGC
>NW_012267239.1:11650491-11667755 GCF_000151885.1 Dipodomys ordii | reverse complement strand
CGCGCACACACACACACGCACACACACGCGCGCACACACACACACACGCACACACACACACACACGCACACACGCGCACACACACACACACACACATTATTTTGCCTTAAAAAGGAAAGCCATTAGGGCACATGTTACAGCATGAAAAGACTTGAATGCATGCTGCTGAGAAAGGATAACCGCTGTGTCTAGTCATACGTGTACCTAGTGTAACCACATCAGACATGCAGAAGCACCTTGGTGGTTCCCAGGAGCAGGAGGGTGCGGCGTTAGTTGGATGGGCGCATTGTCAGTGTGGGAAGATGGTGGTGGTGGTTGAATAAGTAAATGTGTTTCAAAGCGTAGAATTTTAAGATGGGGAAAGGAGGATGGGAGGCGTGGCTCAGCTGGTAGAGCACTGGCCAGGGAGCAAAGCGCCAGGTACTGAGTTAGAGTCTGGGTCTCACAGCAGCAACGAGAAATAGCGAGAGTGACAGAAGCACCTGCGATGTGAAGGGTGTCTCCTGCCCTGCCTGCACTGCTGTGTTTAACACAAGGTAAAACCACTGTGACCCAGGTGAGAAGCTGGCTTGGAGACGCCGTGGCCCTGCCCTCCCCCGAGACATCAGCGCTAAACCCTGACTGCAGGGGAGACAGTGGATCCGTATGCAATTAGTGTATGGCGTTAAAATGCTCGTGGTTTTATACTTTTATTTTGGTAATAAAACTCTGCCAGCTAACAGCATGCTTCTTTATCATCTGTTACCAATCTTTCAAGTCTGAATGTGCCTTTTTATTTTTCAAATAATCAACCCCAAAGTATCATCCATCAGCATCTGTGCAAAAAAAATTTCAAGGAAATTAGCATCACACCGCTGAGTGTGCTGTGTCTTTCACGGAGCAACTAGCGTACATCTTCCAGACCTTTCTTCCTCCTGCAGGGGAGATGAAGCAGAAGCTGACCAGGACTCGCCAGGTCCCAGGAGGACCCGTGAGGACGGAAGGTGCCGGAGCCACGGGCCTTGGAGCAGTGCTGAAGCAGCCTGTGGTGAAGCAGCCCGGAATGCATCTGCGAGGCAGAGCAGCCTCCTACCACGGGGAAGAAGGTGGGAGAGGAAGGCTGAGGAGCCGAGAGGCACCACGAAGCCGCCGGTGAGGGCTTGATCAGAAGCCGAGCCCAGGCTGCGCTCCCCCACTCAGGTCTGCACGAAAGCACTTCCTGCTGGAATGAAACCCTCCATTGTGCTGTTAGTTAAAGAACCACAACAGGGAGTCGCACCCAGACACAAAAGCAGAAGGAGAAAAAGCCTTACTCATACCTGACATTTTAGGAGACATTGAACGCTACCCAATTATGTAATCACGTTGCCTGGTCTTCCAGCACCAGCCCCAGTACTCTGACTGTCTGGAGAGACCTTCGGTGGGCACTTGTTCCACAGAGCGGTCTTGGCCTCGGTGGAGGGGGGGGTTGAGTGCCGATGGGCTTTGATTCTGACTGTGTGTGACAGGCCTCCCACCAGCTCTCCAAGGAGGCGCTGGCTGCCCCAGGACCCTACCCCTCCTGACTGACTGGATCCCCACTCCAGAGTCTGTGGTAACTTGGGTACTTTCTTAAATACCCATTTTTAGGGCCTCAATGAGAAGTCATAATCCCAATGAAACTGTAAGGCCAGAAAAGAATCAGGAAAATCATGGCCTTTGAGGTTAGACCAAATTCCATGGCGCCCTTCTGCCCCAATCTGAGGGATGTTACAGAGCTCGAAGCCTCGGCGTTCTCATTGAAACACGAGAACCAAAAACACTTCAGGCTGGGAAGGTGGCTCAGTGATAGAGTGCTTGCCTAGCATGCATGAAGCCTTGGGTTCCATTCCTCAGAACCACATACACAGAAAAAGCCAGAAGGGGTGCTGTGGCTTGAGTGGAAGAGTGCTAGCCTTGAGCAAAAGAAGTTCAGAGACGGTGCCCAGGTCCTGAGTTCAAGCCCCAGGACTGGCAAAAAAAAAAAAACCCACTTCAAATGGCCTGGGTGCTGGTGGCCCACACCTATAATCCTAGCTACCCAAGAGGCTGAGATCTAAAGATCATGATTTGAAGCCAGCCTGGGCAGGAAAGTACATGAGACTCTTATCTCCAATAAACTACTCAGAAAAACTAGAAGTGGTGCTGTGGCTCAAGAGGTGAGCACTAGCCTTGAGCAAAAAGAAGCCTAAGGACAGTGCCCAGGACCAGCAAAACAAAACAAACAAATGAAAAACGCAGGAAAATACCTCAAATGGATTGTATAAGACTTTCGAGGTCCTTGACATAAGACAATGAACATTTATTGCTGTCTCTCACGTAAGAACAATATTGTTTTTCCTGAGGCCGCCCCCACAGTAATCCCAGTTTAAAAATTAGAAGTAGAGTAATAGAAAATCAGTAAGCTAAAGACAGATCAGCAAAATAAATATCCAAAATGAAACTTGGAGATAAAAAGGAAAAGGTAATAACTGTAGTGACAGATACAGAGGATGAAATGCACTGCTGGGCTCAGGAAGCTGTCAGAACCCCACTCGGCAGAAAGCCACTTCCCGACACAGGGTAATTAACCTCCAGAGAAACAGAAGCTAAAATCAAAGTGTCCAAAGACATGAAAATCAAAGGGTTTGGGTCGCAGTATGACATTCAAACTAGCTGCATCTAGGTTGCATCTAAAGTAAGTAGATCTAATTAAAGGACACATTCTATCAGAATAGATTTCTTTTTAAACTTGGGTCAACGTGATCATCTCAGTTGATGTACCCCAAAACATTTTAAGAACTCTGTCATGGGCTGGGAAGGTGGGTCAGTGGTAGAGCGCTTGCTTTGCATGCCTGAGGCACTGTGTTTGATTCTTCAGCACTATGTAAGCAAACAAAGCTGGAAGTGGTGCCCTGGTTCAAATGGTAGAGCGTTAGCCTTGAGCTGAAGAGCTGAGGGACAGCGCCCAGGCCCAGAGTTCAGGCCCCATGACAAAAAAAAAAAAAAAAGAACTCTGTCATGTGTAATAATGGGGGGAAATATTCCCACCAAACTAGAATAATTTATATTCTTATTTTTAGTTTTTGGTGGTGATAGAGTTTGAACTCGGGATCTTGTCTTGCTTGGTAGGTGCTCTACCACTAAGCAATGCCTCTAACCCCATTTTACACTCGTTATTTTTGGGATAGGGTCTTAGAGCTATAAACTTGGAACTCTTGGAGCTTCTGGTGCTGTATCAGGAAGGTTCTGCAGGTTGTCATTTTCATTGAGTTCCAGGAAGCTCTTATTCCCCCATTATTTCTTTTGATGGCCCACTGGCCATTTAGCAGTAGACTGTTGAGTCTCCATGTGTTGAATACTTCCGTAATTTTTTTGGTGTTGATTTCTAGTTTTATTCCATGTAGTCTGATATGACAGAGATGATGTTTCAGTTTTCTTGTGTTTGTAAAGACTTGGTTTGTGACCTCACTACAATATATCTTGTAGGAAGTTCCACGGGCTGCTGAAAAGAATGTGATTTGGGTAGCTGGCGGATGACATACCCTGCTGAGCTCATTTGGTCAATAACGTCATTGAATTCTGAAATTTGTTTGATGAACTTTTTGTGGATGACATCTGTTGATGTGAGTTATGTAAGTAGCTATTATTACACTGGGACCTGTGTTTTTATATCCAGCAGTATTTGATAAGACTGTGTATGCCAATGTTTGGTGCATATAAGTTAAAAATGATTATTTCCTCCTGGTGGGTTGTTGAAAGACTTAGAAAAGATCTGGCTAAAGGAAGAGGGAGAAAAGAGAAAGAGGAGGAAATGTAACCTAGCAATCTCACAACCTACAAAAAATAATGACAAGGATGTACATGGAGGAAGAGAGAGGAAAGGAAAATAAGAGAAGTAAATGTAGGTAGAAAGAAAATAGTAATGGGGATGGGAATAGGAGATCGGGAAGAGACGATATTTTAAAATGAATATTAAAAGGTAGCATTAGCCAGGCCCTGGTGGCTCACAGCTGTCATCCAGCACTACCCAGGAGGCTGAGATCTGAGGATCGTGGTTTGAAGCCAGCCTGGTCAGGAAAGTCCACGAGACTCTTATCTCCAATGAACCACCAGAAAACTGCTCCAAGTGGTACAACACCGCCTTGCACAAAAAAAAGCTCAGAAACGGTGCCCAGGCCCTGAGCTTAAGCCCAGCTTAAGACCCCACAGCAGACAAAAAAAAAAAAATGGTGAGCATGTGGCCTGTGTCTAACAAGGGCAGGGAAGGAAGAGGAGAGGAGAGGGTGCTGAGCCAGGGCTGCAGTGCTGTTCTCTGCCTTCGTGGCTCCACCTCTGGGCTGTGCTGGTTGGCAGAGCCGTGCCAGGGGTGAGAACTGTTGCCAGCCGGTGAGTGTGGAGGAGCACTTTGGGAGGAGCCAGTCCTGCCCGGGACCGTGGAGGAGTCCCTGTTCCTCATGGCCACCTCTGGACTCTGTGCTCATCACGCATCTACGGCGCCTGCTGGCTTGTCTGTGAGATGCTGGTGTAAATCAGTGGATGTGTGGCGAGTCCCTGAGCTCCTGTAGAGGGAGCAGCAGCTCAGGCTGGTGTCCACCCAGGAAGGTCGTTCAGCGCCATCTTCCTTCCCAACTCTGCTCTGCGAATTCAACAAGTCACTGGATCTCTCATGACCTTGGTTTCTCCGTCTTCCAGGTATGTGTTCGCCTCCTTATTTACAAGGATGAAATGGTGTCAGACACTAGCACTTCATGAAAGAACAGGTTGCTGTATGCTGTGTTCTGGTGGTGGTGGGATATTCTTTACACCTTAAGTGCATGGTTAAATTAGCCCTTCGCTCCACGTACTGGATGACTTCAACTTACCATCAGGGTGACACGGATGGCTCTTGCCTGACTTCTTGGCTTTGTTTTAGGTGAGGCCGAGACCAGCTAGATTGCCCCCTCATGGGTTGTTTAGTTCCAGGTCAGGAAAATAAACCATACCGGTATCCAAATCTTTGTTACTAGGAGTGATCTCTCTTGTGTGCGGGAGTGAGTGGCACGTCACTTCCTCCCAGCCGCCAGCGTGGAGTCGAGGAGGATCCAAGACCCACGGGTGTGTCTCCCTGGACGCCCGGGCCATGGCCTGCGGGGCCCAGCATTGGAAGGCCTCATTTACAGACGGTGGACTTTATTTTGGAAAGCACGGACGTGTGGAGACAGCAGGGTGTTCCTGGCTCTGCGGGGTCTGAGAGGTCACTTTAGAGACCGCTCTTCGCGTGGTAAGGAAAACTGACCAGACATCGGATCCCTGCCCGAGGGAAGGAAAACTGACCAGACATCGGATCCCTGCCCGAGGGTCTGTCTCCCCGGGCGCCTTCACGCAGCTTCCTGATGCTGTTTCTACCATTTTATCTGACACGCTCCTCGCATGCTCCAAATCATCTAGTATGACACTATGGCCACCGAGAAGACTGCCAGAGAGAGGGGCGGCATGGTGGAGGGAGGAGAGCTCCCCCCAGCCCCACCCCTGCTGAGAACCCCCCAGCCCCACCCCTGCTGAGAACCCCCAGCCCCACCCCTCCCGTGTCCCCCCCAGCCCCACCCCTCCCGTGTCCCCCCCAGCCCCACCCCTCCCGTGTCCCCCAGCCCCACCCCCCTTCTGAGGGACGCCCCCGGGAGCCCTTGGGAGCCATCACCGCAGACTTAAAGCTTCTGCTGTGGCCAGAGTTCATATTTCAGAACCATAAAGTTGAAAGAAATGGTTTATACCTAATACCTGACCTCAGGGAATTGATCAAAAAGGCGGGAAAGCCTGACGCATGCGCCGACCTGACGCACGTGCCGACCACAAAGAAGAAGGAGGGAGGGAGGGGGAGGGGGAGGGAGGGAGGGAGGAGAAGGAAGCAGTTCAGATTTTGGTTCCTTCCCCTAACTCACAGTCTTCTGAAGGGCTCTCACAAGAGAGCTGTTCTGGATTTGTTTTTTCATGCACTGGCCTGGGACAAAAAACTGAAAACTTCATTTTGGAGTGAAGGTAATAGAAGACAAAACAGCTCCTGCCCCCAAGGTATGGGGCTTTGTTTCCTCACAAAATAAAAAATGTGCGAGGGTACAGCTCCTAGCTACTGGCATGGTTTTGGCCTTTGTTGAACCATCCCAGCTGCCTATAGATAGCCCTGTCTGCGAAAAGAATTTAAAAAGCATTAGAATGCAGAAATCAAAGAGACAATAAATTTAAAACCAATCTTATTGTCTGCGGCATAACGTGTTATTCAGATCAAAGGGGAGGGGACATCTGGCTTCTGGTGTGCTACAAAAGGCGGATCACATCACCTACCGAAATCAGATTCATCCACGCTCCCTGTTCAGGGCCTACGGAACCCAGCATTCTGGGGGAAGTGGTCAACCGCCTTATGCTTTCTGAAAGGAGCAAACTCTCCAGGTTATGCAGAAGCAGAGGGCTGGATTTGACTCTGGTCATCTGTGAGGGCTTCAGAAACCGAAAGCCATGACCCTGTCTCTATGTGGTCCTCCCATGCCCCAAAATTAGAACTTTATGGTTGGCATAGCTAACTTCATGGTTGAGGATATGTATATTTTTACGTTACTTATATCCTTTTTTTCCCAAATCACAGTTTAGAACTGACTTGCTGAATGTTTACTTGAAACGTTTGTATTTTTTTTCCCTCTAGTGTCATTATAAAAGTAGATTTGGGGGCTGGGAAGGTGGCTCAGTGGTAGAGCGCTCGCCTTGCATGCCTGAGGCCCTGGGTTCCATTCCTCAGCACCACATAAGCAAAAAAGAAAAAAGCCGGAAGTGGCGCTGTGGCTCAAGTGGTAGAGCGCTAGCCTTGAGCTGAAGAGCTGAGGGACAGCGCCCAGGCCCAGAGTTCAGGCCCCATGACCGGACCCAAAAAACAAACAAACAAAAAAAAAAACTAGATTTGTTTCACCACAAATTGTTCATAGCAGTAGCTTTGAAAGAAAGGTCAGTCAGGCGCTGGTGCTCACGCCTGTAATCCCAGCTACTCAGGATGCTGAGATCTGAGAATCGCCATTCAAAGCCATCTGTGACACTTATCTCCAATTAACCAAAAAAAAAAAACAAAAAATAGAGCTGTGGGTTGGTAAGAGTGCAAGCCTTGAGCAAAAAGGCTCCAGGACAGTGCTCAGGCCCAGGTCAAGCCCTGTGGCAAAAAAAAAAAAAACAAAAAGGTCAGTATTCTTTGCCTAGAAATGCTCTTTTTTTTGAGGGGGGATCCGGTCGTGGGGCCTGAACTCTGGGCCTGGGTGCTGTCCCTCAGCTCTTCAGCTCAAGGCGAGCGCTCTACCACTTGAACCACAGCGCCACTTCCCGCTTTTTTCTTTTTGCTTATGTGGTGCTGAGGAATTGAACTCAGGGCCCCAGGCATGCAAGGCAAGCGCTCTACCACTGAGCCACCTTCCCAGCCCTAGAAATGCTCTTTATGCTTATGTAAAATGTGCACATGTTTTCATCACATGATTTCATTCTAATTTACATGTATAAGATCTCCCTGTGCTGGGCACTGTTGGCTCACGCCTGTCATCCTAGCTACTCAGGAGGTTGAGATCTGAGGATCACAGTTCAAAGCCATCCTGGGCAGGAACCTCTGTGAGACTCTTATCTCTAATAAACCACCAGAAAACTGGAAATGGTGCTGTGGCTCAAGTGGTAGAGTGCTAGCCTTGAGCTGAAGAGCACAGGGACAGCGCCCAGGCCCAGAGTTCAAGCCCCATAACCGACCAACAACAAAAGCCTTCCCTAATATCCCAACCCAGGATCCTTCCTTTAGCAGATGCCTCTGCCTTGCTCCTGAGCTAACAGCACAAACACGGAGATGAAGCTCTCCCTCGGATTGTTTCCAAGGGAACGGTAATGAAGAGAGCGCCAGGCCTGCCCCCTTCAGTTACTCGGGACCCGGGGCCTCAGTGCAACCCTTTCCAGCTTCCCCAACGCATGAATGTCTAGAATGACTGACAGTGCAGATCCTGTGACTCACATGGTCCATGTGCTCCCCAACATGGCGGTAAGTTCCTCCTGGAGAACCGCATAGCTTTATGTCCCTCACCTATGATTCCTCCGACCAGTTTTGATTCTCTTCCTGCATAAAGACCTTCTAAAAGCTCACAAAACAAACTAAAATTTTCTGTCTTTCCTTATTCCCACAGCCTCCTCTCACCCACCCCAATCTTCCAGGTAGAAGATTCTCTGCCAACCACAAGCAAAAAAAGAAAAGAAGGAAAGCACTAAGAAATTGGCTGTGATCCTAGCCTACGAATATTTTCCAGGAGACATGATTCCACCTTCAATTTATTTTTCTCTTCAGCATGATGTTTGCTATAGATGAAAGACTATCATTCATAAATACAAAGAATCTTAAATAAGAGGTAAAAAGGAGGAGGAGATTTTAATTTTGATTGCATGATAATTCTGAGTAGAATGTTGAGGGTCTCTGGAAGATTGGGATTTTTTTTAACCTAGATTTCATCAGTGTGAATGGTTCTTTAACCTTGCTTTGAGTGTGCCTAATTCTCCTTGACTAGTGAGTGAGAATCAAAAGTGAAAATCTGGTATGAACTTGGCATTTGGGTGTTTACAGTGTGTCTACAGAAGAGATAAACAGTTATAATGTTAAATGAAATGTAACAGCAGGAAAGAAAATAACTCCCTTATTTATAAGCCTTCAGTGCTGAGCACTAGGGCAGGAAACTGAAACTAACTCTAAAACCTGCTTCTGTTCTTTTCCCCAGGTACTCAGGGGACAAAAAGCCTGTCTTTGGGCTCTATACCAGATCTTCTAAGCCTTACTGGCTGCCCTGCTGGTCTTGAGAAAGTCAAGAAGTGTGGGTGCACATGCCCAGCAGCCAACTGCTTAGAGAAAAGCTGAATCTTCTCTTTACTGGAGTATTGATAACACAAAATAGACGTGACTCAGAAAGGCTCACGCATGGCCTAAACAGACGGTTCAATATGTTATGTCTGTTTCTTCATGGTAGACACGGGGGGGTGGGGGGGAGGGGGGAAGTGTTTTCCCCCATTACAGAGCCTAGGTTTTATTTTGATAAACATATAATTCCTGGATTTCTAAAAAGTGTACTCTTTTACCCCTAACTTCTCCCATCCCTTCTAAAAGCATAATCAGAAAAGCTGAATTTTGTCGGAAGACGGGAAACATGAAGATCTGAAATGGATGTCTAATAATTGAAAGCATCACAGAGCCCATTATGGTTTATGGCTTGTGCTCGGGGTCGGATGCGCACATGGCAGAGAATGTGGCGTGACATTTATTATCGTGGTTATCATCTTTCAGACAAGACATAGAGCAAAGGGACCCACGTCCTCCATCACTGCGGATCCCCGGCACCTTCCACAAGAAGACTCGAGTTATCCTGGCCCCGATCCAGACCTACTATCTGGAGACTTAGATTTCCTTTGTAGTGTGCCTGGGAGACATTACAGGCTCTTCCTCTTTGAAACTCCGCCGCCACCACAAGCACAGCCAAAATGGGATCCTGCAAAGGGCTGTGGCCTACACCCCTGGCATCCCTGCGTGTGGACCAGGTGAAGGACTGGAGTCCAGCCCGAAGTGGGCGCTGAGCTGTCACCAAAACCCTCCCGGCTTGCCATTGGGTGCTTCCTAACCAGCCCCAGCACAACTGCTCATTTGCATCAAAATCCAAGATTATTAGTGGACTACTCCAGTACCAGAGCAATTCTAGTTTTCCTGAGCCCCATGCGTGAGTAAAAAACTCCCAAAAATTAAAAATGAGAGCTGGAGACACAGCTTAAGCCAAAGCACCTGCCAGGTAGGTAAGCTCAAAGCCCTGAAGTTAGCCAGGTGCTACTAGCTCACAGAAGCTGAGATCTGAGGATCATGATTCAAAATCAGCCCAGGCAGGAAAGTTTAAGACTCTTCTCTCCATTTAACCACCAAAAAGCCAGAAGTGGAGTGATAGCTCAAGTGGTAGAACACCAGCCTGAAGTGAAAAAGCTAAAGAACAGCAATCGGGCCCTGAGTTTGAACCCCAGTACCACCAAAAAACAGGAAGGAAGGAAGGAAGGAAGGAAGGAAAGAAGGAAGGAAGGAAGGGAAGAAGGAAGGAAGGAAGGAAGGAAAGAAGGGAAGAAGGAAGGAAGGAAGGAAGGAAAGAAGGAAGGAAGGAAAGGTATAAACATAAAAGAACAATGATTAAAAGTAATAGGAATTTTAGTAAATTTTTCCAGGAATGGAAGGTAGACGGAGCAATGGAAGTGGACAGTTAATGGGAAGATCTAAACTAAGTTTAATCCTGAGAGAATGGAGTCTGAGGGGCGAAGTTCATCCACAGGCTTCAGGGCTGAGCACAGGGAGACTCACCAAGTCAGGATCTGTTGTAGAATGTGGAAGCCATGTCCTTTCTTCCAGCCAGAGAAGGCGTGTGTGGCGTGTCATAGATGGCCACATGGCCAGGCACCAGGACTCCTGCCGTTAGGCAGAGACCAGGAGGCTCACAGTCAAAGGCCAGTTCAGGCAAACAGTTCACGAGACCCCATCTCAAGCCATAAGCCTGGAATTGTTTGCCTAACTGCTCAGGCTACGGCTTCCAGAACTATACTGACTAGAAATGGTGAAAGTGGGAAGCCTTTCCTTTCCCTTACCTTTCCGTTCTTCACCGTTGTGCGTCTGTTGGAAGACTGGGTGATTTTATCTCTTAATCCAGGAATAGGGTATGTCACCTTGTCTTTTGGAGGTTGGGCCATCGACGCATCCCAAAGATGAGTGCCATTTGGTCACCGCGTATCATCCATTCCTGAGCTATTCTACTTTGCTCCTGTTTTGCTGAGGTTTCCTTCATCTGCATCAGTGATACTGACCTATAGTTTTCTTTTCTCGTGATGTCTCTATTTGGCTTTGATATCAGGGTAACGATGATCAAATGAGTTTAAGAGTATTGTTTCTTCTTCTGTTTTGGAGAGTTTGAGAAAGATGATCTTAATTGTTAAAACAATTGTTGAATAGGGCTGGGAAGGTGGCTCAGTGGTAGAGCGCTTGCCTAGCATGCACCTAACCCTGGGTTTGATTCCTCAGTACCACAGAAACAGAAAACTCTGGAAGTGGTGCTGTAGCTCACGTGGCAGAGTGCTAGCCTTGAGAAAAAGAAGAAGAAGAGGAAGAAGAGCAGCAGCTGAAGGCTAGAGCCCAGGCCCTAATGTAAAACCCAGGTCTGGAAAAATGGCATCTTGAGCTTTCCTTATCAGAAGGTTTTGGGTGACTGACTCAGCCTTCGTACTGGTCCTGGAGCTATTCAGACTTCCTGCTTCTTCTCGATTTAGCATTGATGGGTGTGTTACTGTTTGCACTTTCCTTCTAGGTAGTCCGGTTGGCTAGTGTATAATTGTTCACAGTACTTTTTATGGTCCTTTGTATTTCTTTGGTATCAGTTGTCTTCTCTTTTACTTCTGACTTGTTTTAAGTCTTCTTTCTTTCTTAGTCTGAGAGTTTGTCAATCTTATATTTACAAAAAAATCCAGTTTGTTATTTTCTATATTTCTATTTCTATATCCAATTTTGTTTATTTCTCCTATAATCTTATTTCCTTCCCTCTGACAACTTCAAGCTTTAACTTTTCTTCTTTTCTAGATCACTGAAATACAGTCAAAATTTTTAAGTCGTCTTTTCTAATGTACATGATTACGATAAACTTCCTTCTTGTTACTGTTCTTACTGTGACCCATAGCTCTTTACATATTGTGTTTTGTTGTCATGTGCCTTGATTTTCTAATTTCCTTTTTGACTTTTTTGGTTTAATGGTTGTTTAAAAGTATGTTATTTAAGGCTGTTCACTGGTGGCTCACCCCTGTAATCCTAGCTACTCAGAAGGCTGAGATCATAGGATCACAGTTTGAAGCCAGCCCAGGCAAGAAAGTCCATGAGACTTATCTCCAATTAACCACCATAAAGCTAGAAATGGAGCTGTGGCTTAACTGGTAGAGCTCTAGCTCTGAGCATAAAAACTCAGGGACAGTGCCCGGGCTCTGAGTTTAAGTCCTAGGACCAGCATACAAAAGAAAATACATAAATTTTACATATTTGTTGATTTTCAATTCTCTTTCTGTAGTTGGTTTCATTTCACTCCACTGTGGTAGTAAAAATACTTGATGTGATTTCAGTTTTACTAATGTTTTAAGGTTTGTTTTCTGAGCTGGGTGCTGGTAGCTCACGCCTGTAATCCTAACTACTCAGGAGGCTGAAATCATAGGATCACAGTTCAAAGCCAGCCCCAGCAAAAAGTCCATGAGACTCTTATCTCCAATTAACCACCAGAAAACCAGAAGTGGTGCTATGACTCAAAGAGGTAGAGTGCTAGCCTTGAGCTGAAGAGCTGAGGAACAGTGCCCAGTCCCACAACTGACAAAAGAAAAAAAAAGATTTGTTTTCTCACTTAAAATGATCTATCATCCTGAAGAAGCTCTGTGTGTGCTTTCAAAATAAAGTACGTATTCTATTACTGTATATATTCTATTGCTGTCTGGCCTGTTAGACCATTAGATCTATTGGGGTAAGAAGTCCTCTATTTCCTTATTGTCTGATGTTCGAGTATTAAAAGTGGGGCATTAGAATTATTTACTGTAATGTATTGCTGTATATTTATCCCTTCAATCTTGTAAATGTTTGCTTAGTACATTTGGGTGTTATTGGATTGAATGCATATGTATTTATAATTATTATATTTCCCTCATGGGTTGATCATTTATCATTATGTGTGTGTGTGTGTGTGTGTGTGTGTGTGTGTGTGTATGTATGTATGTATATATGTCTCTCATGACAGTTTTTTATTTAAAATCTACTTTGTCTTATATAAGTAGTTGCAGCCCTGCCCTTTTTGGTCATGATTTGCATGAGGTATCTTTTTTTTGGGGGGAGGGGGGAGGGTCCAGTCGTGGGGCCTGAACTCTGGGCCTGGGTGCTGTCCCTCAGCTCTTTAGCTCAAGGCTAGTGCTCTACCACTTGAGCCACAGCGCCACTTTGTTTTTTAGGGTGTAAATTGGAGATTAAAGTCTCATGGACTTCGCCCAGGCTGGCTTTGAACTGCGATCCTCGCATCTCAGGATGGCAGGCCTGAGCCCCGGCGCCGGCCCCCCTCCTTTACTGTTAAAGAACACTCCCCACACAGTGGGCTGCACATTGGTTACTGTTCGTTTGGTTTCCCTCACTTTTGTTACTTTGCAATGATCCTCATTCTGCATCTCGCTGGCCAGCTTTCACGTGCTATCCAAGTGCTTCAGTGTGCGTGTGAAGGGCGGGCTTGTGAGTGTGTATGGGGCTGACACGGCCTGAGCTCTGGCCCTCAGGCCTCTCACTCACGCATTGAACTTACAGCTGGTGCGCCACCACGCCTCTGGGTCTGATTGGTCAGTTTTGCTCTACCGATTGGTCAGTTTTGCTCTGCCACGCCTCTGGCTCTGATTGGTCAGTTTTGTTCTACCACACCTCTGGGTCTGATTGGTCAGTTTTGTTCTACCACGCCTCTGGCTCTGATTGGTCAGTTTTGTTCTACCACACCTCTGGTTCTGATTGGTCAGTTTTTAGTTTCTAACCCTAATGTCCTCTGTGTCATGTTCTCATCTTGTCAGCCTTAGATGCTCCCTCTTGGGTGTGGCTGTGCACGGTACCCTTGGTACTTGCTTCTACATCCCTCTTGGGTGTGGCTGTGCACGGTACCCTTGTACTTGCTCCTACATCCCTCTTCTAGTTCAATAACAAAAAAAGAGCGGTGGCAAAGTTGGCTCCCGTCTGTACCAGGGACCATCTCAGGAGGAATCTACTCATTGGTGCAAATACTGAATAGTTGAGGATGCTTCTAGACTTCTGTTTTCTGTCAGGGTGGGGGGCATGACTCAAGTGGTAGAGCACTTGCTAGAAGCACAGGCCCTGTTTGTTTCCTTAAAAGAATAAGCCAGGCAAAGTTGGAAATCTCACAGCTCTACCGTGTTCAAGGCCTCAGGTGCTGTCAGAGCACCAGCTCAGTCTGCTTCCTAGCAGAGATGACCGTGGTGCCGCCTGGTGGAGCCAGTCCTCAGAGCCCAGGGGAAGCAGTTCACACCCGGCCGCAGTGCAGCGGGCGACGCTGACACCTCATGCACAGTTGCTGGCCTTTGGATTCCACGTCCTTTTGTATGTCCCAGTGGGAAAGGACCTTAAAGACTCACTGGCTAACACCAGGCAAGCCATTCCTTTGACCTGCATCCCGGTGATACCTAGAACCTTTGTAAGTACTTCTAGGAGAAGGATTTATGAACTCATAGACAACTGAACCGCTCTCAGCATTACAGAGCACTTTCTTCTACTGAACCCAAAGTCTCTCTTTGTGTTCTTACACCCTGACAGAGAGCTACGTCTCTTCTGCCCCTCTGCCGTCTGTAGGCGCCATCACAGAGCTCCGGCTCTTCCCGGTGTGGTGCTGTGGGAGGAGGCTGGCGTTCTCGGTGGCAGCCAACTCTGCCTGGTCTGCAACCACCTCACACAGGGCCTGCAGACTCTTGGTATGAGAGTCCAGGAGACAGCAGTGTCTCACCCCATCCTCCCTTCCCTGCCCCACACAAATACACACAAAAAGGAGAGGTTTAATTTATTGGTTGCTATTTGGCAAAGGCTCTACAGAACATTATGGGGGTAAAAATAAGATTCTAGTTACAGATTGATAAAACCCGAAGCCAGATTAGCTTTTATGAGACTTCAGTGATACCTTCTCACTCAGCAAGGGACTTCAGTCACAGTCTATAGAACCTTTTGTTGTTTAAAAATGATTAAAGAAGTCACAATACATTATGTATATGATATTAAATATCTTGAAGAATGACTAATCAATACAACTTCTTTCACGCTTTGGCATCAACTGGTCACTTAGAACCGTTCTTTCCATACACTTTTCATTCTTCCTTACAAAATCCCACTGTAAACCATCCATCATTATCTGCTTGTATACATATAACATGTCCCTCAAAATAACATTCAAATCTGTTTTAATATTGCTACAGAAATGGTGACCTTGAAGCAACATTCAGATTAAACGGACAAAAGCTCAGACACCTGCCGATGTGTTACATTTCCCTCCAGCCAGCAGCAACACACAATGCACCAGCCCCTTCACTGCCCAACTCCAAGGAGGTCATAGAAGAAGAACGCTTGAAGTCACAGGGACCACAGGACTTGAAGTGACACTTACATTAAATAACCATAACTCTTTGCTTACATTCCACACAGTGGAAATTATCCTTTCCTCCAGATTTTTCACTAATAAATTTTAACTTTGAAGAACTAAAGCAACAAAAACAACTTACAGATTTTCAACATATTTTTCCCCTCTTTTAATGTGTGGCACTAGTTTAATAGATCAGCTCAAGATCACAAGTGTCTTGCCATAACATATTCTACTTTAATAATGAAATATATTATATATATAGTAACATGATTGGTGACTCCAGTAAAATAAGTAACAGATAGGGCGTTTTCAATAATTGTTGAATGACAGCTTGTGCTAGTCTTAAAATAGGCACAGTTTTGTTTAAAAAAAAAAAAGCAGATGTTTGGCCTCTGTGGCTACTGCTGTGCTTTTAGGGTATTTGTGCTGCTGGTTATTCCAGAGAGGTTAATTTTGAGGACATTCTCTTCACTTGAGCCAGGTCCCACTTACATGCCAGACTGTGGGACCAGGCCTGAGAGATGCTGCCCGCTGCAGCCATCAGACTTCAACAGAATCGCATACTTGCGGCAGAACGGAAACAACAGAGGAATTCAAGGCTGGCGCGTTCTGAATATCGTATTTCTTCCCTGGTGAGATTTTATATTTACAGTGCTCTCTCCCTTTCTTTTCCTCTCGCTTGCCCTCACAATTCATGAATGTGTTTAAACAAATCCATCCTGTGTTTTATAGTTGGATGACAGGAATGGTACAGAGATTTAGGGCAGGGACATACAGTGTATACAAGGCACGCAGACTATGCACAAATTCACCTAGTGTGGAATCATCAGTAGCAACTATTAAAGTTTTAAGAGTAGACTCAACTCTGTTTAGTTGTTGGATGTGAGAATACTAGACCAACACACAACAATAAGAGAAAATAATAATAAAAGCAGCTTCTTTAACTTCAGTGGCCCTGGTGGACCACTGCGCCCCATGTCTGCCATGTTTATTTTCTAAATGTCACCTGACCTGGCTAGTGGGACGGGGGAGATAGAGGCCTGGAGGCTGGTTGCATGTGGGGCTAGTCTCAGGAGCACGGCGTGGCCAGATCCACCGTGTAGTGAGGTTCGTGACACGCTGCTCACCGGCCGTTCTGTAAACTCAGGCACCACCGCGAGCCGCCCCGGCGTGCTTCCGGGCAGGCGTGGGACGAGGTGCGGGGCCCACTGGTGGTGAGTGGATGGCTGCAAGCCCACTGCGCTCCGGAGTCTGAGTCCCGCGCACGGCCTGCAGGCAGGAGGCCCGGCCCCTCCTCCCCTTGCAGCCCCCAACCACGGCCGGCACCAGCACAAGCAGACTTCTAGCTACAATGGAGCAGTAAACGCTCGCATCTTAGACTCTTCTGGAATTGTCAGGGGCACTCAGCAGAGGCAAACTTTTATCCTGTAGGGCAGTTTCCCTCTGAAGCATTGTGCATGAATAATGGAAGGGCAAGGCGGCCAAGGAAAAAGCTACCAGAGCTCAGCCAGGGAGGGTTTGTCTTCGCCCATCCCTGTGTAGCAGCTTCCAGACTGGACCACCTGTCCTCCAGGAGAGCCTGCCTTGGTTCGTCTCCCTGCGTTTTGAAATGTTGGGTTGGTCAGTGTTACAGTGTTGTGCTGGGTTACAACTAGTCTCAGTAGATCACAGTGACAGAAGCTAAGGATTCTTGGCTACCTTCTTCCTTATCCGGTCACCTGTGTTCTCTTAAAACACCAGGAGAAGCCTTGCCCTGAGGCGCGGCCTCTGCCTTGGGGAGCCTTTGGGTCTGCGCTCACGGTCCTACGGAGCTGGCCGCAGCCCACGTTCCCTTTCGGGTGCCTGTGTCCTGGCCCACAGCAGCCTTGCCCGGATCTGGAGGTCCTTCCCACACCCGCGGTCCAGCGAGCTCATTTAGAAACCCTGGCAGACGCGAGAGGAGGCTGAAGTCGCCGCTGAGACCCTTCCACGGACTGGAGTGTGAATGGAGGAGGAGAGCAAGCCACATGGCAGCACCGGCCGGGAGGAGGGAAGCGAGCGTGTGGTGTCGCGTCTCCGGCCCTCAGAGCTGCCTCTTCCAGAGGGAGACCCAGCGCGGGG
>NW_012267239.1:11644141-11650356 GCF_000151885.1 Dipodomys ordii | reverse complement strand
TCAGACCTTCCTCTTCCAAGCCAGCCACAGCAGAGGCCCGGGTCACAGATGGGTCCTTCTGGCGTACGAAAACACCCACGGGTACCGCGTGTGCCTGCGCACACACGGCACACAAGCAGGCGGCCAGGAGGTGGCCGCCGGCCCTCCCGGCCTCTAGGTTAGACCAGGCGGAATGGGAGGTCTGGGCCGGGCTCTGGGCGGCGGGGTGGGCTGCAGGGCTAGTCCAGGTCGATGGAGATGCACCGGCACTGCTTCACGCGGGTGACCCTCCTCTTCTTGGTGGGCGGCTGCAGCTGAGGGCAGTTGAGGGTGACGGTCATGGTGGTGAAGGCCTTGGGCTTGCAGAAGGAGCAGGACTGGAAGGAGCCCTCCTCCCTGCGCACGTGCCTGGGGATGTAGAAGGAGTTGCACTGGCCGTAGCAGAAGCGGTTGATGATGGTGCGGCTGGTGCAGCCCTCCTCGTGGACCGTCTGCTTCAGCGGCTGCGTCTTGCACCAGTCCCGCTTCAGGTACTTGCGCTCCGTCACGTGTAGGGCCTCTTGGCTGGACTCCAGGACTTCCTCCCCGGGCATGGCTGTGCCCCGCCCGTGGCCCCGGCCTCGGCCCCTGGAGCCAGGCTGCTGGACCGACTGAGTCTGCTCCGAGTCATTGTGCTGGGCCTTGTCGGGGGGCGGGATGGCCCCCTGGGACCCCTTCTTTTTCCCCTCGGCCGCTGGTAGCAGGGTCCCCCAGAGGAGAAGCAACGCTCCCACAGTGTAGGCCGCACGGCTCATGCTGGAGGAGGGAGACACAGAAATGGAAGAAGTCAGTTCTTTCAAAGTGGACAGTAGCAGCCGCCTGGCGTGGCCCCTGCGGGCCTGCAGGTGGCTGTGTCACAGCTCTAGGGACGGGATCGGCTGTTCCCGTTACGCTGCCGGCCCTGAAGCTGTGAGGTGACCACTGCCCCCCCCCGAATCCTCCTGGACTCTGACACCTTTAAGTCCGACTTCGCCTATGGTCACGTTGCAGCATTCGTTATTGCATGTGACGGTATGAACAGACACTGGACAGAGACTGACGGGGAAGACCAGACGGCATGTGGCTGGGAGAGCCCCAGAGGACACAGCGCCTCCCCCGTGGTGGACACGCTCCCGCTTTCCCAGGGGTACAGTTTGTCATCGCTCCCTGGCCGGGCACACAAACCAGTGTTCAAAGGTAGAAAATGGTGGCGGCAATGCCACGGGTGTCTGCAAATATTCATATTAATAGCACGGGCATCTTGAATACCTCAATAGCAATGAGTATTCTGGATGGAACTGGACTTAGCTATGGGTCCTAGAGGGCAGAGGCAAATAACGGCTTAAACAAATATACCCGAAAAGCAAGACACGGCAATGCCCCGGATAGCAAACACAGAAAAATGATGGAGCGGAGTAGCACGGAGAAAGGAGAGCTTTGATAGTGTTTACAGAGATAGAGAAGCAAGAGGTCTGGGAAGGTGGCTCAGGGGTAGAGTGCTCACCTAACATGCATGGAACCCCGGGTTCGATTCCTCAGTATCGGACACAGAAAAAGCCGGAAGTGGTGCTATGGCTGAAGTGATAGAGTGCTAGCCTTGAGCACAGAGAGGCTCAGGGACAGAGTCCAGGCTCTGAGTTCAAGCTCCAGGACTGGCAAGAGAGAGAAGGGGGGAGGGAGGGGGGAGGGAGAGGCATGAAGCAGTTGGACTCTGGCGGTCAGTTTCTCAGGGTTGACAGTTCTCTGGGACCAGTGCTGAACACAGACTCCCAGAAGGAGGTGCCTTTCAGGGAGAGCAGCCTGGGTCCCCGACTGTCACCTCAGGTCCCCTGCAGACCTGGACCTGCACAGCCAGGCAGACCCGTGTTCATGCTTTCTTCTGGACACCGGTGTTACGCATGATCATGTCCAAGTGCCACTCACTAGCAGCAGAGCTGAGCATCACCTTAGCCTCTAGACGTGCAAGGCAGCATGCATCCACACCCCTTAATGGCCAGTCCCTGGCCAGCGAAGGCCCACCAGCCCAGAGGCTAATAAGATAGTTCAATATCACACTTAAAATGTCCTTACATGTGTCACCTTTCCCGCACTTCCCTTGGCTTGGGGCAGGGGCAGGTTGGAAGCTGATAATGTGGCACTCAGTTCCGTCCCCGGGCTGTTGTTACAATGCTGCCGTTCTTTGAACGGGGCTATTTTTTGCCCCAGTAACAGATAATCATAATTCCTTTGTCTTTTTATTTAAGTCTAGTTATGGACCTGAGCCACAGACACTCCGTCTCCCGGAAGACGCAATGAGAACTTGAGAAGCGCTCACAAGTTTTTCCTTTAATTCAGGGCTGAGATCTGTGTTGTGCGCCCTCGGGCTGGCCCTGTCCTCCCGGCCTGGCCCTCAGAGGCCGGAGGCCGGCCTCACAGCAGGCCGACGCTATGTCCTCCACTCTGTCTTCCTGACGTTTGCAGCTGTGCTGGGACAATGTACACTCTGTCTACTCTGAGTGTCGCGAGCGCTTAGTTAGGGCCTGACCTTCGGTGGCTGGCATTGTGAAGCGCAGACGTCAGTGTCTGCTCCTTGGGTTCTGAAGACGGAGCTGTTCTTGTTTGGGTGCTGGGGATGGAACCGAAGGCCGTGTGCGTGGCAGGCATGTGCTCTGCCCACACCCCCAGCCCTGTTCTTCGCATGTTCAAATGCTTCTCCAGAGCCAGCAGCAACCCTCCGGTTTCCGACCCTGACTACTAGAAAATCCACGAGGCCCGCTGAGTCCCCTGGCCCTTGTTTTGTTTTTCAAGGCAAGATCCAAATGTTCCCAACTTGTACCTGGTCCCTCGGGGATCCTGTGGGGTTTATTTTCTAATTGAAGCCAATGGACACACTGCCTCAGCAGTAAGGCACTCAACTCAAAATCAGTCAACAGTGGCTTTCAGACTCAATTGAGACAAAGTTCCTGTTCCTCAGGGAGTGTGTGGACCCCAGAAGCCAAGAGGTCTGGAGTAACAGGCTTGTTTTTCTTTAAAGAAGAAGTGCTTCTCCCCCTAAGATTGATTACCAGGGGAAAGTAAATAGTTCCTCATTTTTAAGAGACTGCTTTAAAAATATCCTTAGTGCCGTGAGGCTTTTGGTTCCTCGGTGTGAAAACCCACGTCATGGAGGGTGTTAACCAGCCAAGACTTGGGAACGTTGCTGCTCTCTCTTGATCAAGTAGATTACCCAGTGTGCTTTGGGATGTTCTACCTGAGTAAGACCCAGACCCTGCCGGGCTCAGTGGCAATCCCCAAAGCCCGCCCCGCCTCCAAGCGGATCTCGATTACTCGTGGGGGAGATGGGAATGCACACCCTGGGAACCACAACCGTACTGCCACCAAGTGACCTGCGCTTCCTCAACGTTACCAACACGCAGGACATCGAAATGGTTGTTATCCACATCCACAACAAGCAAGGGCCGGCCGTGGGATCAAAAAAAAAATTCCAGGTTTAGGTTCCTACAGATGATCACCCATGTCCAGCATTCGCTACAAACACTTGGTGGCTGTTTCCATTTCCAAAGTGGCTGGGCTCCGTCAGTCAATGTGGCCGTATCATATGAAGTCAGTGTGCACCCCCACACCCACCAACCTCTCTCCCTTTATTCCCCCTGCAGATGGTATCATCCTTCATCCCAAACCTTACTCAACCTCCCCTTCATGCATTTCTGCTCAGCAACACAATACTAGTTTCATGGCAAGTTTTCTCTGCGACTGTTCTCCACCAGCGATCTTCCCTGCACAGGGCCCGTTTATCTCAAAGGATACATGCCTATCTTCTCTGCCTTACGCTTTCTTCCTACTTTCCCCTAGTGACAGAGACTGAACACCTACAAGCAAGGTAAGCGTATCAACCACCACCCTCCCCACACATAGGTCCGGCACTCACCGGAGCCTTCCCAGGCTCTGAGAAGACAGACTTCTGCAGATCGGGAACACAATGGTCATGTTTGACCTTTATGTCTTTGTGAAAGCTTGGGCCAGCTCCCTTCAACTCCCCTAAGCATATTTCTCAAAGTGGCCAGGCAACCTTGGCCACGCTCCTATAGTCAGTTCAACAGAGTTAGAATTGACGTAGAATTACAGTGAAGCCAAGTATCTGCCCAGCTTCTGGTCACGTCCTCCTGGTGAATCAAGTTTGAGGACAGACATTCCACATGAAACATTCTCCCAGCATAAAACATGGCTGGACTGACTGCAAATACGCCACATTCAAGACAGGTTTTATAAAGCCATCTGTTCCTTTTTTTTTTTTTTCAGGACTAGATCTCTGGGAAACTCAAAGATTATTTTCAATTTGAACTTTAATGGAAATAATAATCTCTACTAATAAAGTAAGTAGAGAATTTCTTAGAGTAAGGTCGCTTTTTTTTTTCCAGGCAAATTGAATCCAGGATATAAGAATTGCAGACTGGTATACCATTCAATAAAACCTCATTCCCTACAAGTTGAAAATCTCTTCACCAATAGCCTCCCTGTTCCTAAAACCACGTCGGTGAGACCCGGCTGGGCAGGGGATCACCTCCCTAGGGCCACGTTCATCCTTGGGTGTCCGTCAGTGGAGTTGAAGGCTGTATGCAGTTCTGAGGTGAACAGGAAACGAGCCAGAAAGTATACAGCGTTAAGGGTTCACTGAGCAGCACCAGGGAGTGACAGTGCGGCCGGCTGTGTGCGGTAGAGCTGGATGCATTCGCCGCTGTGGGAAGGGGGGGCGTGGTGGTAAGTTCAGAGCCTCGGGGCCTCGTCCCAGCTGCCCGTGTCAGTACTTCTTCCTACGCCACCACTGAGAACAGAGGCCAGCTCTCCGTGTTCCGCCTTGGCTCTGCCAGGCACTGTGCTCAATTCTGTCCCAATCTTATCATTCATTTTTCACAGCAAATCACGAGGTAGCTGATACTCTTCCTTCTACCAGCCGGGAATCTATTCCAGCTCATACGGCTCGTCGGTGGAGCCAGGGCTCAGCGCATCTCAGCTCCGTACTTCACAAGAACCACGCGTGGACTTGTTCTCTCAGGCAGCAGAATTTGAAGAATACAGCAAGTCTGATAGTTAGCTCTTCTGTATCCTTAGGTTACATAGGAAGGGAAAGACCTGCCCAGTCCGGGGGCTGCTGCTGCCCCTCTGATTTCTGACAGCCTGGGTCAGAGGGGAAGAAAACTCTCCAGCTGTCAGACCCAGGCTGGCAGCATCTGGCTCGGGTGGCTTTCGGCGGGGTGTGTCCGCTCTCCTGTCCCTCTCCCCCCATCTCTTCTCCCTCTCCGGTCCTGCCCTCTCCCTCTCCCTCATCCCTCTTTCTCCCGCCCCTCTCCTCTCCAGTAAAGGTTTCCTGGCCTTCTTTTAGTTTCCATTCCAGAATACACTCGATCACTTTGCAGCCAGCAGGCGTTTCTTGGAGCATATCTGTGGCTGACATTCCTTCCCATTGTATCATTTTTAATACTTGGCCACCAGGACCCAGGTCATGGACACCTTCTGCTTAAATAAATAGGCGGCGGGTGCGCTGGGAAGCGCGGGGGGCTGCATGTCACCTGGATTTCCTACAGACCCTGGGTTACCGAAACGTTTCACTCGACATGAGCTCTTAAGAAAATAGGAAACCTGCGAAATTAGAGTTTACAAAAGACTACTTCTTACAATGACCTGAGGTCAAGCACCACACACGCACACACGCACACACCAGCCACTACTGCTCCTAAAGAGCTCTCAACCAGCACGTCCTAACGGTTCCAACAGAGCAATTTACCCAAGAATCTTGTCACCCACATTGGAGGACTCGGGGCGGGAGGGCTGGGAAGGAAAATCTGGTTTCTTAGGATATTTTTGCTCACTGCTTCGGGAAGTCCTGCTGTCAAGCCCTGGCCCTGCCCCCAGAAGAGAAAAGGAAAAGGGGAGGGGCGGCCCTGGAGGTGAGGGAGGGGTGTCATGCCGCTCCTGGGCTAGGATTTAACTTGTCAGCCCGGCAGAAGGAAAGTCCTGCCCTCCCCCGTCCCCTCCCATCCCCTGTCCCCTGCCCTCCCCTGCCCTGCACTCGCTGTCCTCTCTGGGACGACCCCTGGCCAGAACCGACGAGCAGCAACCAAGGCCTGAGAGCCCCGCCAAGGCTGGCGCTGCCCTCTGCAGCTCCGGCCAGGGCGCGGGGTCCGGGGAGACCCGGGGAGGGGCGCGGGGTCCGGGGAGGGGCGCGGGGTCCGGGGAGGCCC
>NW_012267239.1:11638196-11642791 GCF_000151885.1 Dipodomys ordii | reverse complement strand
TTTTTCTTTTTGCTTATGTGGTGCTGAGGAATCGAACCCAGGGCCTCATGCATGCAAGGCAAGCGCTCTACCACTGAGCCACCCTCCCAGCCCCCAAGGTCTCAGGTTTGAGACCAGAGTGGGCGATAGTACACAAACAGACAGAGAACCCTGTCTCAAAAAGAAGAGGCCAAAACCCAAAGCTACGGGTACATGAACTAATGGACTTTATTCACCCGACATCGCCTCAGGTGCTGGTTTTATATAAATAAAACAGAATGGCCACCCAGCGGCCGTCACACTTAGCAGGGAGGGGCGCAGAGGCAGGACAAGGGGTCGGACAGAAAACCTCCGGGATGAGGGAGGAGCAGGGCAGGAAGGGGGATGGATGAGGGCACGGTGGGTGAGAGAAGGGATGAATGAATGAACACACAGATGGCGGAGGAGCGCGGGAAGGCAAGAGCAAGTGCCTGGGCTGGTGCTGGGCTCAGGACCGAGCTGAATGAATGGGGAAGGCGTGAACAAACGCATGGCCCGGTGGGTGAGCGCAGGAAGGCTCAAGCCAAAGGGTCACACGATCGGGGGCTCGAATTCATCACTGAGTGAATGAATGAATGAATGAACGAATGAACTGTACCTGGGAAGAATGGGGGGGAAGAGAAGTGAGGCAGGGCCGCGGCCTGGGGCCCTGGTGGGCACATTTCCTCCCCAGGCCCCTTTGTGAAGGCCACGGCCTGAACCCCGATCCACAACCTCCTGTCCCCGTTGAGCCGGGCCTGGGGCCCCAGGACCGGCCTGAGCTGGCAGGGGGGAGGGGGAGGGCTGGCCTGTGGCCTGTGTGCGCTGACCTGTCCCCCCTGTCCCCCTGTCCCCCCGATCTCCCGTCCCCCTGTCCCCCGTCCCTCCTGTCTCCCCCTGTCCTCCTGTCTCCCCATCCCCCATCCCTCCTGTGCTCCGACTCTCCTAGCCTCCTGTCCCCTCCTGTCCCCTCCTGTCCCCATCCCCTCCTGCCCCCCACTATTCCAAGGGAGCCCCTTGGTCCCAGGACGCTTGGGGGTCTGCCTGGCTTTCCGTGGGGGACGCAGAGAAGACCACAGAGCCTGGCAGGCAGCACAGAGCTGGAAGAACCTAGAGAACAATGCGCCCGTGTTTCAGCCACGTCGGAGGTGGGGGGCGGGGGAGGGCGGCGCCTCTCCATCACCATCTCCATCACCAGCTCCATCTCCATCATCTCTGTCTCTGTCTCTATCTCCATCCTCCCTCCCCCTCCCCCTCCCCCTCTCCATCCCCATCCCCACCTCCACCTCCACCAGCCTCAGCACCTGGCCGCTGCCTCTCAGGTGCCAAGGGCCCAGGACGTGGAGACAGACCCACGGACAGATGGACGGACATGGACGGACAGGTAACAGCAGCTCTCCTGCACTTCAGGCTCCAGAGCTGGCTTCTCAGGAGCCGCACCTTTCAAGTTCTGTGTGTGTAAGTTACAATCTGTAAACACCCACATCCAGAATCTTCCTTCAACCCAGCCAGGCCAAGACACTGAGAAGATGTCCTGGGGAAGTGGAGGCTACCTGTATTCCCTGAGCAAAACCAGTGAGACCGCAGCAAAAGACACTTGAGAAACATTGACACACCCGAGCGATTTAAACCCCTGGCTAGGAAATCAGAACGAGGGGAGGAGGAAGGAGGTTTTACTTTCTCTTTAATGCTGTGTTAGGAAGAGGCATCAAGAAACCGAACACCTGAAAGATGTTTCAAACCATTTTCAAAAAGTAAGTGGAGCACAAAGGAAGCTGCGTTTCACCAGCGTCTGCGGGGTCTCAGCCCTGCAGCGCCATTTATGCTCCTGGGTTTCTGAGCAGGAACTCCGTTCTCAAGTCCTTCTGGTCCTTCGAGTCACCTTGGGAGCTGTCAGAGGGTTGGGGAGCTGTCCCTCCCAAGAGTGAGGTCGTGAGAGACAAAATACACCGACCACGGACGGTTCCCATTTTACAAACATATCCACTCTACGCCTTCTAAGAAAAAACCAGAGCTTTCCAGATGGACACAAACTGCCCAAAATCAAACACAAAGGGAACGACCATCCTGGAGTCATTGCTTCCGAGTCTGGTAATGATGATGATCACTGTCTCTATAAGAAGACTGCTCAGACCCCACCTGCACCCCACACACCCATCACACACCACACACACACACCACACACCACACAACACATCACACACATGCACACACACACACCACACACACAACACACACCCATCACACAACACAACACACACAACACACATCACACAACACACACCACACACACCACACCCATCACACACCACACACACACCACACACAGCATACCATACCTCCACCACACACACCTATCACACACCACACACACACATCACACATACCACATACATCACACACCACACACATCACGCACAGCATACCATACCTCCACCACACTCATCACACAACACACACACACACACACCACACACATCACACACAGCACGCACAGCACGCACAGCACATCATACCTCCACCACACACACACATCACACACCACACACACACACCACACACACCACACACCACACACACACACCACACACATCACACACCACACACACATACCACACACACTCACATACCACACACATCACACAATACAAACACAGCACACACACACCACACACCACACACACACCACACACATCACACACACACACCCATCACACACCACACACACCCATCACACACTACACACACACACCACACACAGCATACCATACCTCCACCACACACATCACACAACACACACCACACAACACACACACACACCACACACACACACCACACATCACAACACAACACACACACACCACACACATCACACACAGCACACCATACCTCCACCACACACACCACACAACACACACACCCATCACACACATCACACACCACACACATCACGCACAGCATACCATACCTCCACCACACACACACAGCACACCCCACCACACACAGCACACACCACACACATCACACAACACACACACACACCACACACATCACACAACACACACACAGCACACCATCACACACCACACACACACCGCACACACCACACACACCACACACACACACTCCACACACACACACCACACACATCATGCACAGCACATCATACCTCCACCACACACACACACACACAGCACACACACACACACACACACTTCAGTCTTAGTCACCGCGTCACTCACTCTGCGTCGCTATCGTGTGACATGTCACCGTGCTGTCACCTGACCGTCTGTGTGTAGTGGACAGGCATAAAAAGTGGCAGTCATACAAAAGACGCCATGGAGCTGCTAAGCAGAGTGGACTTGGTGTGTGTGTGCCCGCGGGCGGCTCAGAGCCAGGGCCGCTTTGCAGAAGTTGCCGGATGATCCACACAGAATGACAGACATGGCGGCGTGAATTTTATCCTGAGTGTGTGAAGCCACGGTGTGGACTGTGTGTGTTCCTATGAGTGATGCGTGCTGGTTACAATCCAGTGGGACGGAGTGGATTAGAGGTGAAATGGAAAGGTTTTCAACTTGATGTTTTAACAGTATTTCTTCATCTTGAAATGTGTATGACCAAATGCTGACAATCGTCATTTCTGGGTGGTAGGCTCGGGGATGTTGGTTAGATTTTGGTCCCTTCAGGGTGATTTTGGTTCCCACTGGGTCTTCCCAGCCTCGGCCAGGTCAGATGCGTGTTCAGGACAGAGTCTGGTTCCTGACGGGCTGTGTGTTCTGAGCTTCCCCGGCCATCCGCCTTGCTCTGCAGACGTTTGCAGGATGACGCACCGGGCGCATCTGTGAAAACGCACGTGCATGTGTGTGTGTGGCCACGAACACCGTGTGCGAAGGAGTGAGTCAGGCCACGCTGGCCACTTTGCACTTCGTGTGTGTGCTTTGCCCCGTTCAGTCTCCACAGCCCCAGGAGCCGCGGCTGCGTTGCTCTGGTTTGAAGCGTGAATGAGCGGCCCGTGGCCGGCAGCCGGCGGCGCCCCTCCGTCAACACTGGATGTCTGAGCCTAGTCTACATTAAATGCTGCATTCGAAGAGCTGTTCAGTGCCCGGCTCCCCCCGTGACGAGGGCCAGGTCCGTCTGTGCAGATGGGAAATGTCACCAGGAAAGCCTCTGTGCTCTGTCAGTCATGTTCACCACTTTGAATGTTTATAACAGCGCCTTCAAATCCCCAGGACTGAACTACTTCAATAGCTGATGCTGTGACGACATCGATTGCTTCAGGGACGAACACACACACACACACACACACACGTATGTATGAGGAATGCCAGTGGGGGTCCGTGTGACTTGGGAGGAGCTGTGAACACATGGCCGTTGAGGCCCTGGCCTCGTGCTGTGTTCGAGCCTGCCGGCTGACGAGCTTCAGATGCCAGCTTGTGGAGAATCTGAGGGGGCGGTGCTCAGGGTGGAGAAGGGGGTCAGGTGTGGGAGGGGTCAGGCTGGGAGGGTCAGGCTGGGAGGGTCAGGTGTGGGAGGGGTCAGGTGTGGGAGGGTCAGGCTGGGAGGGTCAGGTGTGGCAGGGTCAGGCTGGGAGGGTCAGG
>NW_012267239.1:11629220-11638146 GCF_000151885.1 Dipodomys ordii | reverse complement strand
CCCATCCCTGCTGCCCCCGAGGGTCGCCGTGCCAGGCCAGTCCGGGCAGGAAAAGTCCAGAATCTTCCCGAAGTGGAGCTGTGGCTCAAGTGGTGGAGAGCCAGCCTTGAGCAAAAAAGCTCAGGGACAGCGCCCAGGCCCCGAGTTCAAGTCCCGGGAGTAGCACACACACACATACATGCACCAAAACAAGCCGGGTGATGGTGCGTGGCTCACGCTTGCAATCCTAGGTTCTCAGGAGGCTGAGATCTGAGGATCCCAGTTCGAAGCCAGCCCAGGCAGGAAAGACTCTATCTACAAGGAACCACCAGAAAAGCAGAAGTGGTGTTGTGGCCCAAAGGGGTAGAACACTGGCCTTAGCGTAAAAGCTGAGAGACAGTGCCCAGGCCCCAAGTTCAAGTCCCTGGACTAGCATACACACACACACACACACACACACACACACCAGAACAACAAAAACCCATCATCACCCCCAGTTAAAAACAAGGAGACAAGGGCACTCCCAGGTGACAGGGTCCTGCAGGTACCACCAAGAGCCCCAGATTCCTCATGCTTCCTCCCTACATGACCCCTCTGGGGACCCATCGTGCCCGTGAGGCTGGAGGTGGGGAACCCTCCGGCAGCACCCACCCTGCAGGATCCCAGAGCTGGGCTGCCAAGTGTGGACCTGGAGGCCTGTGTGGGTCGCGTCTGGCATCTGCTTGGTCCTGTGATCAGTGGCCCTCTGCCTTATTAGGATGGTTCTCAAACTGGGTTCCAGGTGGGACACATGGGGTGCCTTGGGATGGGGTTTGGGGAAGGGAGGTCATACATGTCCTGTCTCCTGCCTTACCCACAGCTCTCTTGGGGGGTGGGGAGATGGCTCTTTTCTGCAGGGCTTTCACTCTTTTCAACAGGATTTCACTGAGGAAGGTACCCCAGGTCATACGGAGTTTAGAAATCCCGGGGTGCAATGTGTGAGGCATTTTTTCTGCTGAGAGAGTTTGAGGGCAGGCTTCCAGGGCAGGCTGGGAATTCCTCTGCTTTTCTGCGCCGTGCTGAGTCTCCAGGTGTGTGCTGTGGTTCTGTGTGAGCAGACCCACAGATGGACAGATGGAGAGACAGACAGGAAGATAGTCACACAGCCATGACAGAGTCTATCTGTGCAGGGAGGGGCAGGCTGGCGGTGGGGGCCGCGGGGCGCGGGTGAGAGGAGGTGAGGTGCACAGAAAGGCCGTCGCGGGTGGAGGGAACTGCCAGTGCGTCTGCCAGGCAGCTAGGAGGACGTAGCCTCCGCCCTGCCGGACAGAGCACTAGACAGGGGGTCTGGATGAGCTCAGAAGGTTCCAGAGACCACACAGGAGTAGAGGCTCACTTGTAGAAACAGTGGGGGCTGAGACGGAGTGTGTCTGAGCTGTGGGGAGAAGGAGAGGGTGTCCTCATCATTGCACATCCTCTTCTCACTAGCCTGCGCCCCCATTTCCCTTGCCCTCCCCCTGCTATTCTAGCCCTTCCTGCACCCAGCAGGAAGGTGGGAGATGGGGGTGGAGGGCCTCACATGGCCCCTCCATCCTCTGCAGGCATGCAAGCCCAGCCCCTCCCCCCCACAGCCCCTCAACCCACCCTCCCCAGCCCCTCAACTCCCAAATCCAAGCCAAGGAGCCCCAGCTAAAAATACCCTTAGCTCTGGGGGAGGGGGAACGAGGGGGGAGAGGCCCCAAGGTGGGGGGAGGCAGAGGGAGAGTGGGGTGGCCAACCCCATCCTCCAGGCTGATGCTTACAGTTGCCAAGGCAACGAAAGCCCCGTGGCAGCCTGGGATTGGAGGCGGGGGGGGGGGGGGGGGGGGGGGGTTGTCCCTGCTGAGCCAGACAGCCTGGCCTCCCTGCCCCCAGCCTGCTGGCTGGGCCTCTCCTCCCCAGCTCTGTCCCTGTGTGTGTCTGTCTGTCCCCTTCTGAGCGCCCCCCCCCCCGCCCATCCCGCAGCGGCTCCACTTCACAGCGAGGGGCAGAGACCCTGCCTCCGCGCTGCAGTTCTGGCGCGCGCGCCCTGGGCCCTGCCCCGGCGGTGTCCTCACTTCACCCCTCTGCCGCTGCCCTGCTCCCGTTCTTCCTCCGGACGGACGGAGGTTGTCCTGCTGGATTGGGCCTCCCTGGCGGCTTGGTTTTCGCTCCACGCTCTCTTCAGAGAGCCAGCCTCACATCCAGCCCCTCCTGGGGTCCTGGAGCGAGACCCCAGTGCAGGAACCCCCAAGTCTGCCCCTAACCAGGCCTGTGGGGGGCTCTCCCTCCACAACCGCCTGCAAGTGGGCCTCTTTGTCTTCCTGCCTCTGCCCCTCTGTCTGTCTGTCTCTCTCCTCAACCCCACCTGACTGCGTCTCTCCCGTCTTTCCTCTCAGCCCATCCCTCTCTTTTTGCTTCAACGTCCCGTCAGGCAGACTTGGGCAAGTGTCTTTGCTTCCCTGGACTCCGTTTCCCCATCTGACAAAGCTCAGCCACCAGCTCTGACAGGCTCTCCTCATCCCAGCCTGGAGGGGGCACGGGAGGGAGGCACAGAGAGGAGGAGTAACCGGCCTGGAGGCCCACAGCCAGCGGAGGCAGAGCTTTAACCGCGGCTTTTTCCACTGGCCCCTGGGGGGGGGGGGAGTGGGTGGAGAGCCAGCTGGCAGCGTGGGCCCGAGGGACCCACAGGGTGGGGAAGATCTGCCCCCCACCAGGTCACCGTCCAGCCCTGCCGAACGCAGCTGGGCGGACAGCGGAGCTTCACTCAGACTTTCCACCCCGTGGGGGAGGGAAGCCCAGTGCGGGCCTGCTTGGGTTTGCCAGGGAGAAGCCCTGGCACACAGGGCCTCGCTCGCTCGCTCCCACCCCGGGTGGCATTCCTCACACTGGGAGACGGGTTCAGACGGCTAAGACACTTGCTCAGCCCCATGCGTTTCAGCCTGACTACACCCATTCTCCACAGGCCAGGCCCTCCCTGCGAGGAGACTGCGAGCCCCGGGGAGGGGAGGGGACTGCCCAGGCCCAGGTCAGGCCCAGCTTGGCATTCCCTCTTGTTGTGTGTCCTTGCTCAACCCGTCACCCCCCCCCCGGTCTTGGAAGGGGGTTGGCATAAGGCCAGATGTCAAAGCACCTGCATCTGGAAATCTGGCCTGCCAATCATGATCAGCCTGGCACAACATTGCCAACCTCATGGGTGCCAAAGACACATGTGGACGTTCTGCCAGCCTGAGAGCCTGCGCAGCGATTTTATGTTTGAGAATAAGGCACTTTTCCCCCTCCCTCCTAAGTAGCACATTGAAAGGACTCAAAAGTCCAAATCAACAATCCAAAACTGTTCACCCCCTGCAGGTTCCCGGCAGGCCCCAGCTCCCCCCTCCTCCCCTTTTCCTGGCCCCAGCGCTGTAACCTTGCCTCACCCCGAGGTCACCCCCCCCTGCCCCCACCTGAACCGCTTCCTGCCCTGCTCCCTGGGAGGCCAAACCTCACAGTCTGGTCTGTACCACGTGGCTGCTGCTGGCTGGCAAGCGTGGGAACCGCTGGCCTATCCCCCCTACCCCCCCACCCCTGCTCAGGCAGAGAGAGCCGGCTGGGGGACCAGGAGAGTGCAAAAGCTGAGAACGAAGGCCCCTGGAGCAATCTGAACCCCAAATTCCAATCACCCCTCTTCAACTGTTTCTCAAGGGACACTGTCAGCACAAGAAGAACCAAGGCCCCCCAGAATGTGGGTGCTGGAGCCAGGAAGAGGGGGGACCCCAAACTGCGTGGCTGCCCTCAGGAAGCCAGACCTGGCTTCTGCTCTATGCAGGAGGAACTCAAAGGATTCCTCAGACTGGGCCTGGGAAGGCAGGGCTGGCCAGGGTGGAGGCCCCCAGGCGATAGAGAGAGTTCTCACTGAGCAGAGGAAGCTGTGTGTCCCACATCAAAAAGCCGCCCCCCCCCCGTGGCTCCCACGCTCAGCCTCATGGGAACTTGGCTACCCGAAGTTCTCGAGGACAGCCTGCAGACTGTGGGAGGCTAGGGCCCAGTTCAGGGCCACCCCACATCAGCAGTTCACTAGTGGATGAATGAAAGACAGCCCATGGGCAGACTGCTATAACCTCCATCTTGGGTGCCAAACTGACTTTTGTAAGGCAGAGCTCTGGGTTTTACAGGATTCCAGAAATGATCTCAAATGGGCTCTTCTTGGGGTCCCCTGCCCAGTCCCAGTAAGAACAGTGGCCTCAATTGGACTAGACTTTGGGCAGCTATAGAACCGAGGTATCAAGCTTTCCTGATTGATTGAGTCTGCCTGGAGAGCTGTGATGGGTTAGTGATGCCTGCCAGGGTAGGAACCAGGGGATGGTGGTATATGTGCCCTCCATCTCTAGATAGGCTGCCTAGGACCACATGTCTTTGGAAGCCTAGCATGATAGCACACACTTATAATCCAAGCCTGCAGGAGGATCATGAGTTCCAGGACAGCCTGGCTGACATAATGAGACTGTCTCCCCCCTCCCCTCTCCCCCGCTCAAAAAAGCCTTTGGAAACTGAGATTGTTGTATTGCTAACTATATGTCCTCGTGCAGGGCTTATTGGAGGCTCTCTTGTGCTGTTACGTTGAATCCCTGAGAGGGGACAGACAGGGGCTCCAGATTCATCCTTTATTCTTCATTAACTTTGAGAGACGGAAGTCACTAATAATTGCATTGTGACCAATAAAGGGAGAGCTGGAGGCCCAGCCCCTGGCCCTGGGGAGGAGGCGGTGCTGACCCTGCCCTCTGTCCCGGGCCGTAGCCGGGTGGGTTTCCTGCATGGCAGGCAGGTGCGAAGAAGCCAGAGACAGAAGGAAAACTAGGGTTCCTCCCTGATGGAGTTCAAGTCCAGCTGTGGCCTCATCTTATCCCGGCAGGGTCCCCGCGCTCCCCGTGAAGAACCTGAATGGTACTGGACCTGTGCACCCGGCCCTAGCAGGTGAGGCCGGCCAGGGTGGGAAGCAAGGGCGGGGCCTGTGGGGGGTGTATCCCACCCACCCATAGCCAGGTGGGTGGAGTCTGGGGAGCCCCGCCCACTATCCTGACAAAGGATCACAGAGCATGCGGCCCAGGACCCGATCCCTTCAATCCACCAATGGCGGGAGAGAATCCGTGTGGTGGGCGTGGCTCAGGATCGCCATGGGGGCGTGGCCTGCAGTGTCGTCCCGCCCCTGACCGCTGCGGTGGGCGTGGCCTTGCTGTCCACCCTGCCCCAGGCATGACCGGGATCCTGCTGTGCGCCGCGGGGCTGCCCGTGTGCCTCACCCGCGCCCCCAAACCCGTCCTGCACCCGCCCCCCGTGAGCAAGAGCGACGTGAAGCCCGTGCCCGGCGTGCCCGGCGTGTGCCGCAAGACCAAAAAGAAGCACCTCAAGAAAAGTAAGCCCCCGGCCCCTCCTGCCCCTGCCCCCTTGTCTCTGAGCCCACCTACCCACCCTCCTGCCACCCTGGCCTGGGCTCTGCCAACTCCACCCTGGCCCATCCACAGCCAAGCCCTCCAGGGTGGACGCTGGGTGGACGCCCTCCAACCCCCACCGCCCGTGTCCCTGCAGGTAAGAACCCCGAGGATGTGGTCAGAAGATACATGCAGAAGGTGAAAAACCCGCCGGATGAGGTGAGCAGCAGGGGAGGATGGGCCTGGGCAGCCTGGAGAGAACCCGGCCTGCACTCCACCCTGGGCAGCTCCCCCGGGCCTGGCCTTCCAGCCTTCCCTGCCTCCCAGGGGCCCTGACAGACACCGCTGGCCTCCCTGAATCTCATATCCACTTCAGATGGCTGACAGTTTCCGGTCACTCCCCCCCAACACACACACACACACACACATCTCCACAAAATGTTTTGAAGTTTCCATTTTGGGGTGGTTAATCCTTTAATCCAACCGGACAGGGGCCTGGCTGATGGATCTGAATTTAACAGATGAAAGCTGTGTTCTCTCCATTTGCCAGATGGGTGTTACAGGCAGGGCTTGTGGGGTGTGTGTGTGTGTGTGTGTGTGGTACATGTACGTGCTGCCAGCCCCACCTCTGAGGCTCCTGCCTCCCCAGCCCTCAATTTCCCTCGGTGCCCCTCCAGGACTGCACCATCTGCATGGAGCGGCTGGTCACGGCATCGGGCTATGAGGGCGTGCTGCGGCACAAGGGGGTGCGGCCGGAGCTCGTGGGCCGCCTGGGCCGCTGCGGCCACATGTACCACCTGCTGTGCCTCGTGGCCATGTACTCCAATGGAAATAAGGTGGGCCAGGCCCCGTGGGGGGTGGGAACCCCCCTGCACCCCAGTGGGGCTCACCTCCGGCCTCCCTGCCCCAGGACGGCAGCCTGCAATGCCCTACCTGCAAGGCCATCTATGGGGAGAAAACGGGGACCCAGCCCCCCGGGAAGATGGAGTTCCACCTCATCCCGCACTCGCTACCTGGCTTCGCGGACACACAGACCATCCGCATCGTCTACGACATCCCCACGGGCATCCAGGTGAGGCCCACCCACCCCGCAGCCCCCAGGCCCTGCCCGAGGCCCTCCCCCACCCCCACCCCCCAGCCATGTGTCTGTGGTCTAAGCTACCGTGCCTCCTGCAGGGACCTGAGCACCCCAACCCGGGAAAGAAGTTCACCGCCAGAGGCTTCCCACGCCACTGCTATCTGCCCAACAACGAGAAGGGCCGGAAGGTGGGTCTGCCCCCCCTGGCCCCCAGTCCCTGCAGGCCCCCAAACTAGCACCTGAACAGCTCTGCCCACCTCCTTCATACACACCCCCATCTCAGCAGCCTGTTGAGGTCAGGTCTTCACCCCATTTTAGAGAAAGAGATGCGAAGTTTCAGGGAGGGCAGGTCGTTTGCCTGCAATCAAACAGACATGAAGTGGTAGAGCTGGGATTTGAACCCAAGCAGTCCAAGCCCTTCCTTCATCCACTACCATGCCCGAGGTCCTCTGACTTTACTTTTTCTGTACGTGTGTGCCAGTCCTGGGGCTTGAACTCAGAGCCTGGACTCTGTCCCTTAACTTTTGTGGTCAAACCTAGCACTATATCACTTGAGCCACAGCTCTACTTCTGACTTTTTGCTGGTTACTTGGATGGAGATAAGAGTCTCAGGAAGCTTCTTTCCTGGGTGGCTTTGAACCACCATCTTTAGGTCTCAGCCTCCTGAGTACCTAGGATGACATCTGTGTGCCACCAGCACCCAGTTATTTTTTGTGTGTTTTCAAAAGAAGCCAGAAATTAAGATTTTCATAGAAACTTTGGGGTAGGGAGGAGTTCACTGAGTGGCTGTTGAATGCAGCCCAGGGTCCAATGCAAATACAAGCTAGGGCCACCAGGCCGGCAGGGCTTAGCAGACATGGAGTCTCAGGAGGCAGGGTGGCAGTCGGAGCCCCAGGTGACTGGTGCCCGCCCCGGCCCCCCACAGGTGCTGAGACTGCTGATCACAGCCTGGGAGCGCAGGCTCATCTTCACCATCGGCACGTCCAGCACCACCGGAGAGTCAGACACCGTGGTGTGGAACGAGATCCACCACAAGACCGAGTTCGGGTCCAACCTCACGGGCCACGGCTACCCGGATGCCAGCTACCTGGACAACGTGCTGGCCGAGCTCACCGCCCAGGGCGTATCTGAGGCTTCGGCCAAGGCCTGAGGCCCGGGCTGCTCACCTTCCCTCCCGCTTCGCCCCTGCATCTCCAGCAGGTGTGCCCCGGCCACCCAGGTCCCGCACTGGGAGGAGCCTTCGAAAGCCGGAATTGTTCAGGGGACCTGGCTGGTGGCAGTCGGGGTGATGGCCACATACCAGGCCAGCTGGCTCCGACCTGAAGCTTCCAGAGAGGGCCAGAGAGAGAGAGAGAGAGAGAGAGAGAGAGAAGAGAGAGAGGGCTGGAAACCACAGAAACATCCCTACCAAAAAGACAGCATCCAGCATCCACCCCTCACTCACAAACACGTGTCCTTTGAACACATGCACGCACACCCACGTGCCTCTACCTTCCCCCCCACACCAGGGGAGAAGAGAAAAGACCCCCCCATGACACCCCACGTGGTCCCACCTGTGTTCCTGGGGCAGCTGCCCACACTGGTTTGCTCTCCTGACTCAGACAGGCCTATGGACCCCTGAGGGACGGAGGAAGCCCTGTCACCCCTCGCCTCCCGTGTCATCTCTGCTCCCCAGCCACTGGACACTGTGGGCCTGAGGGGCAAAACCCCCAGATTAGCTTTACATAGGTGGACTGGAGCCAGCAGAGAGGTTCTTGTTTTGTGCGTGTGTCGGTCTTTGTCCTTCTGGGACCCTGCCCCCCGTTTCCTCCCCGTCTGATCTGCCGGCCTTACATCTATCCCAGATAAAGGCACTTTTCTTCATCCCACCCCATCTTGTCCACCAAACTGCTCCCGACTCTGTGAAGGCTTCAGGACCAAGAGGAGGAGGCCTCCTCCAGGCCTGTACTTGGGAACAGGAGAGCTGACAGCAGAGAGTTAACTCCCCTCTCCTGGGGGGTGGGGAGTGGGCGGCTGACCGTCTCCAGCCAACCAGAGGCCTGTTGCCTAGGCAACTCACCAGCTCCGCCTCTGTTGATTGGCTGCCCAGGTGGAAGTCAGCCAAGATTTAAAGGGAAGCCAGCTGATGGCTCTTTTGAAAACCTACCAGTCCCACTGTGGGCGGAGAAATAAATGGTCTTTCTCCTCGCCCAGTCTTTACCTGCCAAGAAGGGGGCTGGGTGCCGGTGATGCTGGTGGGGGGCATGGGGGAGGGAGTCCTTCAGGAATGATGGCTTGGAAGGGATTGGCAAGCTGAGGGCCAGGGACTTGGGCAGCTGGTGATGCCATAGAAGGAGAGGGAAGGAAGGAAAGGGGCAGAGCCTGACACCCTCCGAAGTGACCTCCTTGCACAGGGCCAGGGCACAGCGGACCCACGTTGCTCCCTGAGGCAGGGATGAGGGGACCTCAGGCTGGGAGCGGGGGG
>NW_012267239.1:11622743-11625928 GCF_000151885.1 Dipodomys ordii | reverse complement strand
CCCCGCCGGCCCTGCTGCCCCGCCGGCCCCGCCTCACCTTGCACTGCAGGTAGGTGGTGCGCTGGGCCCCCGCCTCGTCCCCCGTCACCACCTGCATCACGTGCGGCAGCTGGAAGGCGCCCTCGTCCACGCGCTCCACCGCCTGGATGCACCGCACCGCCAGGGAGACCCGCGCCTGGGACGGGCCCAGTCACCCCGCGGCCGCGCCCCTCCCTCCCTTCCTCCCTCCCTCCCGCTTCCCCTTCTCCCCCTCCTCTCCTCCCCTTACTGCTCCTCCCCTTCTTCTTCCTCCTCCTCCTCCTTCTCCTTTCCTCCTCTTCCTCCTCCTCCTCTTCTTCCTCCTTAGGGAGAAAAGCCACCCCTAAACATGTGCACTGTTCTGGGAGCTTCCTTCCTTCCTTCCTTCCTTCCTTCCTTCCTTCCTTCCTTCCTTCCTTTCTCTTTCTTCCCCCCTCTCTCGCTCTCTCATCCTTTCTTTCCTCAGTTGTGGGGCTTGCACTCAGGTCCTGGGCACTGTCCCTGAGTCTCTTTGTGCTCAAGGCTGGCACTCTACCACTCTAAGCCACAGCACCACTTCCGGCTTTTTCTGAGTATTTATTGGGGAATAGAGTCTCATGGACTTCCCTGCCCTGGCTGGCTTTGAACCTCCATCCTCAGATCTCAGCCTGAGTCGCTAGGATTACAGGTGTGAGCCACCAGCACCTGACTGGGAGATTAGATTCTATGGCTCCCCCTCACCCAGGGCCTCAGTTTCCCCCCTGGGGAACCCAGCTGCTGGTGCTCGAGCCCCACCTGCCCCTCAGGACTCTTGGCGTAGGCCAGGCTGTCCCCGCTGAGCCAGAAGTAGCGCTTCTTGAAGGCGAAGCGCGGGGTCAGGCCGCCTTGCTCCTCTCTCCGCTTGAGCAGGTAGCCTTCCCGAACGGTCTCCGAGGGCGACATCAGCGCCCGGGTGGGGCTTCCCTGCTCTGGGGAAGGGGAGAGTCAGGTGGGGAGATGAGAGAGGGGACGTCCTTCCTGCTCACAAGTCAAACCCACATCCTGCCCCACCTCACCCTACCTGCCTGGCTTCACCTCTCCTTTGTTCCTACCTCAGTCAGTCTTCTCTGACTGCAGGGCCTTTGCATGTGCTGATCCCCCCTCCCGCCCTGCCTCAAACTCCCCTCTTCTGATCCCCACTTCCTGCTGGTGCTTCCTGTTTGTACCATGCATTGGGCACTCAACAGACACCCTTCCACAGCCGGCATCCGCTGGGGGTAGTCCCAGACTCCATCCATATCTGAGACCTAGCACTGATCCCAGAAAGTGCTTGTTGATGGACCAACTGACCCCCCCCCTCATTCTCAGCACTGAGGAGCTGGGGATCCTGCCAGGCCCCTGGCCACAGGACCTCACCCTCATTCACGTCCACCAGCTGGTCCAGGAAGTCCCGCACACGCGCGACGCTCTGCAACAGGAAGGGGTGGAGTGGGGCCATCCACAGCTCCTTGCCCTGGCCCAGCTGCTGGCCCAGGTTTCCGATGCTCTGCACAGCCTGGGGGGTGGGGGAAGGTCACAGCCCAGACCAGGACCCTCTGCCCACCCAGGACCCGGCTGGCTCCCAGGGTCCCTAGGGAGGAGACCCAGCCTGGCCCATGGTTTGGGCACAGCCGGTTCCTCCCCTCCCCTTCTGAGATCCGCACCCCAGTTCCTGTCTTCTGTTCTCCTCTGCATCCCCCATCGCCACCCCAGGAATGGCCGGATCTGTCATGCACACCAGGGCCCACCAGAACCTCACATTGCTAGGCACAGACTAATTCATACTAAGATGTAGATGACTGCCCATCCCCACCTGGCCCCCCAGTACCTTAGCGAGCAGCAGCAGGGAGCGGCTAGTCTGGGGGTCTGCGTGCTGATCCCGGAGGTCAAACAACTTCGGGGTGAGGATGGCGGGGGCAAAGAACCGCAGGAAGAGAAAGCCACTTATGGCCAGGTACTTTACGTCCTGCAAAAGCAGCAGCAGGTGAGAGGCCACAAAGAGAGGGTGCTGGAGCACACGGGGCGGGGCGGGCAAAGGCTGGGTGGCAGACGGGTCAGGAGGCCATTCTATCCTCCCCGGAAGGTCTTCCTTCCCTGTGTCTCAGTTTCTCCAGCTGGAAAATGAGGTAACTATCAAGACTACAGAATCAGATTTGACCTGGGAGAGAGGCACCATGGTCATGGAAATGTGCCACACAAGGAAGCCGAGGCTCAGAGAGGCCAAGACACTTGTTCAAGGCCACACAACAGAGGAGTCCGGGAAGCAGAACTCAAACCCAAGCCTGTGGTCTGAGGCGACGAGAACGGGCCAGGTTTTCTGCACCCATCGGGCGGCTGAGGGGCAAGGCTGCCCAGCTACAGGCAAAAGAGCCATTCAGCAGCAAAGCACTGCTTCCAGGAGCGCGCTGGAGCCTTGAGTGACACATTCAATCTCCAATCGCATGGAATCCCCAAAAGAACCTCAGGGAAACTTCCATGACGCCCATTTTTTGGGAGGCAGAAACTGAGGCCCGGGTTGGCAGGTGTGGAGGCTGCGGGGCCGTGGGCCTCGGCCTGGCCGCCCCTCCTCCGCGGTGGGGGGCACCTCCGGGCGCCCCTCCCCCCAGCGCCCCCCCACCTGTCCTTTGCATTGAACCCGACAGTGGGCTCTGTGTCTGTTCCGGGGTGTCGTTCACACAGAGGCAGTGCCTGCCCGGGGGCGTACAGAGCTGGGGGGGGCCTCGGCCTCGTCCGGGCCCCCCCCGGGCCAGGCCCGCAGCGGGAAGAGCGCCTCCCCCTGACCTCCATGGCCCGCAGCCCCGCTCCCAGCCCGCCTCAGCCCCCATGGCGCCTCCCTTCTTGGGGATGGGGGACACGTTGGAGCAAATACGGGGTGCCGGGGGGGCTCCGAGTCCCACCCTGGTGAGCTAGAAAAGCGGGCCTCCAGGGGCTCTAATGGGGCTTCCTGGGGGGGGACCGGCACCCCCTTCCCTTCCACCCCCCAGCCCCTGCCCCACCCCATCTAGCATCTCAGCAGCCATGGGAGCGGGCAGAGCTGGCTGAAGGAAGCCGGGGCCTCCCAGGCACCGAGGGAGGGGCCGTCTCTACCCTGACGCCCAACGGGACCCTGGACAGGGGCCTCCTCCTGCACCAGCCTGGGGAGTGTGGCCCGCCTACCGGGCCCCGCCCCC
>NW_012267239.1:11608044-11619992 GCF_000151885.1 Dipodomys ordii | reverse complement strand
CCCCGCCTGCACACCCCCACACTGACCCTGGCCAGTCTGCACACCCACCTCCACAGGCCCCCACACGGACCCCTCGAGCAGCTCAGCCAGAGGCCGGTAGTACTCGGAGGGCAGCACGCGGTCCTCGGTCAGGCGCACCTTCACCCGCAGGGCGCCCAGGCTGCCCCTGGAGAGACAGCGGGGGGGGGGGGCTGGTGTGTGGACCTGAGGCCAGGGCTGTGGGCCCTGGGGAGGGGGGCGGGGACAGGTGAAGGGACACTGACAGCAGAAATAGGGACAGATGTGCCCAGCTCTGCATATGTGCATGGAATAGGCAGCGTGCACAGGTATGCGTGGCTGTCAGGTGTGAGCCGGTGTGAGTGGGTGTGAGTAATAGGTGTGAGTGTGAGTGGTAGTCAGGTGTGAGTGGGTACAAACAGTACATCCAGGTGTGAGCCTGTACGTACGGTCCACACAGCCAGGTGTGGCAGGTATGAGCAGGGAAGGTGCGTGGAGACAGGACTGGTGTGCGGGTGTGCGCACACGCGTGCACGCATACAGATGGACAGTGGTAGATGTGAGCGGTGTGTGTGCTCCGCAGGTGGGTGGTGGGGTGGGCTCGGGGTCCACAGTACACCGTGGGGGCTGGAGAGGGTGCCCACGGGTCCAGCGCGGGCCCCCGCCACCGTGGGGCCCTGTACCCGGCATCCTCCGCTGCCGTGGGGAAGGGGAGGAGGTGGAACCAGCCGTTGGGGGGCCTCTGCAGCAGGGCCTGGGGGGAGAACTCCACCTGTGGGGACACACACACACACACACATGCGCACACAGACGTTTCCTCCCTTCCATTTGGCTTTCTCAGACACGGTTGAACCCCAAGAAGGCCTGGAACTCTCAATCCTCCTGCCTCTTGGGACGGAGGGGTGCACCCCGCACCTCACGCCTCACGCCCTCTCCCCCCGGGGCCCGACACCGGGGAGCAGATGTCTCCCACCATTTGCCGTTTGTTTCTCCAGCCGTCCTTCCCTCTGTCCCAGCCCTGCCTCCCTGGAGGACCCCAGCCACACCCTCCTTACAGGTGGGGAGACGGAGACCCCCGTGCTCTGGGAGGGGCTGCAGAGATCTAAACCAAGTCTAAGTCATGGCACACTGAGAAAGCCAATTTGCCCTCCTAAGCCTCCATTTCCCCTTCCCTAACCCGGGCGAACAGCAGCTCAGCCGGGCGGAGCCACCAGGAAGGCTGAGTCAGCACAGCTCTGCTGGACAGCGCACCCCGTCCCCCAGGGGACAATGACGCCGCACGCCCCTGGGGGCAGCCAGGGCACCAGGGCCCGCGCACCCGCCCTTCCCAGCCCAGGAGGCTCAGGCCTTTTGGCCCATCTGTCCCAGAGGCACCGGGCACCGTGGAGGGCGCCGGAGGGCGGGGCTCACCATGCCCAGGAAGTCATTCTTGCCCACCATGTCCCAGTCCCAGAGTTCCACGCGCAGGGGGGCGACCGCCCCCGGCGCGGCCCGCAGCTCCAGCACCTCGTCCCAGTGCGGGAACCGCGTCTTCTTGATGATCTGGCGTGAGAAACAGTGTGTTTGAGTGACAGGTGGGGGGGCGGGCAGAGAGGAGACAGAGGGGGGACCTGAAGGGGGACGGGGCCCACCCACCACCGGGGCCCGCACTGGCCCGCTCCCCTCTCCATGCTCACCGACGTCTCTGAGCTCTGGCTGCCCCAGAACACACGAGCAAACGGGTCTGATGTGCCGGAGATGTCCCGGGGGGCCAGGTCCCTGGGGAGGGGAGAGGGGAGAGACACAGGACGCTTGAGAACCCAGACCCCCAGAAAACGGGCCTCAAGGGAGACCCAGCTGGCCCTGTCCCTACGTCCATCCATCCAAAGGATCGCATCCCTGGCTCTGCCAGCTTGGCTGGGCCACACTGAGGGGAAATCGTTTCCTCATGGGGAAAATCGCAGGGGCCTCACGGGGTCAAGGGTCACAGAAGGTGACTTCATTGTGCCCAGGGCTTGGCGGAGCCCCTGGCAGGTGTGAGTGCTCAAGCTCTATTCATTCCACAAACCTTCGCACCCGCACCCTGCCCAGGAACCCAGAGCCTGCAGGAGACAGACCACACCCTTGTTTCTATGGCAACACAAAAACCCTCTCCAGCGCTGTCTCCATCCTGCTTCTCCAGGCTCCCGCAAACCCAGGAACCCCCTCCACACACCATGAGGGACTGCCTGCTTCCTGCTTCGCCAGGCATCCAGAGACTTTGGTTTCCTAGGAGCCAACATCGTTGCTAAGCGACAGCAGTCAGCCCCTGTCCTGCTGGTGAGGATCCTGCTTTGCCTCTTGGTGGGGAGGGGGCCATGGGCAGAGGGCAGGTGAGGAGCCCGGGGCCACACACTGAATCTGCACCTGGTCCCCGGCCTCCTTGATCCAGTCCTTCTCCATCAGAGGACCAAGGCTGGAGGAATGGGGGAGGACTGAAATCTATAGATGGTAAGCAAGGCTCAGAGAGGGCAAAGAAGGGCTTTATGGTCACACAGCAAAGCTAGAAATCTATTCTCTCCTACCTGCATGCACAGAGGCCCCGAAGTGAGGACTGGAGCAGAGGAAAGACAAAAAGGATGACAGATGACAGAGACCGGGGAAAGGGGCAGATGGACGCAAGGGCTGAGGAGAGGGAGGGGATCTTCAAGACAAGGGGAGAGGAACATGGCTGCTGGTGGGCTGGGGTCCCTAGAGGCCTTGCTGGCCCTACATCTCTCTTCCTGAAGACTTTCTTCAAGAGAAAAGACCCACCTTTCTGCCCTCTTGGCCCACGTGACTTTGATACGCCAATCCCTTCTCCCAGACCATTAATGACCAATAAGGTCTACAGAGTCCGTCCGTGTGATTGGTTCAGAAATAGGCATATGTCCCAGACAGAACCAGTAAGAGCCCGCCCGAGGACATTGCTTGGAATGGCCAGTTGTTGGCCACGAAGCTAGAAGCTGCCAGACGGGGGCTGGGGGCTGTCTTGCCCCCACCAGAGGGATACCAGCCCAGAACGAAGCCAGCACAGCCAAAGATAGAGCCAGTTTCTCACATTCCTGATCGAACCCCTGGATCCAGCCATGCCTGAAGCCATCTCTCCATTCTATGAACCAACCAACGGACAGTTCTGCTTAAACCAGGATAAACTGAAGATCTCTGTCCGTTACAACTTGATTCCTACATCCCCAACTGGCCTGTCCAATCATCCACCCCCAGTGGTTGGCCCATGGTTGGAGATCACCGGGAGGGAGGGAAGGGAATAAGGAGATCTTACTTGTGATTTGCCCCCCTCCCTAGCCCAGAAAGCATGCAATGAGTGAGCTGGGGCTGCAAGCGCTGAAGTCCCCTAGGACAGAAGAGGTCCCAAGGCTCCCAGAGCTGGAAACACAGGGGGCCAGGCCCACGTTCAGACCACGGCCACCCCACCTCGGTGGTGACTGACTGTACCTGGCCTGCCGGATGTGACACCGAAGACAGCGGCCACCTGCGTCGTCCAGGACCTGCACCGCCAGGCAGACCTCGCCCTGCACCTCTGCGTCCGGGTCCACGTGGCTCAGGTTGATCCAGCTGTCGATGCCTGCGGGACACACACAATGATGCTTCGTAGACACGGGCCTAAAAATTCCCCGGTGGGGACTTTTTCCTGTCATGCGTCCTCTGTCTGACATAGGGGCTGTAATCAGCATCATGTCAATGGGAAGAAACAGGACCATGGTGGGCCAGGGAGGCTCTTCCCAGGGGGGTAGAGCCCCAGCCAATGGGGGTTTGGACCAATGCTCTGAGCCATGTGCTGTGTGTCCCTTGTCACCTTGAAATACAGTCCCTAGCCCTCAGCCCTGCTCTGCAGAATCTCGGGCATTCTGTCTGTCTCTGTTCTCTCCAATGCTTCGAAGATAAGATCCTGGTGTCTTCCAGCTCCTATAGTAGTGAGGAGTCAGCTTTGTTTATAAATTGTCTATCTTTTCTCCCTCAGTGGGAGACAGTATTGGGGTTTGAACTCAAGCCTCGGCTCACTAGGCCGGTGCTCTGCGGGGGAGCCACACCCTTACCCCCTTTGTTGTTTGAGTCATTTTAGGGATAAGATCTTGTATTTCTGGCTGGGCCACCCAGGTATCTGGATCTACAGGCCCATTCGGCGGTCACCACACACACAAGGAAACAGGCCACCATGAGCAACAGCACACAGCAGCGTCCGCCCCCGAGACCCGCAAACGCGTTAGGTATTTTCTGTAGGTTACCACTTGTTTCCAGAGTCAAATATTTAAGGAAATAAGAGACGCCATCCCAAGGAGCGCCAGCAATAACAGCAACTTAAAGCAACACGTGTTTAAAAATGAGCAGGCACCGCAGAGCATGCGCTCAGCGCAAGGCGCTCCTCCCCGGCAGCATCCTCAGCGGCTCCCGCTACGATGGGGCTGAGATCTGAGGACCACAGCCGGCAGCCAGCCTGGGCAGGCGTCTCCAACGGACCCGCAAGAAGCCAGCGGCAGAGCCGAGCTCCAGCGGCAGAGCGCCGGCCGTGCCAGGGGCAGCGCCAGGCCCGAGCTCCGGCCCCGGGCCCGCACCGGACCCATGAAACCACCGTCCGCAGAAGGGCCCGGCCCACCTCGGGGGTCGGCGGTGATGGCCTCCTTGCTCAGGGAGATCTTGCCGATGACGTCATCGTGCCTGCAGGGGGGGGAGGTGTGAGCCTGGGACCAGCCACCCGCCGATGCAGCCAGGCAGGAGTCCGGCTGGGCTGCGCTCAGCTGTGGGGCAACACCCCTGCTTCCACCGCCTCCCCCAGCCCCGCGCCTGCGCACCCTGCCCACCCCAGGCCCGCCCCGCACTACCGGATGCCCGACCCACACGCCCCGCCCCTCTGCGCGTGCCAAAACCCCGCCCACCACATGTCACGCCCCCTTTCCCGGTCGCTCCTTGGCCCCGCCCACCGCACGCCCCGCCCACCGCACGCCCCGCCCCCAACTTCCTCCCCCTCCAATCCCCACCCACATCTCGCCCCTCTGTGCTCACCATGGCCACACCCACCATACGCCACGCCCATTGCCCAGCAAAGCCCCGCCCCTGCGTGCCCCGCCCGCAGCCCCGCCCCACTCACCCCACGGTGTCCTGGTCCAGCACGTAGAAGGCCAGATGGTGGAAGTCCTGCGGCAGGTGCACCGTGTACTCCTCCCCCCAAAAGGGGCTCAGGCTCCGCCACACGGTCGCCGTCCTGCAAGAGGGGAGTGGGCTGGGCCGGGTCCCCACAGACAGCATCCGCCCGCCGGGGACCGTCCGGAGCCCCACGGATGCCCTCCAGGACAGGCACCTCACGATTCTGACGGGGCCGGGACAGACCCAGTGTGCACAGACCCCGTGCACACACGCAGAGGCCTCACACACACACAGACCCCGTGCACACACGCAGAGGCCTCACACACACACACAGACCCCGTGCACACACGCAGAGGCCTCACACACACACAGACCCCGTGCACACACGCAGGGGTCTCACACACACCCACAGACCCCGTGCACACACGCAGAGGCCTCACACACACACAGACCCCGTGCACACACGCAGAGACCTCACACACACAGACCCCGTGCACACACGCAGAGGTCACACACCCACAGACCCCGTGCACACACGCAGAGGTCACACACCCACACACAGACCCCGTGCACACACGCAGAGGTCACACACCCACAGACCCGTGCACACACGCAGAGGCCTCACACACACACAGACCCCGTGCACACACGCAGAGGTCACACACCCACACACAGACCCCGTGCACACACGAAGAGGCCTCACACACCCACAGACCCCGTGCACACACGCAGAGGTCACACACCTACAGAGCCCTGTGCACACACGCAGAGGCCTCACACACACACACAGACCCCGTGCACACACGCAGAGGCCTCACACACACACAGACCCCGTGCACACACGCAGAGACCTCACACACACAGACCCCATGCACACACGCAGAGGCCTCACACACACACAGACCCCGTGCACACACGCAGAGGCCTCACACACACACAGACCCCGTGCACACACGCAGAGGCCTCACACACACACAGACCCCGTGCACACACGCAGAGGCTTCACACACACACAGACCCCGTGCACACACGCAGAGACCTCACACACACAGACCCCGTGCACACACGCAGAGGTCACACACCCACACACAGACCCCGTGCACACACGAAGAGGCCTCACACACCCACAGACCCCGTGCACACACGCAGAGGTCACACACCTACAGAGCCCTGTGCACACACGCAGAGGCCTCACACACACACACAGACCCCGTGCACACACGCAGAGACCTCACACACACACAGACCCCGTGCACACACGCAGAGGTCACACACATGCACACACCTACAGAGCCCTGTGCACACACACAGAGGCCTCTCACACACAGACCCTGTGCACACACGCAGAGGCCTCACACACACACACAGACCCCGTGCACACACGCAGAGGCCTCACACACACACAGACCCCGTGCACACACGCAGAGACCTCACACACACACAGACCCCGTGCACACACGCAGAGACCTCACACACACACAGACCCCGTGCACACACGCAGAGGCCTCACACACACACAGACCCCGTGCACACACGCAGAGGCCTCACACACACACAGACCCCGTGCACACACGCAGAGGCTTCACACACACACAGACCCCGTGCACACACGCAGAGACCTCACACACACAGACCCCGTGCACACACGCAGAGACCTCACACACACCCACAGACCCCGTGCACACACGCAGAGGCCTCACACACACACAGACCCCGTGCACACACGCAGAGGTCACACACCCACACACAGACCCCGTGCACACACGAAGACACACACACACAGACCCCGTGCACACACGCAGAGGCCTCACACACACACAGACCCCGTGCACACACGCAGGGGTCTCACACACACCCACAGACCCCGTGTACACATGCAGAGGCCTCACACACACCCACAGACCCCGTGCACATACACTGAGGTCTCACACATGCACGTGCACACACGCAGAGGTCACACACGTGCACACACCTACAGAGCCCTGTACACACACACAGAGGCCTCTCACACACACACAGACCCCGTGCACACACGCAGAGGCCTCACACACACACACAGACCCCGTGCACACACGCAGAGGCCTCACACCCACAGACCCCGTGCACACACGCAGGGGTCTCACACACACCCACAGACCCCGTGCACACACACCGAGGTCTCACACATCCACGTGCACACACGCAGAGGTCACACACGTGCACACATCTACAGAGCCCTGTGCACACACGCAGAGGTCTAACGCACATGTCCACACACGGCGCACATCCGAGGAGCCAGACTCATAGAGAATGAGCATGGGTGTGTAGTCCACACACACTCCAGGGAGGCCCGAGACGCAGGCGCACCCCACATACACAGACACACAGGGTGTCCTCAGAGACTTCTAGAACCACATACCTGTGTGTGTCACCCAGACACACAGCATGCAGCACCTCTGCTGACATGTACCGAGCCACACCCACACCCACACGGGCTTGCTGGTGTGCACACAGATCCAGTCACTGTCTCCATCCTTCCAAGGCCTTTGGGAGAGGCCATTGACCAGGTTAGCTCAGGGATGCTGAAGCGAGGCCCGAGGAATACTTACTGCTGGAGAGGGCGGCAAAAGGGAACGGCAAAGAGGACAAGTGTTCCAGATGGCTGGGACAGCATGTGCAAAGGCCCTGAGGCAGGAGTCGGTCTTTTTTAGTTCAAAGAATGAGAAGACATCAGAGGCAAGGGAGCGCTGAACACTGAGATTCATGGAAAGCAAGAGAGACCGCAGGATGGCCAGGGACCACGTGCTCACACACACACACACAGGCTGTGCTGCTGATCCAGCCCAGGGGCACCACCTTCAGACAGACCCTGGACGATTCCTCTTACTCCCTTCCCCAGCCTTTTCCCACGCCTGAGGTCCCCTCTTCTCCCAGCTCCTGATCCAGCAGCTCCTCGGAGCTCAGTGTGTGTGTATGGGGGAGCAGGGGGGGCAGCCTGAGGTCCCCCAGAAAAGCACTCTGCAGAAGGGGCTGAGAGCAGCCCGCTCTCCGGGGTGGGAGGGACCAGTGGAGGTCAGCCCAGGGCCCCCCGGCCTACCCCTCTCCCCACGGGGTCTCCGCGCTCCCAGCTCCCTGCCCATCTGGTCCAGAACTGGCGCCAGGAGCATCCTGAGTCCTGCTGTCTCCATAGGAACCGGGGCTCCCGCCGCTGCCCACCCACCTCCCTCCCGCCTGCCCCGCCCCCGCCACAGGTCCATCCACACCGCCCAGCCGGGACTCACACCCGCGCAGGCAGGCTCGAGCGCTCACGTGGGAGTGCAGAGGGCCCATGTGCATGTGCACACTCACACACACACACACTGGGCCCTGGGCCCCCCTCACACCAGCATGCTCACGTGGACACAGGCATTCACGCCAGCTCTGCCACCTCTCCCCCGCACACTCACGAGTAGGCCCAGCTGGAGACACACACACACACACACACACACACTCATCCTCACACACACTCCCCGGCACCAGCAGCACCCGGCAGGCCCGGAACCAGCCAGTCCAGCCAAGCGTGAGATGCCAGCCCAGGAGAGGCCAGTAGCGGAGAGAGGCGCAGGCTGGTGGCGGCTGAGTCACCAGAGAAGGAGAACATCCGGAGGATGGTGGGATACCGGGGTACGGCGGGGTACAGCGGGCCTCCTCGGGGAGAGGCTCACGCCCCAGATCTTTGGTTATTGTTGGCAGAAGTCTTCATAGGTAGCCCGGTTTGGCCTCCAACTCACAATCCTCCTGCCTCGGCCTCCCAAATGCTGGGACTACAGGTGTGCGCCACCGCACACGAATTTGCCCTTCCTGGATTCAGCAGGTCTAGGAAGAGCCCCTCCCCCCACTCCGTACCTGGCCACCACCTCATCGTCCACTTTGACCAGGCAGTAGGGGTCACTGCTTCCGGACCTGCGAAGACAAGGGGGTGAGGGAGGGGCTCGAAACCGCAGCCCTGGGGAGAGGCGTCCAACCTGCCTCATCGATCAGGCAGAGGAGGTTGGGCCCCAGGGGGACTTAACCAGGGTCATATGGTCAGTCCAGCAACGAAGATGTCACCCCCCACAACGCGGGTGGGAGCCACTGCACGGACACCTGGCCTTCCTCCTGCCCCCCCTCCACCCCTTGAGAAAGGGACACAGGGACACAGGACGGGAAGAGTGGGAGCCCCGAGGCGTGGTTAGGTCCAGCGGTCTTCAGTGCCCGGCCGTGCCCCTGCCCCCAAGGTGGCCGGCTGGCACCTCCCTTCCCAGCTCCTGGCCTTGACTTCACTGCCCTGTAAATGGGCCCAGACATTATTTTGGCAGGGGCTGGAAGGATAAAATGGGGGGGGCATGATGGACTGGTCCCTGAATGGCCCAGGAACCCCCAACCTGCCATGGTGCCTGGGGGTCACTGCTGCCCTCCCCCGGGGGTGGGGATCCCCCAACCTCAGAAGGACGGACCCCAAACCTCAAAACTGAAGTGACAATAGGCATGCTATTTCCTCTTGGGTAACCAAGCCAGGCCCATCTCCCTTTCAAAATACCAGTCCTTGGGCTGGGAGGGTAGCTCAGTGGTGGAGCGCTTGCCTAGCATGCATGAAGCCCTGGATTCCATTCCTCAGAACCACATACACAGAAAAAGCCGGAAGTGGCGCTGTGGCTCAAGTGGTAGAGAGCTAGCCTTGAGCAAAAGAAGCTCAGGGACAGCACCCAGGCCCCGAGTTCAAGTCCCAGGAAAAAGAATAGTCCTGAGTTCAACGCAGCTCTCCATCCGAGAGTCTCCTCCCCACTGAGGCTGCCCTGTCCACCCCTGACTCTAAAAATAACCCTGCAAGCCTTGCACTCCACCATTGCTTCCAGCCCTCAGGGCGGCTGAGGCAGGAGGATCACGCGAAACAGAAGTTCGAAGCCAGCCTGGGCAACATGGCAAGACACAATCTTCACACACACACACAACCCTCTGAGCCCCAAAATCATCTCACTCCCCATGTTTCTGCATTTCCCATCTGCCTCCCTCAACCACCAAGCTGTGAGCTTCTTGGGGAACACTCTGCACCCCTCTTTCTCCTCCATCTCCCACTTGGCGTGGAGTTGGCCTGGGGGGGCGGGTGAGTTCTGAGTGGACAGATGTTTGGAGCGTGTGCTGATTCCATCCCCCGCGCCCAGGGCGGGCGGTCAGCCCTCCTGGGGGCCGCCGCCCCTCCCCCGCCCCTGGTCCTCTCATGGGAGCTGAGCTCAGCACGAGCTGCTCCGGGCTCTGACGCACAGGCACAAGCCCTTATCGGGATCCCATCAGGTAAGGCCAAAGTGGCGTGGCGAGCAGGGAGGGATGGGCCTCTCCCCTGCCTGGCCTCTCCCACGGCCCCTGCCCCAGGGCAGCATGGGAAAGAGGTCCCTCCGTGATCCCGGTCTGGTTTTATCCTGAGAAACTCTCGGTGTTCAAATCCTAGGGAACTGTCTCTCCGGTCCTCAGTTTCCCAGGCATGGAGGGCGGGGCCTGGGATGTCTGCCAGCGGCTACGGCCAATCACAGGCGGGACTCTGAAATCCGCTGTGGCCTCCTCTGGGTGAGGTTGGCCATTGCTGTGAACCTGGCTTTGGGGTCTGGGCCCTCCACCTGAGGGGTGAGCAGAGAATGCAGCCCCTCCCAGAGGCCCCCACCCCCGCTCTGATACCTCAGCATGGTCTGGAAGAAGGGGGACACCAGCTAGGGAAACTGAGGCAGGGTGGATGGGCGCCCAGTCAGGGACCCCTCGCACCACCCTTGCTCTGGGGCGCGGCTCTTTCCTGGGCTGGGGAAAGGCAGGGGGTGAGCGGGACCCAGAGGTGCTAGAATGAGACGATGGAAGACAGGGCTCAGACAGACAGACAGACAGCCCTCACCCCTGGATTATGGAGATGGTGTTGGTCCTTAATCTCATTCTTAGAAAGAGGGTGGCCTGGGAACTGGTCTAGTTGCTCTGTTGTTCTTTCAGGTATATTTGTTTGGGGTGACTGCTGAGAAAGGGGGTGCTAAACTCCCTAAGGCCACAGTGGCAGGGTACTGTGGTAAGAAGGTTCCTGAAATCAAAGGCCAGAGAGAGAGACAGATAGACAGACACACAGAGAGAGACAGAGACAGAGACAGATGGACAGAGAGAGAGAGAAACGGAGAGAGCACTCCCCCTCCCAGCAGAGCTAAAGCCCACCCTCAATCAGGACCAAGACTCCGCCTCCCAGCTCACCTCAGCACAGGTGAGCCCCCAAAGGTCCCTAGGATCAGGATCGTGGCTCCGCCCCCAGCCCCCAGTGCCCAGAGGGGAAACCAAGGCTCGGAAAGAGTTTGAGTTCAAGGTCAGGCAGCCAGCATCCTCCCAAGGATTCCACACCTGCCTCAGGTGCTGACAGCCTCAGAGCCTCTCTCTGGGCTCCAGGCCAATGGGGGGGGGGAAACTCCCCTTTTCTGCTGAGTCAGCAATTGCTGATTCAGCTGGGGGGGGGAGCCAGGAACAGAGGCGCCCAAGCCACCCCAGCCGGGTCTGTCGCGCGTGGCAGGGACGGGCCCTGGGGGGGGAAGGGAGGGTGACGGCCTCTTCAGGCAGCTGGACACCTAGAGAAATGTCACCCCGGGTCTGGCGGCTACCAGACCTGGGGAGGGGGGTGTCTCAGAGCCCTGGGTCAAAAGGACCCCAGGAGGCCACCTGGTGATACTGATTGTTGTTTGCACCAGGACCATCTGGATCGACTCCTGGGGGGGGGTTCCCCGATATCCACCCCCAGCACCTGCCTGCAGCCCCCTCCCCAGCCCGGCCAGAGCCCCTGGGGCACATCCCGGAACAAAGACGCCCGCGGTCCCTGGCACGGGGCCTGCCCGACGCCG
>NW_012267239.1:11592120-11607534 GCF_000151885.1 Dipodomys ordii | reverse complement strand
CTCTGCCGGCACCCCAGCCACGCGCGCCGGAGCGCACGGTGCCGGAGACCCGGGAGAGCGGCCCAGCCTGGCAGCGGGGAGGGCGTGGCCACGACCGGGGGCGTGGCTTGCGGTGGGAGGGCGTGGCCTCCGTCGAGAGTGGGCGTGGTTGAGAGGGCGTGGCCTCGGGTTATCGCTAATTTGGCTGGGGGCGGCGATCACCTGTTTCCCTCCCTCTCTTTCTCGGGGTGTCGGCTCGGTGGAGGGAGGGGTCTCCCCCGAGTGTCCAGGGAACCCCGGGGAAGGCGCGGGAGGGGAAGGCGGGGAGATCAATCCTCCAGGAGTCTACTCCGTGCCAGGCACGGGTCTGAGAGCTTCTCTTTGTTCTGCTCCTGTCCTTCTGCGCGCCCTGCGCCGTGGCCCCCCAGCTCGCGGGTAAAGAAATGGAGGTGCCCAGGGCTTAGATAGCGCGGCCACAGTCTCACGGTTAGTAACTGGCTCGCCCTCCTGAGTTTTGATCCTGCTCTGCCCCTTTGGTAGCTGTGTGTTCTGGGGTAAATTGCCTCACCTCTCTGTGCTACGATTTGACTTCCTCCTCGGTGCAATGGGGATGATGTCCTATCTTATTCACAGGGTTCTGCGAGAATTAATCAAGATAATGCAGGAGACGAGTCACGGTCTCTCAGACACCCAGACTGTGTTTAATATCGATACCATAGCCGGTGCTTAATTCTACTGTCCTTTCCAGATGTGGCTTATCGGTCGCCTTTCCAGGTGTTTCTTCCACCTCGAGTCCAGACCTCTTTTTTCCTCTGCTCTCACAGGTCCAAGTTGGAACATTTTTCAAGTGTTAAATGTCCAGCAGGGCCTAGTCCAGGCTAGAAAGTGACCTTCCCCCCCCCCACGCTTATTTCTCCCTCTCGGTTTGTCAATCTGTTGAAGCTGCAGGTGCAGGTCTGTCTGACTCAGGCCAGCCCAGATGTCAGGGCTGGACACCGGTGGGTGCGCCCTGCAAGCTGAGGGTGGCAGTCACCACCCAGACTGGCAGGACCGGGAGTGGCCCAATGGCTTTCCTCCCCCTCCCTCCTCCTCCTCCCTCTCTGATTCCTCCCCGGCCAGGCTGGGAGGACTCAGAGCGCTGGAATTCTCTCCTTAGCCTCAGTAGCCGTATCTGGGAAATGGGTCCAGGAGAGCAGCCAGAAGCTCATCACCTCTCAAGGTACCAGGAGGGATCCAGGACCCGGGGCAGAAGAGCAGCGGCCCCAAAGGAGTAGTGAGACTCCCTTGGCTCTTTGCCCAGAGCACCCCGAAGTCAATGTACACCGGAAGGGGAAGTGAAAGTGGTCATGTGACCACAACTGCCAGACTGGGTCCCAGGTGACACTGTGCACACACACCTGGGTCTCTGTCTGAACATTTTTGCCCCTTGGGAGGCTGCAGAGACCTCAGGGCCCTCATCGGGGGCCACGGGCCCCCATGTTCCTCCTGGCGCAGACACTTCCTGTTGTTCTGAGGGTTCATGAGCAGCAGCAACTGGCAGGGGAGGGAGTCAGGGGTGCAGACCAAGCTGCCCGCCAGGAACGGGGGAGCGAGCCCATGGCCCCACAGATCCTCAGGAAAGGCAATCCGCAGGGCGGTAGAAAGCCAGCTGGCCTCCTTCCTGGCACCCAGCAGGCGCTTACTAGATGATCCCTGTGAAGGCAACCTGCAGCCTTTGCCTCACCAGCTCGGGCAGGTCAGCGCCCGTGGCGCCTGCCACTGCTGCTGTGAAAAGCCTCGGCTGTGGGAGGTGCTGGCCAGGGTGAAGAGCAGCAGCCCGGCATGAGTGGCTAGCACTTCTCTCTGGAGGATGTCTGTGAGTGGGGAAAAATGAATGTCAGCCATTTCACACACCTGGTAGACAGCAAGCGCTCAATACCTGTCCCGGCCACCGCGGGGAAGGCTGATTCCACCCCTGGGCCTGACACTGGGCCTCACTCAGCGGCTGCACTGGGGACCCAGCCGGGACAGAGTGGCAGGCCCAGCAGGGATGCAGGGCAGGTGCCTCACAGCCCCTCACTGCTCCACATTGGGGCACAGCAGGAATCCGGGGCTCTGGTTCCAGCTGAGGTTTCTGATAAAGATCCCCCGGCCAGGCTCTGCCAGCCCTCCTGGCCTTCCTGCCAGGGCACCGAGTGCTGGCTTCATCTGCCCTGATGGACACTCAAAGAGGAGCGTGCTCTGGTCCACCAGCACCTAGAGGACTTGAGCTGGACTCAAGGAGAGAACTCACCCCACGGAAACTGGCCAATCCCACCGTGTTTGGGACCATTTCCCAACCTCCCAAAAGGGCCAGAGCTCCCCAGCCCATGAGCCCCTAAACTATGCTCCTGAATTCAACACCCCCAAGGCTTTTCTCACATGCCCCATACCCACTCCACCCTGCCTCTCCCCACAGATTCCTTCCACTGAGAAAACCTTTCCATCCCTTCTCCCACCAAGTCCTCACCGAACCATGGCTTCCCCCAGGGCTGGGAAGTGAAGCTCAGGAAACCAGTGTGACCGGACATCATAGGGCCTTACATAACAAGAGAGTGCTCCAGCCAAACGCAGTGGCTCACACCCCAGGTCTCCACTACTCAGGCGGCTGAGATCTGAATCTCAGCAACTGGGAAGGCTGAGATCTGAGGATCATGATTCGAGGCCAGCCCCGGCAGGAAGGTCCATGAGACTCTCACCTCTACTTAACTATCAAAAAGCCAGAAGTGGAGTAGTGGCTCCGGTGGTAGAGCACAAGCTTTGCCCACAAAAGTTCAGGGGTAGCACTCAGGCCCTGCGTTCCAGCCCCAGAACGGGTACCACTAATAACAAAAAACAAAAACAAAAAACCCTCTCCTCTCAGGTTTCTAAAAGAACCTGTCTATCCTTCCTAGCCTGGCACCACCTCCAGGAAGTCTTCCCTGACCTGGAGAGGCAGGAAGGAGGCGGTGCCCTGGCCCCTCCCCAGGCCTGGAAGGCCAGGATCTGTGACCTTGGTCTCCGTTCCCGGGTGGGTGTGTGTTTCCCCGTGGTTTACACGCTTGTCTGCTCTCTTAAATGTCAGGGACAATGTCTGATTCATGCCAGGCCTCCTCATCCTTGGAGCAGGGCACTGAAGCTGGGCTTGCTGGGTTAGGTGCTCCAGGACCTCCTGCCCCCCCCAAAACAGGGGCCAAACCTGCCCCCCTGGACCCCCTCGTTTGCTCCTACGAGGCCCTGGCTGGGCTTGCTGATCGGAGGGCAGGGAGAGCCCTCTCTTTGTCTCGGACACAAAGCTCCGTTGTCATGGCTCATGAGATTTCAGGCACAGAGCCATGGGGCAGTGGGCAGGGCTGCCCCCCCTCACTTTGGAATGGAGAAGTAGGAAGAGGGAGGCCGTGAAGCCGGCCTGGGGGGCCTGGGGTGGGGCTATGTCCTAATCCCTGGGGCAAGAGGCCCAGGGTTGGGCTGGGTGAGAGTTGGCATCTTGTGGTCAGCAGCCCCTCCCACTCTCCCACCCCCACCCCGGGGTGACCAGCACAGATGCTGGAAGCTCAGAGGGCAGGGCAGGGCATCCCCCACAGGAGCAGCACCCCACTCAACAGAGGGGAATGCAGAGCGAAAGGTACTTTTTTTCCTGAGGTCCCCAGTAACTTAAGGACAGGGAGCTCTTCAGCCTTTCACCTCTCCCCCCCCCCCCAGCCCCGGGTCCCTGGTTTATCACCTGTAGCCCTCCTTGGCCTGTGGCAGCCCTGGCTTAGCCCTTCATGCCTGAGCTCCATACTGCAACGAATAGGCCTTTGTTCTCCTCTAGGAGGGAGCCAGAACCCCCTTCCTCAGGGCCTTTGCACATGCCCGTCCACCCACCCACTCTTCTCTCCTCCATTCAGTCCTCCTCTGGGTCGGAGCTCACACCTCTGGGCCTGGTGCCCGCTCAGCCCCCTCCAGCCTCTGGTCCGCACACCTGCCACCATCCCATCCACGGCACCTGGAGGGCCGGTAGAACAGACTGAGCGACTCAGCGCGCGGTCCATCCAACTGGGCACCCTGTGCTTGCTGGGCAGGCGCTCCATCACCGAGCCACACCTCCAGCTCGGCTCCCAGCCCCGCCCCTCCCCTGTGTGTCCACTCTCCCGCCTGGGTTTTCGCCAGGCGGTGTTGTGCCCCTGGTTGCCCAGGCAACCGGGGCAAGCTGCACTGGTTTCTGGGAGTCCCCGCAAGCTGCACGCTGCTGCCGTCCCCCCTGCGACTCCTCGCACCCCCAGGGGGAGCCGAGCCCCTCCAGATCCCCCCAAGCCACCGCGAGGCGGGCAGGGCCGGGACGATGGTCCTGTCCCGGAACTCCCCTATGGCCTTGCAAGAAGGTCCTGGGTGAGCTGGGGCAACTGGAGAGGTGGGAGGGAGGGCAGAGGTCTGGGAAGGCCCCCATCCCTCCCAGTCCCTGGGACCCTGATCTTTGGAGGCACTTCATGATGGGGGAAGGAAAGAAGACAAGCCAGGTCAGAGCAGGCCAACAGCTTCTGTTCACCCTTCCCTCCACCCCCCAGGAAAGTTCTAGGCCTTCAACCCAAGTTGCATTGGGTGGGGGAGGGGTGAGCACTGCTTTGAGCAGGTCTGGCAGAGTTGGGCTGGTCTTGACCAAGGAGACATCTGTCTCCCCGTGGACCCCAGCTGGACAGCCCGCCCCCTCCCCCCGAGATAGACCTCCTCCAGCGATGGTTGTGTGGGGCCTACATACACCTAGGGGTGTCAGAGGTACACCATGGCCTCCGGCTTTTTGGTTGACATGAGGTCTCTCGGACTGCTGTGGCCTGTCTGGCCTCAGATCTCAGTCTTCCTGATCGCCACCTCCTTGGTAGCTGGGGTGAGCCGCTGCACCCCCTGACTCTTGTCTTCCACCTCCAGGTCGCCACCAGAGCAAACCGTGACCCGCTTCCCGCGGTGGCAGAGCCCCCTGGAGAAGAGGCAGGAGCTGGCGGAGGCCGACCAGAGTCTGAGGGCCCAGAAGGAGGTACCTCCGTCCCCAGGCAGAGGCGGGGAGACGCACAGGGCCAACAAGTCACAAGGCCCAGAAGTGTTTCCCACGGAGGCACCCCGGAGGAGCACTGTGTGCTGCGCACTGCATTCGTCCCTGCCTGGGAGAAACCCAAAAGCTAGAGAGGAAGACAGAGGGGCCCGGGTCACTGCCATGGGGGGGGGCACAGGCAGGGGCAGCCCCGCCTCCACGTGGGGGTCCAGGAGGACTTCTTGGAGGAGGTGAGGTCTTAGGCCAAGACAGAGGCACTGGGACAGTGCGCAGGGAGAGGGGCGGGCTGAGGCTGCAGGGGGCGGGAGGAGGGGGGCGGGCTGGGGCTGGAGAGGCCCCCTCCTCTCCCCCTCACCCCACTCCCCCCCCAGGAGCTCCGCGCGGCCACGGCGGCCCTGACGCAGCGCTGGGAGCAGCTGGGGCAGAAGGAGCAGGCCCTGAAGGGCTCCTTCGTGCGCTTCGACAAGTTCTTGCAGGTGGGTGGCGATGGCGGGGAGGGGTCCCGGAGGACAAGTCCCCACCCAGCGGGGCGGGAACGTGGGCCTTCATCTCAGATTCTGAGATCGGGTGGAGGCGACAGCTCCCCCCTCGCCCGGCCTCCTCCCCCGGGACCCCCCACCCCCGCTTCCTCGTTCCGCTGTCCCCAGGACTCAGAGGCCCGGCGCGGCCGCGCGGCGAATCCGGACCGGCCGCCTGGAGGCGGAGGCACTGCGCCTGCGCGCCCAGCTGGAGGCGCTGCGGCGGGAGCGCGCGCGGCTGCAGAGGCGGCTGCGGCGCCTGGAGCCCTGCGCGCGCCTGCTGGAGCGAGCGCTGGAGCAGCTGCCCGAGGTGAGCCAGTGTGCGCGTGCGCAGGAGCGGGAGCCGCGTGGCGGGCGCGCGCGCGGGCGTGTGTGCGCGCGCGCTCGTGCACCCCGACAATCGGCTTGAATTAAATGAACCACCGCGCATCGGTGGGGATCGCAGGCAGTCGTCCGGGCGCCGGTGGCTCACGCCCGTCATCCCAGCGGCTCAGGAGGCTGAGCGCTGAGGGTCGCAGTTCGAAGCCAGCCCGGGCAGGAAAGTCCGTGGAACTCTTATCTCCCGTGAACCAGCAAAAAAAGCCGGGAGTGGCGCGGCGCTGTGGCTCAAGGAGCAGAGCGCAAAAGCTCCGGTCCAGGGTTCGAGCCCCAGGACCGCACACTCGTGAAAAAGACCCGCCAGGGCCGGGGCGCGGGGCCGCGGGTCGGGCGGGTGCCGGCGGGGAGGAGACTGGGGCCGCGGCGCCCGAGGCCCGGCCGAGCCCGCGTTGGGGGTCCCGCGGCGGCGCCCCAGTTCCAGGACGTGCCCGCGCTGGTGGCGCGCGTCGAGGGGCTGGCGGACGCGCGGGCGGCGCTGCTGCTCGCGGAGGCGGAGCGGCGCGCGGAGCTGGAGGCGGCGCGGGCGGCGCTGCGGCGGCTGCGGGAGGAGGCGCCCGAGCTGCGGCTGCGGCAGAGCCAGCGGCGGGCGCAGCTGGAGGAGCAGCTGGAGGCGGCACGGGGGCGCCGGCGGCAGTGGGTGCGCGGGGCGGGGCCTCACCCAGGGGCGTGGTCTCCCGGGACAGGGCGTGGTCTCCCCGTGGCGGGGCGTGGTCTCCCCATGGCGGGGCGGGGTCTCCCGGGACGAGGCGTGGTCTCTCCGTGGCGGGGCCTCACCCAGGGGCGTGGTCTCCCGGGACGGGGCGTGGTCTCCCCGGGGCGGGGCGGGGCCTCCTCCCAGGGCTGGCCAGGCGGGTCACCTGGCCCGGCCCCCGCCCCGTAGGAAGCCGAGTGGGCGCAGATCCAGAGCAAGGCGGCCGAGAAGACGCTGCTGCTGGGGCGCCTGCGCATGTCGGCACTCAGCCTGTACCAGGCGGTGTGCCTGCACCGGGGGCAGCGGCCCGCGCTGGACCTCGAGGACACGGAGGGGCAGCTGGAGCAGGTGAGGCCCCACGGCCGCCTCAGCCTCCCCAGAGAGGGCGGGCAGACCCAGTCGGTGCCCCTCTGACCAGGGAGGGGGAGGGGAGGGCCCCATCTCCCGAGGAGGAGGAGGCGGAGGGTGGGAGCTGGCCGCTGAGGGGTGAGCCGGGCTGCCGCCTCCGGCCCCCAGGTGAAGCTGTTCATCCTGGATCTCTCCGCCATGCTGGCCAGCCTCCCTGAGGCCCAGCCCCCAGCCCCAGGTGAGCACCGGAGGGGAGATCGAGGGCCAGCACCCTGCCGCGGGAGGGCCCAGGCCCTGTCCAGCTGTTTTCTCACAGGAAAGGGGGTGGCCGCGACCACACGTGCTGTAGGATTCATGGAAGCCACACAGCGAACACTCAATAAACGCAGGCCTTGGTGATGGGGGACAAGGCTGTGTCTGCACCCCACCCGCCCTGTGGCCTGAGCAGAAGCACCGGCAAGGGGCCACCCTGGGCCCGTGGCTGGGGAGGGACCTCACAGCCCCAAACAAGTACCAGGGAGCCTGGAGCAGTGCGGAGGCTGGAGAGCTCTAGGTGTGGAGGCCAGGGTGGACGTCGTGGGGGGAGTGGCTGTGCCCTCTGACCTCGGCCCCACACACCACCTCTATCAGTATGCTCCCAGTGTCCCGAGCCTGCTGGGGTGCATGGTCCCCTCCAGGTCCATCTGCTGAGACACCTGCAGAACCCCCTCCTCCAGATGGGTGAGGGGGGCCGTGTCGGGCTGCTCACTTGCTCAGTCTGATGTTTCCCTGTCCCCTTGTTCTAAGAAGACTGCAAATCCTGGCCTGCCAGAGGCACTCAATAAAGCTTTATTCCATTAAAACCCCTTAGGGTGCAGACCCATGTGGCCACGAGCCTTAAGTCTAGAACATACTCAGGTCTTGACCCGCTGCTTTGCTGGAGAACTCTGTACACCTCAAGACCTGCCCAACGTGTCCACCCTGGTTGAGGCAGCTGCTGTGTTCTGGGCCAGGCACCACTGGTTTTCTTGGCTGCCTACTTCTGCAGCCATCATGAGAAACTCCTGGATTGCCAGTCCCTCACATCCTCTTCCTCATCTTGCCCTTCTTGGACGGGGCGCCCCGGCCGAAGGCTCCCTGCCGCAGCTCCTGGGCCCGGCGGCGGTTGCGGGCGGAGAGCTGCTTGAGGCCCCCGCGCTGCAGGAAGCGCATCTTCTGGGCCCGGCGCCGCTGCTTCAGAATCTGCTGCTTGGTCCTGAGCTCGGAGCGCACGCGGCTGCCAGGGCCGCCGGGGGGCTGAGATGCACCTGTCAGGATGGAGAATGGGGCTCAGACTTTGGGGTAACTCCTGTCTCCTCCAGAAGCCCCCATGCCCCCTCCTAAGTGAGCCAGGAAAGAATTAGTGTGAGTGAAGGGGAGAAGATGTGGTAGAACAGGTGCAGCTCTGGATCACTCACAACCTGAGGACCCAGCCAGCCCCCAGCACCTCGGGGGTGTGCAGCAAGCCACCCACGACATGGAGAGGTCCCCACTGGGGGAGTAGGGGAAGCCCAGTGACCCAGCCTCCCCCACCTCGAGTGAGCCCTTGGCCTTTCCTCTCATCACATGCAAGGCCATGAGCCAATGGCCTTGGTCCCTCACTGGGGGGGGGGGGGGAAGCTCCACATAGCCTGCTTCATTCCCACCTTGGCCTGCTGAGAGGCTGGGCCTGGGTGACATGCCATCACCTGTGGTCGCCTGGGCCAAGCCTAGGTGACACCTGCCAGCCCACAATGCCAGGGAAAAATCCTCCCCAACTTCCTCCTTCAACCAACTAACTTGGCTGCTGGCTTTTGTAGCCAGGTTCCCTGCCTGCCACGTGGCTGGGCCCCTCCCCCACCCCTGGGGACGGGGCCACACACAGTGCGCACGTAGGTGCAGTGCAGTGCGGCAGGTGGAAAAGCCAGACCCTAACCTTGAGGCCCCACCTCTAGGTGTGGGGACTTAATGCAGCGAATGTGTTCAACCCCAAGTCACCAGTTCCCCCACGGTGTCACCTGGGCCTGGGGGCCACTCCACCAGTGCCTGTGGGGCAGGACAAGCCCACGGGGGGTCGGGGGGGGGCAGCGGCTGTGTGTGTCACTTTACCTTAAGGTTCTAAGCAGACAGGGTGTGTGGGGGAGGGCTCAGGCCCTGACACTCACTTTCCACCCACCTCTGGGGCTATCTGCAGCCCCTGTACCTCAGTTTCTCCTCATCTACCTGCACTCCACATTGGGGCTCACCTTGGCTACGCCCTCTCCTCCCACCTCTTCGTGCTGGGCCTCGCTGGTCAGAGGCCCCCTCTTCCTCCGAGTCCCGGTCATCAATTTTCTGTTTCTGTTTCCACTTCTGGTAGCTGGGGGGCCAGGCTAAGGAAGTTCCAGGGACACCCCTACCCAAGTTCCTCGGGGATACAGACCCACCTATAGGAGCTGAGAAAGATGCTGGACACCACCCACCAGCTCCCCTAGAGGAAGATGCTTGATCCCGCCCACCAGCCCCTCCTCTACACACAGCCCCAACCTATAAGAGCTGCAGCTGAGTCCACCTGACCCTGCCTACCACCCCTCCTCTCCCTGGCCCTGCACCCAAGGATACAGGTCCCGCTTGTAGGAGCTGCTGATGAACCGGCCACTCTCTGTCTTGATCTTCTTCTTATCCTCCTGTCCCGACTGCCCCACGAACCGCTTCTTCTTCCGGTCCCTGCAGGAGAGGGAGTGGGCTGAGGACACGCTTCCCTCTGGAGGCGGTTTCTTTGCCTGGCTCTTGTATGGGGCTGGGGAAGACTCAGGCCTGTTCCCTTTCCCTCCCGCCTCCCTCTGGTAGCCCAGGTCTCCAGTGGGAGTTAGGGGCAGGGGCTGGTCCTCCTGGCCAGGCTACTCTGAGCAACGCTGGTCACAGGCCCATCTGGAGAGACCAGTGAGCAAACAGGACGTGCCTGGGAGTGCGCAGGGCCTCTGGCCCTAGGGAAAGCGGGCCTTACTTGCTCACTTGCACGCTCGCTAGCACACTCACCACTTGAGCTGCTGCCGGCCTCTGCTCAGGTTCTGTGCCTCATCCCCCATGAGGTCCAGGACAGCGCCGGCCACCTGCTGCTCAAACGCGCCCCCAGCCCCTCCGACGCTCAGGCTGGAGGGCGGGGAGAGAAGGGTTAATGGGGGCTCAGCAATCCCGCTTGCCCCGTGGGGGCCCCAGCCACTCACCCCCGCTCGCTGTCGAAGTCTCTGGGTCGGTAGGGGACATAGAACTCCTGGTCCTGCTGCCTCATCTCCTCCCTCCGCCTCTTGGCTGCTCTGCTGGGGCCTGGAGCCTGCCGCTTCTTGCCCACGACCTCTGAGAAGATGGCCTGCAAATGGGGGGCCGGGGTCATGCCTGCAGCTGGGGCGTCTGCCCGCTGGCCCAGGCAGAGCCGATGGGGGGAGGAGGGGCTTCCAGGAATTTCTGAAGCCTGGGTTTCTGTGCATTAGCTGGGCACCTGCGCGGCCCTGCCGGAGGGACAGCATGAGACCCGAGCTCCATTAGAAGCACTGCCCCCTATCCGGGACATTTCAGAGGTGAATTCTGAGCGCAGGTGTATGGTGCTGGCGCTGTGCTCGGGCTGAACCTGGCCCCTGGGCATCCAGCGGGGCGGTGGACGCACGCCACGCCCCTAAATGCACACCGAGGCTGATGCTCGGCTTCCACACACAGCGGCTGGGAGATGGGAATTACTGGCCAGAGCCCTGCATGCGCCTGCCGGGCTTCCCCCACCCCCCGGGAGATGGGGCCTCGGCGGCGGTGGGCGGCAGCACCTCCACACTCTCTCCCGCATCCTCCTCTTCCTTCTCGGGCTGCTCCTCCTTTGGGGCTGGGCCAGCTGGACCTTCCCGCCGTTCCTGCCGGCCCTGCTGGAAGTTGGCGATGGCTTTGCAGTCCTTCTGCCGCTTGGCGCGCATCACCTGACAACTCAGGTCCCGGCTGGAGGCGTTGATCTCAAAGATGGTCTGAGTGGAGGAGACCCAATTCTGTTAGCCAACCCCACTGCCCACCTGCCCGCTTCCTTCTGGCCCCCAATCCCGTTAGCCAACCCCACTGCCTGTCTGCCTGCCCCCCCGCCCCGTCCCCCTACCAACCGACTGCACCCTCCTGGGCATCCCTCCCCATCTTGTCTGCTGTGGGTTTCCTGCATTTCACCATTACAGGATGCAGACAGCCCACAGCCCCTGGGGGTCTCCGCCTACCGCCGGGACCTGCTGTGCACTTCAGGGACAGACTCTCCAGGACAAAGTGGTCTCTGGAGACACCCAGAGAGAGCTGACTGGCTGTGAGCTCAGAGGGAAGGCCCCCCTCCCCCGCAGGGTCACTCTGGACTCCGGAACTGCAGGCGTGCAGCACGGCACTCACCGTCCGGGCACGGTACTTCTTAATGCTGTCCACGAGCCTCAGCCGCTCCAGCTCCCCATCCTCGAAGCGCGAGCCTGGAGGGGGGAGGGGGGACGGGTTGGGCTGGGATGTCGGGGCCCGCCTGCCTCCCCAGCAGCACTCGCACTCTGCGTCAGACTCACTGAAGAGGGGGTGCAGGCCCAGCCCTGCCAGGTCCAGTTCCTTGGCCCTCTTGATGGACTCGGGCGAGGGCGCGGGCCGCGAGCGCAGATACTGCTGCTGCGCGTTCTCCGCCACGCGGCCCAGGCCCCGCAGCTCCAGCGACGCCTCCAACGCGCTCCGCAGGCCGCCGTCCTCGTCATCCACCACGCTCTGCGGTACCCGGCCCAGCACACCGTCCAGGCTGACAGCACCTGCCCGCCACGGGCCACAGTGAGGGACCTTCTGTGGCCTGTGGTCCTGTCTCTGTTTCCCCCGCGCTCCCCCCCACCTCGAGTCCCAGGATCACAGCTTTGAAATCATTTCGGAAGAAATGGGATCTTACAGAGCACCAGTGGCTGCGCTCTCCTCGCCCCGGCCCCGCCTGGCTTGCTCACCCGAGGCCTCCTCTTGTGGCCGTGCGAGGTTGAGGGCGCGGCCCAGGAACAGGTGCAGGTCCAGAAGATAGGGGACCTCATCGGGGGCCACCAGGGAGTAGGCCGTACCGCTTCGGCCAGCCCGGGCCACACGGCCTGTGGGAGGAGATGGTTCCACGTCAGCGAGAGAAAGCAAGCGCAGGCTGGAGGTGCAGCTCAGCAGCTGGGTGCCTGCCTGGCCCACCCAAGCCTTGGGTTCAATTCTCAGCACCACCAAAACGAACAAGGACCCCCAACTCCTACAGGACTGGCCCATGCCAACTGCAGGATGAGTATGCCAGGCCAAGCCTGGGCCCGCTCTGCGCTGCTGTCCCCACTTGGGGACAGTCCACCATGGCCACTGGGCCACTAGGAGCCAACATGGCTCTGGGAGGTAAGCCGTGGCTCAGTGGCAGGGCGCCTGCCTCCTACACACCAGGCCCTGGTGCTGAGAGAACGAAGTGCTGGCTAGATGGCACTGTCACCACGTCCCATAGTAAGGCAGACAGAAGAGGCACAGGTCTGGGGAATGAGAGAGGGAGAGGCCCTCCTGAGTGTCCTGTCCTCCCTGGACCCTTCCTTGGGCCTCAGTTTCCGTGTGCGTGCGTAGCCAGGGCCTTACCCACGCGGTGCAGGAAGAGCTTGCTCTTGGCGGGAAAGCTGTAGTTGATGACGTTGTCTAGAAGTGGGATGTCCAGGCCGCGGGCGGCCAGGTCGGTCACGATGAGAGCCGAACACTTGCCATGCGTGAACTTGGCGAGGTTGATCTTGCGGGCCGTCTGGTCCAGGGCGCTGTAGATGTGGGTGCAGCTCACCCGCTGGGCCGTCAGCAGCTGTGTGGAACCAAAGGCAGGGGGGAGCTGAGAGGCGGCAGCTGGGGGCCTGGCACCCTTGGCTGGATTCCCAGCTCCGCAGGGCTCTCTGAGCACCAAAGGAGCCGACGTGGGCAGAGGGCTTGGGCCCTCAGAGAAGTGGCGAATACCAGCCCGTCCTGAGGCTGTCACTAGCCATCTGTGATCTTGGGGAAGTTACCAAACTTGCCCATGCCTAATTCCTCCTTGGCGTCAAGGGGAGACGCTTCGCCCAACTGCATCTGGGTGCCAGGGGCCACAGGAGTTAATGCACCCACGAGAGCATTGAGGAAATGTTAACTGCTCTCTGTACCTGATGGTTTCCACGCTCCTGCTGCTGCCTGGGGACAGAGGCCTCGCTACACATGAACAAAAGGAAGCCAAGGAAACTATGGGGCCCGCATGTGCGCAGAGGGCCATGAAGCAGAGGCTTACACGGCACGCAGCCATGATAAAGAGCGCTCTAGACAGCTCACTGCGGGCAGATAAAACCTCCTTTACTGCCCAATTCTGGGGCTGGAACTCAGGGCCTAGATACCGCCCCTCAGCTTCTTTCCTCAAGGTTGTCAGTCCACCGCTTCAACCACAGCTTTACTTCCAGGTTATTCGGTGGTTAGATATTAAGAGTCTCACAGACTTTGCTGCCTGGTTGGCTTCAAATCGTGATCCTCAGGTCGTAGTCTCCTGAGTAGCTAGGAATATAGGCACGAGCCACAGGTATCCAGCTACACCTCAGTTTTTAACTGTCTTGTGATGTCAGGGTGCCTTTTCCAATTTTCCCGGTAAAAAGCCTCACTGCTCTCTGTGCTGGTGCTGCCCCCTGCTGGCCTCCCCTGGAAGTGCATGCAAGCGCCAGATGGCAGCACCAAAGCTAGGCAGGGCCTCCCCTACACAGTCCAGGCCTCCTTGCCCCCTGCGCCCCGCCCCCCTGCTCACCTCAGTGAGGTACTCAGCATGGTGCTTCGTGGCCACAAACACCACTGTCTGGTCTTGGGGCCGCACCACGTTGCGGAGCAGATAGAGTAGCACGGCGGCTTTGGTGTCCTCGCGTACCAGGAAGAAGGAGGTCTGGAGGGGAACAGAGAGGCCAGCCAGGAGGTGGGCTCGAGGGGTCCGGGCTGTGAACCTGGCCTCCCCCTGGGAAGGGCGCTGGGTCCTGACTCACCTTCAGCTGCTCGTTGAGCTTGGCATCCACGTCCAGGCGGATGAGCACGGGCTCCGTGAGGCCTGTGGTGGGTGGCAGAGGCCGCAGAGGAGTTATGGAGGGACAGGACCCCGCCCCACCCCAACTCCAGCGCCACCCCAGCTTGCTCACCGGCCCGGGCAAACTCCACCAGCATCTTGGGCAATGTGGCGGAGAAGAGCACCGTCTGGTGGCCCCCAGGGAGGCGGCTGATGATCTCCTGAAGCTGCTCGGCAAAGCCCATCTCAAAGAGCCTGGGAAGGGGTGGAGTGCGGAGGGCAGGAGGGTCAGGACAGGTTCGCAGTGCCCTGGGCCTCACAATCTCTGCCACGTGTACAGCCTGGCACCGTTATCACAGCCAAGCTGCACACAGCCCCAGCAGGTCCCGGCAGCCATGACCTGGTGTCCTGTCCATCCCTTCCAAATTCCCTAACTACACCAGTGCAGCCAAGGTCTGTGCAGGCAGGCGGGGTCCTTGCTGTACCCCTGGGGGCTCCTATGTTCTCTCCACCTTGTGCATGAGGCAGCCAGGCCCCCAGAGCCCAATGAGTTCATGGAAAAGGGGCGGGGCCAGCCCTGGATCCTACCTTGCCTGGATCTGGAGCCCATGCTCCCCCAAGTTTGTGTTTAGTGTCTTTGAAACCATGGGCTAATTGTTTTTATTATTCTTCAGTCCTTATTAAACAACACGAAACCCCGTGGTACCCCACGATCAGCTCCCACCCCAGCTGTGGCCCACAGCCCACATCTGGAGATCGGGTTCAGCCACCAGAGTGCCTCTGGGCAAAACCCTCTTCTGCTGTCCAGACCCAGTGTCAACTCTGACAGGGCTCAGGAGACCCAGGCCTCACCTGTCGGCTTCATCAAAAACCACATACTCCACGCTCTGTAACTTCAGGTTCATCTCAACGGCCACGTGTACCAACCGGCCCGGTGTAGCAATGATTCTGGAAGGGAGTACGTAGGCTAGGTCAACCCTGGGCTGGGGCCACTGGGCATGTGGGAGAGGCCAGGTCACCCTTGGGCTGGGGGTCACTCGGTATGTGGGAAGGGAGCCCAAATGCATAAACTCACATGTCAGGATTTTCGTGCAGGGCGGCAAACTGATCTTCCATTCTGGGGAGGAGAAGGGGAGTCACCTTGACAGCACAGCAGGTGTCCCCTTCATATAACCAAATGTCCCTGTGTGTGCCCACATACCAAGTCCAAGAGCAGAACCCAGGCTTGGCTGAGACACTGCCCTGACCAGAGATGAACTACCTGGCTCCCTTGGTTGCAAGCAACAAAGCTGCTTTTTCCCACAGTGCCACCTAGCAGTTGACCCTGGAATTGCCACACACAGGTTCCCTGATTCCTACCAGCCTAAAACCTTTTGGGAGTATCCACAATCTTATGGGATGCCTGTGGGAGCCAGGATCCAGTGCCAGGCCAGGCTGGGTTGTCTCCACACTCCTGACCCCCCCCCCC
>NW_012267239.1:11572269-11586900 GCF_000151885.1 Dipodomys ordii | reverse complement strand
CGGGCTGCGCCGCCCGCCTGCGGGGGGGTGCCGCGAGCGTGGCCGGGGCCGCCCGATCTCCTCCCGGGCTTTCGGGGCCGCGGATTAGGACCTCGGCTGCACCCCCAGCTGGGCCCCGCCGGGAGATCCGAGGGGGCGCCCCGAGGTTGCATCCGACGCCCCCCAAGCCAGGATGCGCAGGTAGGAAAGCAGCCCGAGCACGCGGGGACCCCGCGCTGACTTGGGTGCGGGCAGCGGGGCGCGCTCTCCCCCTCCCCGCCATGCCCTCTGAGAGGCCCGACCTGCGATCCTGCCCTTGGAAGCGTCGGATCGGTGATCTGCAGGACGCAGGGACTCCCAGCTCCGTCCCGGGCTGCTGAGAGGATCCAATGAGACGATGCTGCTAAAGCTCTCGCCCTGAGGTACACGTGGGATTCCCCCCCCCCCTGTGTGTAGACGTAGGGTTGGGGTAGGGTGGGGAGGAAGAGAGACTGGCTGCCTCTCCTCCCACCATAATTAGTTTGATTTCTGGTTGGTGTTCAGAAGGATATTTGTGGAGGGGGGGGGGCGTGTGTGTGCCTCCGGCCTGTAATCCTAGCTTCTCAGGAGGCTGAGATCTGAGCATCGCAGTTGGAAGCTACCCGCGGGCAATGAAGTCCGTGAGAAGGGGAGCTGTGTGGCTCAAGTGGTAGAGCACCAGCCTTGAGCGCAAAGCTGACGGGACAGAGCCCAAACCCCTCGTTCAAGCCCCAAGGCCTGGCACCAACATACTTATGTATAAGTACAGGCTGGCTGCTAGAAGTTTGTGTTTGTTTATTCACTGTATATTTAGGGGCACCCCTTTTCACATTATGACAGCTCCAAGGTGCTCAAACATTCCCAGGAGTCTGCAGGGCCAGCTCCCCTTTGAGAAGACGTAGATTCCTTCACCCTAGCACTGCTGTGGTCTGAGCAGTGCCAACCTGACCCCTGTCGCAGGGAGCCCTGGAGATGGGACCTGGAAGGCAGAGTGCACCTGCTGGCACCGGGGACCCCTGGCATTGTGAAGACGCTCGTGGCGCTGGCATGCAGACCCTCCACCTTCAGCACCGATGCCCAGGCTACCGGGCGAAAGCCAGAGAGTCCTATGTGGATGAGACGTTGTTTGGCAGCCCTGCAGGCACCCGGCCTGCCCCGCCAGACTTTGATCCACCCTGGGTGCAGAAGAAGAACAGAAGCAGAGGAAGTAGCACAGGAGTCTCACAGGCGTCCGCAGCCCCGGGGTGCAGTGAGGCCACCCCCTGCAGGGGCAGCACCCCAACACTCACACCAAGGAAGAAGAACAAATACAGGTAACAGCGGGGGACCGGCACTCTGTTCTCTGTAGCCACTGGTTTCCTGTTACAGCCTGTTCTTTGCCTGCTGTGTGACCTTGGGCAAACACCTTGACCTCTCTGAGCTGCAGCTGCTCTGTAGAAAACAAGGCCAATGACCCCCTTAACCCAGGCAGCATTGTGGAGAGATTAAATGTAGTGTTTGGCACAGTAACCCGATACTTAAGAAGGTTTCAGTAAATGTTGGTGGTAGCTGGGTGTGGTGATTTACGCCTGTAACCCCAGCTACTCAGAGATTGTGGAGGAAGAATCTAATGAGTTCAAGACACACTCCCCCCCCATAAAGTTAACTGAATTAGACCCCTCTCAATATAAAAAAGGTTGGGTGATGTGGCCCATGAGTAGGCATGGTTGATGGGCATGAGGCCTTGGGTTTAATTCCCAGTACCACGGGGTGTTGGTGGTTGTGAGGTTGTGAACTGCAGACGTTATAGATGAGGATCTGTGGTGCTTCTGTGTCAGTCTTTGTTGTGGTTGTTAGTGGTGGTGGTGTTGCTTGTGGGGCTTGAGCTCTGGGCCTGGGCGCTGTCCCTCAGTTGTTCAGCTCAAGGCTAGCGCTCCACCACTTGAACCACAGTGCCACATCCGGTTTTCTGGTGGTTCATTGGAGAAAAGAATCTCTCTCTTGCCTGCGATCCTCAGCTCTCAGCCTCCCGAGTAGCTAGGATGACAGGCATGAGCCACCAGCCACCCGCCCTGGGTCATTCTTTGTGCTGGGATTACAGGTGTGCACCACCGTGCTCGGCTTGGTGTCTCTTCTTTTTGGAATTTTTTTTTTAATTGTTATTACAAAGGTAATATAAAAGGGGTTACAGTTATATAAACCAGGTAAAGAGTACATTTCTTTTTTGGACCATGTTACCCCTTCCCTCCCTTTCCCCCAGTTTTTCCTTCCTGTCCCCATCCACAAATTGTACAGTTCATTGCCAACAGAATGTCTAGTGAGTACTACTGTTGCATTTGTTTACCCTCTGTTCCTCCATTTCAGCGTCTCTTCCTAAGCGTACCAGTCCTATTAGATTAGAGCCCCCTTCTTATGACTTAGTTTAATTTACTTCCTTGAAGGCCTTGGGTCCAAGTATGGTCAGATGGTGTCAGAATGTCTGCATGGGGGGGGGGGGTACATTCAATCCATGGCATAAAAAATAGGACCCAGTTCTGGTGTCAGGTGTCGAGTGACTGCCTGACTGGACAGGCTGAGAATGTGATTGCCAGTGCTGACTGACCTGTCTGCTGTCCACAGAGGAGGAGGGAGGAGGAGAGAGGGGGAGGGGGAGGGGTGACGGCTGCCCCTGTGCGCCCCTGGAATTCTCCCCTGGGTGCTCGCTGCTAGAGAGAAGTTAGGCAGCAAAACTCTCGGGGGCTGTGGCTCTTGAGGGCTTTAGGGGTCCTTCGCCCCAGTCACCGTGGTGCTCTTCCCCTGCCAGGCTCATCCGCCACACCCCGACCTTCTGTGATGAGTCGTTGTTCGGCCCCCCGCCTGGGGGGGTGCGCTGTGAGGCCTCCCGGATGGCCAAAGGGGACCCCGCCAAGCTCCACGCCCTCTTCTGGACGCCACCAGCTACGCCCAGGAGCGGCCATTCACCCCGCCCCAGGAACACCCCACTGAGAGCCGTTCACCCGGCCAGCACCTCCAAGACGGAGCTGGGGATGGCCGCTGACTCCCAGAAGTCGTCCCTGGATGGGTTTTCTGTCACCCACCTCAACCGCCCCAGCACCCTCCAGACCAATGGGCCTCTGGACCCCAGGCCTTCTACCGCAGGGGTGGCCTGCCGGCACCCCCCGCTCTCCCCCCGGACTCGCTCTGCCAGTATCTCAGTGCCAGCTGCCCCCCAGCCACGGGCGGCTACCCCGAAACCAAAGCCCCCTTGGAGGTGAAGTAGGTCTTATCACAGAGCTTAGCTGGGCTCCTCTGGGAGACTAGTATCTCCCGGGGACCCCTGTGGGAAGGGGGATTTGGATCTGAGGTTTCTGTCTGGCCCCGTTCACTAACAGTGCCAAGTTTGTCTTGGGCCCCACCCCATCCAACCAGTCAGTGCCAAAGGTTTGCCTTTGGCCCCTCCCACCCTCCAAGCCAGCCTCATCAGGACTTCCTTTCCTGGAGTCTGGGGGCCTGAGGAGTTATCCTAGGCTCTGAGGGCCCAGAAGGCAGAAGGGCCTCCGGGTAAAGAGGCGCAGGTGTTGTTCATTGTAACTTCATGTATTTATTTCTGGATATTAAATGTACCCGTAGGGCTGAGAGTGTGGCTCAGTGGTAAGAGTGCTCGCCTAGCATGCATGAAGCCCTGGATTCCATTCCTCAGTACCACATACACAGAAAAGTCTGGAAGTGGCACTGTGGCTCAAGTGGTAGAGAGCTAGCCTTGAGCAAAAGCAGCTCAGGGATGGTGCCCAGGCCCTGAGTTCAAGCCCCAGGACTGGCCAAAACCCAAAACCATACTAGTAGCTCATTAAAACCTTGAGTGTTACTGTTTTTTTCCTCCCTTGAGGTGATTTAATGAGGCTGCGTAGGACAGTGGCTGGAGAGAGGGTCACGGGACTGTGGAGATGGGCCTCAAGCAGTGCTGGGGTCACTGAACAGCGAGGGCCGCTAGCCCGTCGGCGTGCTGGCCTTCCTGAGCCCGGGCCTGTTCAGCTCTGTGAATCTACACTTCCCGCCTTACAGAGTGGCCAGGACTTGGTGGGGGGAGGGAGGGCAGCCAGTGAGTGACAGGTGTGTGAGTGCTTGGTGGGGACCTGGGTGCTGGGTGCACGGTTCTGCTCTGAGCTGCCACAAGACCCTGGGTGGGTCAAAGGGGCCCAGGTTACGCATGGATCCAGGCTATGAAAAAGAAATTACAGCATGCGTTCAGACAAGTAGACTCAGAATCCGAATCCCAGCATCCTACCTTGTGTGTGTGTGTGTGTGTGTGTGTGTGTGTACAGGGGAGGAGGGCTGGGGGTGTTGACTCTCCTCAAAGCAAACCAGGGAGCTCATTAGAAAAGCCACATCAGCCAGGCATGGGTGGCGCACACCTGTAATCCCAGCAACTCAGGAGGCTGAGATCTGAAGGTCAAAGTTTGATGTCAGCGAAGGGAAGGGAAGTCTGTGAGATTCTTAACTCCAAGTAACCACCAAAAAGTCAGAAGTAGAGTTGTGGCTCAAGGAGTAGAGCACCGACTATGAGTGAAAAAGCCAAGCAAGCGTATAAGACCCTGGGGTCAAGCCCCAATATTGACCCATGTACACACACACACACAGAAAAAGACACAGGCCTAGGATATCTGGGTGATGAGATCTTTCCAAAAAAGGCAGCCAGGTTTGTCTCTAAGTGATAGCTCTGTTTGGTAAACGATAGCGTTAATGATGAAGAAACAGTTCAGCCACCTGGGCACCACCTCCAGCTGCCGGCCTGCGAGCTCTCAGTTGTGCTGGGTGGGGGGGAGCCGGGCAGGGTGGGGGCTGGGGAGGCTGTGGCCAGGGCCCGCTGAGCACACACCCACTATGCTGGGCGGCCATGTCTGGCTGGGCCTGGCCGGAATGGAGGCACTGTGACAGGGGTCTCCTTCCTACTGAAATCCAGCCATGGATTCGCGCCCTTCGCATGCCGCACGGGAGGCAGGCGCACAGACAGCCCTGTAGAGAAGTTTATTTGTCGGGGTACAGAAATGACTTCAAACGTGCTTCAGATTCCAAACGCTGACAAAACCGGCTGTGTCTGGCCGGCGCGGAGCTCTGGGGAGCCTGGCCGCTGGGAGCGGGGCTCATTTCTTGCCTTTGCCCTTGCCCTTGCCCTTGCCACCGCCTTTGCCCGCACCGCCTTTGCCCGCACTGCCTTTGCCCACACCGCCTTTGCCCTTGCCCCGCTTCTTCTTGGACATGAGCATGGAGCGGACCAGGTAGCCCTTCCACACGGCCTGGATGACCGTGGCGGCCTTCACCATCCGCACCATCTCCCGCTCCGCCTCCATCCTCTTCTTGGAGGTGATCTCCCGCTCTGCCCGGATCTGGGAGAACTCCTCCACCAGCACCTTGTGCCTCTGCTGCAGCTCGGCCAGCTGCTGCTTCTCCTCCTTGTGGATGCTGTCCAGCTCCTCGATCTCCTCCTGCGGGGAGGAAGGGCGGGACGGGGCCACCATGGCCCCCAGGTTAAGGGATGGCCCCGTTCTTGCTTTAGGACCCAGCCCAGTGAGTGTCAGGAACAAGGGAGGAATGCCAGTCTAGTGCATCTGGGATCAGATAACCAGATGACCTTGTTTTCTACAGGCTGCGTGTGAAATGTGTGTGTCATCCCTTCCCCCCCCCACCATAGGCTTGGCTGGCTACCAGTTGGTGTCATGGTTGAGAGGAGACTGGACCTCCAGAGCCCCAACTGGGATCAAGGGTAGACTGTTGAGGGGACTGACTGGAGGAAGGAGGCCCCCAGGGAGCCATGGCTGTGAGGGACACATCTTGTCCTCTGTCCCTGCCACTCCCTCTCTGCTCTCTGGCTGCCATCGGGTGAACAGCTTTGCTCTAGCATGCGTGCACAGCCTGGCCTCCTGAGAGATCAGAGCCGGGAGAACAGGAGACTGTGACTAGAACCCTCCAAATCCTTAAGACCAAATAAATCAATGTTCCCTTCCTTTCCAGGTGTTTGCCTCAGGTTTTGTGACAGTCACAGAAATCCAGCACAAGCCCGACTGGCACACAGTAGGGCCACGAGACGGCGACTGACATGGGAGCAGGCAGATCTTTCGGGTGACTGATTCCAGAGTGCTTCCTTTGGTCTAACTACAGTTTCTCCCACTGTAACTCATGCCTCCTTCCCTCGCTGCCTCCCCCTCCCTCCACCACTATCCCCCAAGCATTTGCACAGAGCTGGGAGGACAAGATCCCTGCGCCCAGGACCTCACTGGCCTGCATTCAGGGGTTGTTTGGAGGTGCTGGGGATGAACCCCAGGACCCCCTGCACACCAGCCTCACAAACTTCGATGAGACTTGAGAAATAAGAGTACCACACGGCCCCCCACCCCACCCCAGCGCCAGCCAGCGTGAGGGGTGACCTGCCCTTCTCTGGGCAGCACGTCTGACCCCCATGCTCCCCAGGTTGGGACCAGGGCCACGGGGGTTGTCTCTGAGGTGGGTGGGGACCCTGGGGGGCTCCCACCCCCTGAGCGCTCCCCACAGACCCTATTCTGGGTACACACAGTTTCCAGACAGGTGTTATGGCCTAGAGTCCCCCGGGCTCAGAGGCCAGCTCCGGGGCTCAGATCCCTGGAGTGAGGGTCCCAGGCTGGACAGGCTGGACCTGTCTTTGGCACCTGTGCCAGGGGTTGGGTAACGCTGGCCAAGGCTCTCAAGGAGGGGGCCTGCTCCCCCTCCTGCCTCCCAGCCGTGCAGATAGGACACCAGGTGGAGATGAGAGCAGCCCTTCTCCCAGAGGCCCCACCCTGCTCCAGGCTCATCCCTGCAGCTGGGGGGGGGGGTGCCCAGGGGTCTGGGGGGATCTTAGATCTTCCTGCCAGTTCTCCAGGACCCTGGGGAAAGTACCAAAAAGAAACAAGATTCGATACCTGCTTCTCACCCATCTCAGAATCGTATTTCTGGATCCAGTTCTCAATTTCCGTCTCTACTTTGTATTTTTTCTAAAAAATCCAAAACAACAACAAAAAAGCAGTCGTTAGAGAGGTGCTATGCATGGGGGCGGGTCTGTTGATCCCTGCCCCCCACGGAGCTTCGCAGTTCCCACTTTGCAAGGTGAGACCACCATGGCAGGCTGCCATGTTTCCCCAACATCACAGAGCTGTAGGTGGGCAAAGCCTGTGCTTTGGCTCCAGAACATTCTAGGCAGAGAGACCAGCAGGTACAAAGGTCCTGGGGTAGGAGTGGACTCGTGGCATTTGCGGAACAGAAGTTGAGCCACTGTGGCTAGGACGGCGTGGCCAGTGGCAGTGGCAGTTCACTGAGCTCCGTTTGTCGCAGCTTTCCATCTGGAGTGTCACTCCATTCCTGTCCCCGTCATGTGATCATTGTTTGTAGCCCAGATGGGGCATGCTGCACGGCTGGGGGCGTCCTGGCCCCACGGTCCGGTGGTCCGCTGCCCCGTTCTTGGGCCTGGGTGCTGTCCCTCCCGCCTCCCAGGGGCTCCCTGCTCCCCACGCCACCTTCCTCAGCGCCTGCTCCGCCTCCCAGTTCTCCATGGTCAAGTTGTGGAACTGGGATCGCAGCAGCAGCACCTCCTGCTGGACCTTGGCCAGTCTGGCCTGCCCTGCCCGGAAATCTATCTTCTGCTGCTTCTCCGCTTCCTGCTTCGTGCGGAGCAGCGTGTTCTCCGAGAACCTGAGCACCTGGTGGAGGTGGTTCTTCAGTTCCTGGATCACGAAGTTCTCCTTTTCCACCTGGGCCAGAGGGACGAAGACTCCATTAACACGCACCTGCCTGCAGGGCACTGGGGCTGACGCCAGCCTTCCCAGCTACTCGGGAGGCTGAGATCTGAGGATCGTGGTTCCAAGCCAGCCCGGGCAGGAAAGTCTGTGAGACTGTCATCTCCAATGAACCCCCAGAAAACCACATGTGGAGCTGTGGCTCAAAGTGGTAGAGCGCTAACCTTGAGCGCAAAAAGCTCAGGGACAGCGCCCAGGTCCTGAGATCATGGCAAGCCCAGCCTTTCTGTGACAGAGGAACCCACATCCACTCTGGCTAAGCCAGTTTATTTCTGGTGTCTGTTACATCAGAGAAAAAGGTTAAAAAGTATAACACACAGGATGTGTCCAAAACCTGGCTATGACCAGGTTAGGGAAGGGCGTGCGTGTGTGTGTGTGTGTGTGTGTGTGTGCATGCATGTGTGTGTGTGTATGTGAGTGTGTGTGTGAGTGTGTGCCAGGACTAGGGCTTGAACTCAGGGTCTTCCACTCTTGCTTGGCTTTTACATTCAAGGCTAGTGCTCTACTGTGGCTTTTTAGTGGTTGATTGGAGATAAGCGTTCCTTAGACTTTCCTGCCTAGGCTGGCTTCAAATCATGATCCTCAGATCTCAGCTTTCCGAGTAGCTAGGATTACAGGCCTGAGCCACAGTGCCCAGTCCAGATTAGAGGTTGTACTGTCATTTCCCTTGTTTATGGTGATTCTGGGCTTTGAATGCTGGGTCTCACGTCTGCTAGGCAGGTACAGGTTTGGCCCTTTTTGCTTTAGTTTACTTTTTAGATAGTCTCTCACTTTTTCCCAGGAATCCCTTGGGCCTAGATCTTCCTACCTCTGCCTCCCATGTAGCCTAGCTTACAGGAGTGATCTACCTCGCCCAGCCAACTGAGTTTTTTTTTTTTAACACTTAGCTTCTATACTGCAATCTCCGTGAGGCTAGCAGCCTATAGGCCTTTCAAAACCTGCCTCCAATGTTAAGTGTTCAAAACAGGCTTGGTGTGGCTCCTTCCTGAGTGTGAGCAGCGCTAGAGAGCAGTACCTCCATGTCTCGGTTCTTCATTCTCTCAGCCAGTTCATTTTCCAGAGCATTGATGAGCTCTTGGTTCCGGTTGTTCCTCCGGGTGATGTCGTACAGGAACTGGGCCCTCTCCTTCACCTCCATGGGGCTGGTGAGAAGCTTCTCGAAGAGGAAGCCCCGCATCTCCACCAGGCTCTGCAGGAAGCACTGGGCCTCTGCGCTGCGGCCCGGTGCCCGCTCCTGCAGGAGCTTGGCCGACGAGGGGTTGCTGAGCAGGCATCTCAGGACGTTTCTCGTGGACTCCTGGACCTGCTGTATGATCATCGGGATACCGGCCTTGTATATGTCCATGGTGTGGGAGTCGTGGTACCACCTTTCCTGCTGGCCATTCTCTTCCTCCAGCTGCCTCTCTTTCTCCTGCAGGAAGCTGGCCATTTGCAGGAGGGCCTGGCAGAAGTCCAGGTGATCTTTCACAACACTCATGATCTCCGGCGGCAGCACCCCCTCCAGGGCCTTGGGATGCTCCTCCATGTAGGACAGCAAGCTGATCAGCTCCACCTTGTAGATGGTCTCGTCGAGCACCGACATGATGCGCTTAGTCTCGATGGTGGTGAGCTTGGTCTTGGGTGGGACCAGAGGCCCCAGTGGGTGAGCCGGCTTCAGAGGCTCCTCTGTCTTCAGCCGAATTCTGCTGATGTCCCAGCCTTCGTAGAGTGGGGTCACGCCGAATACGCCCAGGGCCATCCCACCGGCAGCCTGCTTCCCAAGGTGGTGGCTGACTGGCTGGGTCTCGGGCTCTTAGGGTCTCTGGCAGCCCTGCAAAGGAAGCAGTGGCACTTTAAGAGACGTGGCGGCATCTGCTGTGGCTAGGGTGGCCATGGTGGCCATGCCGTAGGGGAGGACCTCTCAGCAAAGGCGGGCTTCAGCTCGGTGGCAGCACCTGGGGTCCCAAGCCGGCAGGATGGGGGTGTGTGAGGAGGGGAGAAAGAGGGTCTCAGTTGCTTGTGCCAGGCAGGGGTCACGTCACATCCTGAAAAGTGATAGAAAAGTGGCGGAGAACCAGGCATCGGTGGCTCACGCCTGTCATCCTAGCCACTCAGGAGGAGGATGGCAGTTCAACGTGCCAGTCCGGGCAGGAAAGTCTGTGAGACTCTTAACTCCCATGAACCACCAAGGAACCGCAGGTGGAGCTGTGGCTCAAGGGGGAGAGCACTCGCCTTGAGAGAAAGAGCTGAGGGACAGTGTCCAGGCCCTGAGGTCAAGCCCCAGGATGGACAAAAAGAAAAGAAAAATGGAAGGTGGAGGAGAGGTAACTGTGAGAAGGCGAAGCCCTGTCTAGCAGAAAACTACTGGCCAGGAGGAAGTGGTGAGCTCAGGCCTCAGGTCAAGGTGGAGCTCAAACCCCAGCCATTAGCTCCCAGAGAAGAGCTGCCCCAATAGAAGCTGGGAAAACAGGGACTTCTTCTTCCTCTCTTCCCACCACCCATGCCTCCTGCTGGCCAGCCTACCAGGAAGCTGCCGGACAGTGACCCTGGGCCAGGCACCAGCAGGGAGCAGATATCCAACACAGCAAATAATAGAGCAAAGAGCCAGACACTAGAACAGCATGCTGTCATTTTGTGTATGTGTGTACACATTCGCGTGTGTTCTGGCTTTAACTTAGGGTCTGGGTACTGTCCCTGAGTTTTTGTGCTCAAAGCTAGCACTCTATCACTTGAGCCACCTCTCCACTTCCAGCTTTTGTTGGTGATATGAGTCTCACAGGCTTCCTATCTGGGCTGGCTTCAAACCTCTACCCTCAGGTCTCAGCCTCTTGAGTAGCTAGGATTATGACAAGGGCGAGCCTGGCTCCTGGAGTTCTTAGCATGTTTATACACGAAGCTAACATTAGGGGGAGCTGAAGGAAGGGAATATAGGGACTCTGCTGTCTGCAGATACTTCTATAAATCTACCAAATTAAAAACAACAACAACTTGTTTAAGGATTTTCTGGAAAGCCCAATAATTTATATCTCTGCACTCCTACCACATCAAACTACGTGTAGAAGCCTTTAAAACAAATTGTGCCTGTTTTAGGGCTTGAACTCAGGGCCAGAGCCCTCACTGTGCCTTAGCTTTTTCCGGCTCAAGGCTGATGCTCTACCACTTTGAGCTACAACTCAACTTACAGCAGGTTGCTGGTCAATGGGAGATAAGAGTCTCTGGGACTGGCTCAGCCAGTCAGGTTCTGTTGCTTGCAATAGAACTGTGTAACCACCACAGGCAACTCACAACACACCAGCAGAGGGGCCTTCAGGAAATAATCGTTGAAATCCCCAGGAATAAATGGTGAAAGGGAGAGGGAATCAGATAAATACCCAGTGTGACTAAGAACAAGGAAGACAAGCAGGCCAGACCAGATGCTAAGGCAGGTCCTTAACTAGGCCAGAGGACCCCAAATCAGCCTCCTGAGGCTGAGGGGATCTGGGGAAGGAGGCCAAGAAGGGCATTATTTGATGCTGCTTTCAACCCCTCCCAATTCCTGCTTCCCCAATCGATGGCCGAGTCCCTTGGAGGCTTTTCCTGACAATAAAGTTTGCTGGACAGCCACAGAGCTTCCCCAGCCTCTCACAGGATGAAGGATCTTTGCCCCCCAGGCTGTGGGAAAGAACGTGAACAAAGTATTTAATGGATGAGCCTCTCCCCGTTGTCCCCTCAAAGCTCTCAGGCATAAATCAAAACCCCCGGAATCTTTCCCAGATCGAGGCTGGAAATGCAACAATGTAAAAAAAAAAAATGCTTCCAATTTGCTTTCAGCCAAATTACCTCTTTTTGCTTTAAAGGGCAAACTTGTTTTCTTTGATTATAATGACAACTATTGGTTCCTGACAGCTCATTTGCCTGAAGATGTAAAAGTGTGGGGGTGGGGGTGGGGGGGAGGGGGGTGGGAAGGGGGGAAAGAAGGTGACTAAGATTGGGGGGTGGAGAATGCATTTGACCATGCTGACCAAAATCACACTGTCTTTTCCTTGAATTCTTGATTGTCTCGTGTCCTTTTGAATGCTGCCAACCTTAATATTTAATTCATTTCCAACTTCAGCCTCTCCTTTTAAAACTCCTGCCCCCGAGAGCGAGGCAAGATTGTTAATAGATGGCGAAGTTTAATTGGATCTTCCCTTATTTGTCATTAATTCTGCTGATGAACTTTATAAATGGAAATATATCTTTATCATGCAAATTACACCTCAGCTTCATTCAAATAGGTCTGTTGGATATTTTATTACTTTTGCTCTCAGAACATTTTGAAGAAAAAAAAAGATGAGCTAAATGAAATATAATTTTTTCTCCTTGAAGAGAGAGAAAAAAAGAGAAGAACCCCAGTGCCCAGATATGTGGGGAAGTGAGAGGGAATTAAGAACAGAGTGGCTGGACACTGTCATCCTCGCTACTCAGGAGGCTGAGATCTGAGGATCATGGTTGGAAGCCAGCCTGGATAAGAAAATCCATGAAACTCTTATTTCCTATTAACCAGTAAAAAGCCGGAGGTGGAGCTGTGGATGGAGTGTCAGAGCGCCAGCCTTGAGTCAAAAATCTAAGGGAGAGGGGCTGGGAAGGTGGCTCAGTGGTAGAGTGCTTGCCTTGCATGCCTGAGGCCCTGGATTCAATTCCTCAGCACCACATAAGCAAAAAGAAAAAAGCCGGAAATGGCGCTGTGGCTCAAGTGGTAGAGTTCTAGCCTTGAGCTGAAGAGCTGAGGGACAGCGCCCAGGCCCAGAGTTCAGGCCCCATAACCGGACCCCCCAAAAAAAATCTAAGGGAGGGTGCAAGGCTCTGAGTTAAAAAAAATTAATTGCACTCATGTACAAATATGGTGTAAGAAATCTGGCTGTTAATCAATAGGTGTGGGAGGGGAAGGAAGCAAGAAAGCAAGAAAGGAGGGGTCTTGTGAATAAAACAGAATACATGCCGGTGTGAAATACCATGGTGAAACCTTTTGGAACAATTAATATACACTAAAAAATGAATGACAGGAGAGTAAGACCGACTCTGTGGTTGGGTGGTCCAGAGGGAAGAGGATTCAGTCAGTGAGTAGAGTAGGATTCCAGTTCTAGGCCAGCCAGGGAAGGAAATTCCATGAGACTCTATCTCCATAGAAGAAGTTTGGTGTTGGAGTAAGGCCCTGTGATTCCAACTAGGATAGGAAAACTGAGATGGGTCCAGCCAGTTCCTGTGCAAGAAGTGAGACTCTCTTTAGAATAATCAGAATAACATCATCATCAATGGAAGCCTAGTGGTGTTGCTCAGTGCTAGAGTGCCTTTCTAGCAAGCACGAGTTCAAACACTAAAAATAAAATATACAAATAAAGAGAATGTTCATGTTGGGCACCAGTGGTTTCTACCTGAGAAATAAACTAAAGCAAAAAAGGCTGTGGAGTGGGGGGGGGGGGAAGGAGGGAGGGAAGAGACAGGTGTGTGTGTAGCTCAAATAGCACACCAACCCTGAGTTCAAACGCTATTAATGTAAATTATCATGATGATGATGATGGCTGGTGGCTCACGACTATAATCCTAGCTACTCAGAAGGCTGAGATCTGAGGATCCCAGTTCAAAGCCAGCCTGAGCACGAAAGTCTGAGAGACTCTTATCTCCCAGGAAAGTCTGTGAGACTCTTATCTCCAATGAACCACCAGAAGTGGAGCTGTGGGTCAAGTGGTAGAGCACTAGCCTTGAGTGAAAAAGCTCAGGGACAGCACCGAGGCCCTGAGTTCAAGTCCCAAGACAAGCACAATTATTACTACTATTACTACTACTAATAATATGAGATAAACATCTTATATTCAATTTAAGATGCAGTCCATAGCATGCTATCCCACAGTCCTTGCATGGATGGCTGGAGGGGGGGTGTAAAACCGCCCTTTCACCCCCACTTCTACGTTTACCTGCGCTGCCACAGGAGGGGTACCATGCCCGTTAGGGGACCCAGCAGGTGGCCACAGTAGGAGAGGCAGAGGACAGGGCCAAAGGAGGATGGCTTGTGGTGCTGGCGGGCCCTGAGCCGGGTGGGGGCAGCGTCGGGGTACTGGTGCTCACCCACCTTTCCCTCAGCCTCAACCCTTCCCACCTGGTTACTCACCCAAGTTCCTCTACCCACACTAATCTCTGTGGTCTCGGCGTTGCTAAGTTACCCGCCAAGTCCGGAAGGCGGGACTCAGTGTTTGACTGACCTTCCGTTCCACCATTCACTTTCTCGTTCCGCCCTTGTGGCACCACCTCCTGCGATCAGGCCAATCAGAACCACGGTCTGGCTCACGTTTCACCAATTAAAAGCCTCGGGGCTCTGTCTGGGTTAGGCTGAACAAGTGAGGCGGGGAAATTGGGAGGGAGGGGGGGAAGGGTGGAGCTTCCTAGTCCCGCCCCCTCCCAGGGAGGCGGGCAACGAGTCCTGCATCTGCAGTGGGCGAGATTGGGGAAGGACGGGAAGATTGACCAATCAGAGTTCGACATGGCAGCCCAGGTGCCCAATAGGCGGCAGCGAAGGGGAAATGGGGCGGTGCCGGTGGGGTGGAGGGGACGCCAGGCGGGGGCTGAGCTGGCGCAGCTGCCGTGGTGGCCGCGGCTGAAGTGGTGGCCGCTGTGGTAGTTGCAAGAGCTCCGGGTTTTGGCGGCGGCGCCGGCGGCCTGGGCTGCGCGTTGCGGACCCTGGTGTGCGGTCCGGGTTCCCGGGGCGTCGCGTGTAAGAATCCGAAGGGTGCTAGGGCTTGGCCCGTGGGAGAGGGTAAGGGTCAGGGGTCAGAGGGCGCGGAGGAAGGGGTCGCGGCCGGGCACCGGGTGTGGGCGCTGGGCAGGGCGGGCTCCGAGGGATCTGAGGGGTCCGCGGCCCCCGCGGGGGGCTCGCCCCCTT
>NW_012267239.1:11549225-11572098 GCF_000151885.1 Dipodomys ordii | reverse complement strand
CCGCGCGGTGACCGCTGGCCCCGGCCCCTCCCCCGGGGGGCCGGGAGGGGCCGGACAGAGCCTCCCGGGTGCGCTGGAGAGGGAGCCCCGAGTGCCAACTCTACCCTGCGCCGGGTGACCTTGCACAGCGCCCGTGCCCTCTCTGGGCCTCCCGAGTGGACCGGACGGAATTCCCAGTGCAGGCAGAGGAGAAGCGTGCGTGTCCACCCTGCCTGGACCAAGCGATGTCCAGGCTCCCTGTGGGAGACTGTGGGGTCTGCTGGGAGGCCGAGGCAGGAGGATCTGGATGGAGGCCAGCCAGAGCTACATCGCCAGACCCTGTCTGTCTGTCTGTCTGTCTCTCTCCCCCACACACAACTCCGAAACAAAAATCAAGAAAGTGATAGGTTTAAGGAACTAGTTCAGGTACTAGTTAAGGGTCGTGGTTTAAGCAGGAGGTGGTTGTGGAACTTTGGTCAGCACCACTTCCCTGATATTTACTTATGGGAAACAACCACTCTGAGCCTCAGTTTCCTCATCTAGAAGGTGGAGATATTAGCTGAAGTCCGTTCTAGCAACAGCAGTGCGGTTGACACTTTGAGCGACATAGTTCTTTGCTGGGCATCGTATGTTTAGTGACGTCTCTGCCACTGTTTTCTAGTGATCACTGTCAAGTTGTGACAACCAGAAAGTTTCCTGCCATTGTTAAGGTCTGTTGGGACCAAAGTCACTCCAGTTAAGAGTCATTGAACTGAAACAATGTGGACCTGAAAGAAGTGAGACATTACACAGTTAAAACATAAAACTGCTACGATCACTACAAGATCTAGAAATATATTCTTTTTGTGTGTGTGCTCGTGTTTGTCAGTAGTGGGGCCTGAACTCTGGGCCTGAGCGTTGTCCCTCAGCTCTTCAGCTCAAGGCTAGTGCTCTACCACTTGAGCTACAGCACCACTTCCATTTTTTTTTTTTTTTTGGTGGTTTATTGGAGATAGGAGTCTCACAGACTTTCCTGCCCGAGCTGGCTTTGAACCATGATCTTCAGATCTCAGCCTCCTGAGCAGCTAGGATTAGCTGCTAACCATTGGCTAGAAATCCATTCTTGATCAGCTGAGAGGATTAATAGAGTTTCTTGCCTTAAATAAATATGAGACTATCAGAGCCACGCAAGGATTACAAGGAACTTCATATATATATACCCTGTCTACTTTGAGTATGATTCAAATTATCCACAATACAACAATAAAGCAGCAAGAAAAGGTTAAGCCAGAAAAACAAACAAAAAAGAAAGAAAGAGAAGCAGACTTAGGACAGCCAAATGGTTGTATCTCATCTGGAATTTCTTCTTCCTCCTCCCAATCCCCCAGTGAGATTTAAAAGCAAAATAAATCCCCAAATCTGGAGGAAATTAAAAAAAAAAAACTACAGGAAGTTTGCCGGGCAGAGCTACAGACTTTACACAAAACAACACTCACATCTGCCTCGCTTTAAATAGGTGTTTTCCCCTCCCTTAGTCACATCAGAGGATTCCAGAAAGGAAGTAAATCACCCAGTTACCCTTCTGTGGTCATTTTCGAGGCAAAGCGGGTTCAAGCCAGCGGCTCTGCAGCTTGAGGACAGAAGCAGCTGCTATTTTCAAGTTCAAAGATCTTTAGACAGATGTGCTGAGTCGTAGCCCAACCAGAAACAGGAATGCGTATGTAGACACTTGTAACTGGACTGAACTGAATGTTCTTTTACAACTGTGAGGGAAGGAAAAAAAACAAAACAAAAACAACTTGTCCCCTTTCCTTTCTTTTCCAGCCCCTAGGTATAGGAGAGAATGTTGTGTACTGTTTCTCAGCCTTGTCCAGAATGATCTTGACTGTTGGAGCTGGCTTCTTGGGGCTTTTTAGTTATGCTAAAATGAAAGTTGTTTTTGAAGAAAAGGAGGAGGAGGGGAGTAACTTTTTACTTTTATGGATCTCGCCTCCACACACACATCCTGGGGACTTGTGGGGGTCCTATTGAGCACTCGGGTCAGGCGTGTAGTATAAAAACTTGGCTGTCTGCCTGTGGGTCCTGTGCCTAAAACTTTCGCCTTCTGTAACGGGAATGGAGAATCAAAGGTGCCAGTCCTTGGGCTTGAACTCAGGGCCTGGGTGCTATCCCTGAGCTTTTGTGCACAAGGCTAGCATTCTACTAGTTGAGCCATAGCTCTGCTTGGGCTTTTTTTTTTTTGGCTAGTTAATTGGAGATAAGAGTCTCACAGACTTTCCTACCTGGACTTTGAACTGTGATCCTCAGATCTTAGCCTTATGAGTAGCTAAAATTTTAGGTGTGAGCCCCTGATAACTGATTTAACTACTCTTAATGATTGTATTTTTGTTTGTTTTTTTGGGTCCGGTCATGGGGCCTGAACTCTGGGCATGGGCGCTGTCCCCCAGCTCTACCACTTGAGCCACAGCGCCACTTCCAGCTTTTTTCTTTTTGCTTATGTGGTGCTGAGGAATCCAACCCAGGGCCTCTGGCATGCAAGGCATGCGCTCTACCACTGAGCCACCTTCCCAGCCCCAATGATTGTATTTTTGTTGTTGTTGTTTTTGCCAGTCCTGGGGCTTGAACTCAGGGTCTGGGCACTGCCCTTGAGCTTCTTTTGCTCTAGGCTAGAACTCTATCACTTGAGCCACAGCACCACTTCTGGCTTTTTCTGTGTATGTGGTACTGAGGAATTGAACCTAGGGCCTCATGCATGCTGGGCAAGCACACTACCACTAAGCCATATTCCCAGCTTGGTTGTATTTTTTTTTCTTTAAAATTTATACAGGATTCATACACAGATCAGTGTAATGAAGGTAGAGGAAGAATGTTAGTCTTCATCTCATTTTTCAGACATAGTTACCCTTTTCAGGATTTTTTGTTGCTTTGTGTTTCCTTTGTATGTGAAAGAGAGAGAGATAATGTGCACTGGGACTCGAACTCAGGGCCTTATACTCTTGCCTAATGTATTCTGCTTAAGGCTGGTCTCTACCACTGGAGCCACAGCCCTACTTGCATTTTTCTTACTGGTTGATTAGAAATAGAAGCTCTCAGATTTATCTTCCCTGGCTGGCTGAGGTCTGAAATCCGTAGATCTCAGCCTCTTGAGCAGCCAGGATTTCAGGGCGAGCCACTGATGTTTGGCTTACCCTCCTCTCTATCTTTTTTTAAAAAATGTCTTTTTGAATAAACTTATTTTTGAGACAGGGACTTATTGCGTAGCTCAGATTAGCCTCTAACTCCCAATTTACAGGCATGCACCGCTCCTCTCAGTATTGTCCGTATTTTAACACTCATCGACGGCCATAACCCTTTGAAATTTAGACGTGATTCACGGTAAGCCACACTGTCTAGAAGAGCATACATCATTCAGTGCTTGTGCCGCCATCACCGCTACCTAATTCCAGAACATCGTCATCAGTCATGGTCATAATTTAATAATAATCCTTCCTTTTCTTTCTTTCTTCTTTTTTTAAATCCCCCAACCCTAGAAGATGCTACTGATGGAGGCGATTCTGAAAAGCACCTCTGGGCCAGTGGCTTTGCGAGGACGCTCATACCAGCGACTGTTTGGAGCCCTGGACGACGCCTCCTGAGGAGCGCGGGCTCAGAGGACATGGCCGCGAGTCTGGATGATGACGTGCCCCTCATCCTGACCTTGGATGAGGGGGGCGGTGCCCCACTGGCTCCCTCCAATGGCCTGGGCCCAGAGGAAGTACCAAGCACAAGTAAGTGGGTGTGTGGCTCAGGGAGTGGCTGGTGAGTTGGGGCTTTGGTCTGCTAGGAGAAGCCAGGACTCTGACATCCAACCCTGAACTGTAACTCAGGACCTGTTGCTAGGAGACCATGGGCTTCTAGTGCCATACCCCAGCCTTGTAATATGTCTGGGGTCTGTCCTACCCTCCTGCAGCCCTGCTGCCTCTCGTTACCCAAAGCACCTGGATGCTTGGTGGAGGGACTCTGGCAAACCTGTTTCTTGGCTGGCTTCCTTGTCATATTCCTCTTTAAAAAAAGAATCAGACTTCACCCCCCCCCTCCGCCCCCCTTCTTCCCCTCCCTGTGTGAAGCTGCTGGCGGGGAAGCAGCACCCTGCCCGGCCAGTTCAGGGCAGGGGTGAGCACTTCTCTTGTCCATTGATTTGAGGGTTTGAGGCTTTGCTTTGTCTTCCTGGGAACTGAGGCTGAGCACAAAGCCAACCTGCGAGAGATGGCGAGCTGCAAATGTTTTCCATTTTAAGTGTGTTTCTGGCAGAAGGCATGGTCTTAAAAACCTTCCTGGGCCTCGTCCCGAAGCCATTTGCTCAGGCTGTGGGCTCTGGAGAGGCTTAAAATAACTAGCCCGTTCTGAGGGTCCTGAGACTGTCTACCCAGACGCCTTGGCCATCGCCCAGGTATGCTGCCTGGAGCTGCCCATCTGCTCCCAAGGGCAGATATAGGGGGCAGGGAGGAGCCTGCCTCCACTGTCTCCAGTGTTCTCCTTCATCTTGGGGGTGAGCCCGTGGGGGGCCTGGCTGGCTGTAGGCAGGGACTCTCTTTGCTTAGGGCAGCAGAACTGGGTGGGATCCAGGCTGATCAGAACATAAGCTGGACTTTTTCCTAAGCCCCACTCAGTACTGACAAAGCAGAGGCTCTGACTTCCTGATATTCCTTATTTCCTTCCTAAGATGTCCTTAGCAAGGGGGGCAATATTGTTCTATTTTAGAGGGAGAAACTATGGGTCAGAGAGGTTAAGTAACTTTCTCAAGGCCACACAGCCAGCAAGTGATTGAGCACAGATTGGAAGTCAGGCCTGCCTGGCTTCCAGATTTCTTCCCCTCTTCCTCCTTCCTCCACCTTCGCCCCCCCCCCCCCCCCCCCCCGTCTTACTCCCTTTTTCCTCTTCTGGTTTTCTTCACAAGCTCTTAATAAACATGGGTGTAAGTTCTTAGCACTTGTTATTTTTTTTATTTGTATCTTTTTTTTTTTGCAGTCCATTTGTATAGTGCACTTTATAATCTCAAAATAGTGATGGCTATTATCTGTGGTTTACAGAGGAAGAGAGCGCCGCAGTGGCTAGAGATTGTGTGGCTGACCCAGGGTCATGCCACTGGTAAGGCCTCTGCTCGTCCCTCCCATATCACCATGCACAGGGAGAGGGAAGGGGGGTACAGCAGGGTACAGCACTCAGCTCAGAGGAGGGGCCTTCATGAGGCGGGATGGGAGGTGGCTGCTGGCTTATTGCTTAAGAACAAAGACGGGCCTCCTTCAGCACCAAGGAGCGGGGCTTTCTGCCCAGTGCCTCAGTTTCCTCGATCAGGCTCCTGCGGAGTCATTTTGCTAAAAGCCCTGAGAACCAGTGGGTTCTTGCTAATCTGCCTACGCCTGGCTGGGAAGCACCGCAGGTGTTCTAATGTTGTTCTAATGGCTTTGGCGCTGACCTTCTGCCTGCTGTCTGGGCAGATACTCTGAGACAAATTCATGCCCGGCCAAGGTGGTCACCCCTGGAATTCCAGCCCTCGGGAGGCAGAGGTAGGAGGATCTCCAGCTTCAGGCCTTTGTGTTCCACATGGCAAGACCCTGTTTTGAAAAAAAAAAAAAACAAAAAACAAAGAGCAAATCACCACCACCACCACCACCAATCCAGCCTGGTCATTCCCCTGGCTCTTGCCAGCCATTGTCCCTCACCATCTTGTCTGACCGATCCTGCTTCCTCCCTAGCCAGCCTACTGCCCCAGCTCTCCCTTCAGCTAACCCCTGGGCATTCTGCCCCACTCTGCCTTGCTGGGAAGTCAGTTCCTGTTTGCTCACCTCCTCTTCTGTCTACAATCCTGCTGATGGCGCCGTCTCTTTTGAACTTCCCAGAAGCTTCCCATGTAGTAATTACCTGTTTTACCGTCTGACCTCCTGTTGGGCCTCCAGGCTCATTCATCTTTGTGTCTTACAGCTTAGTGCTTGCAGTATCTTGCTGCTACTCAGCAGGGTTGAAATAAACCCAGCTGTGTTCCTGGGGCCTAGATTCTGAAGGTATCTGATGGTGTCCCCTTCTCCCTCTGCTCCCAAGCCTGTGCTTTGAATTCCATCTCAGCCGGGCGCTGGTGGCTCACGCCTGTAATCCTAGCTACTCAGGAGGCTGAGACCTTAGGATCACAGTTCAAAGCTGTCCAGGGAAGGAGAGTCTGTGAGACTCTTATCTCCAGTTAACCACCAAAAAGCCTGATGTAGAGCTGTGGCTTGATTGGTAGAGCACCAGCATTGAGGGAAAAGGCTAAGGGACAGTGCCCAAGCCCTGAATTCAAGCCCCCCCCCAATGCTGGCACAAGAAGGAATCCCATCTCTGGATACAGATCATTGTCCTGGGAACCACTACCCTTGACCCCAGCCTATGGCTTCTGCGTGTCCTCAGGGCACTAAGGGGTTAGCAGAATGTGGACAGAGGTGGTCAGTGAGTTGGTGGTGACATGGCCTTGTGCCACTGAGTGTGGTGGCCCCTGGGGGGGGGAGCGAGTCCTGATGGCCCCTGGGTCTCTGGGGATACAGTGCTGCCAGGCCTGCCCCACTTCTCTACCAGCATGCCCCGTCTCAGTCCCCTCAGCCTGCCATAACCAAGTGCCATGGGCCAGGCGCTCTGGGGCTGTGGCCGCAGAGGGTGACATCCCTGTTCCGGATATTGCGAGGTCAGCGGCGGGCATTCTCCTTGGCTTGCAGACGGCCACCTTCTGGTTGTGTCCTTAGTTTGGTCTGACACCAGTTCTCATGGGATAGGCCCTACCCATTGGGCCTTTCACTCTGACCACCCCTTTAAAGACCCTGTCTCTAGTACATTCTGAGGGGCTGGGGTGAGGACATAGAAATGTTGAGGGTACACATTTCACCCCCAAATGTGCCTCATGCTCCCTCAGACGCACATCTCTAGGAACGCGGCTGTGCCACCTCTGCCCGCAGCCCCAAGCCACGGCCTTGTCCCTCTAGGAAACTGGAAGGTTTGGATTCTTCTCTGTTCATGAGTAAGGATGGATTTTATCCAAAACTCCAGTATCTCTGGCTGTAAGAATGGCTGCCAGAATGCCAATGAGTGAGTCACGCACAGGGTGTCAGGTTGATGAAGGGGGCAGGTGGGAGCAGAGGTGTTTAAGACCTGGAAAATCGATGGTGGGCTGGCATTGGATGGGACAAGGTAGCGACACCCCTGCCTCTTCAGGACACGCCAGGCAGGGGTCCAGATCACATTGGAACACCAGGGGCCCCCACAAGGGTTTTCTGGGGTAATCCAGTCACTCGGTGCATCTTCTAGACCAGGAAAAGATTGGGGACACTGGAGGAGGCTGAGCTTGGAGCAGGTCCCTGGGAGCTCCAAGTGGCAATCTGCATAGGGCCAGGCCTCACCAGGCCTGGTGAGTTGTGTTGTCTGCACTGCAGACGGCCAGTGTCCCTGGCTCCTTTATCAGTCTTTATGTAGCATGGTAGGCTGGTACCAGGCTCCTTCACGGTGGCCAGGAAGAGCTGGCAAGGATCAGCCAGGCTGTTAGCCAAGGACTCCCCATTGCAGAAGTTTGACTTGCGTTTAACCAGGCACCCCTGGGCTCATATCAGAGTGGAGGCCTCCTGAAGGACTTGAGTAGCTCTTGTTGCTTGTTCTGCCCTGGGTGCCAGAGCAGCTGAACATGGGGGCTCTGGAGTTGGGTCTGAAGACGAGGGCAGACCTCGGCTTCTCCAGGCCTCAGCCTCGGACCCTTCCCAGCAGGATGATAATCAGATCAAGATAGGGCTCCAAGTCAGATCGCTGCCGGGACTTATTAAGATCTCAAGCGATTCCTTGGTTACCAACACCATTATGATGGCCAGAGACTGGTTTCCTGTGTTGGAATGTTTGTGGTGAGCAGGCATCCTGCATCCCTCACTGCCTCTGTCCCCAGCTCCATGGGGGCCACCATGCATGGCAGCTAGAGACCGGCAGCAATCAGATTGCCATAGCCTCCCATGGAGCCCAAACACTTGGCCCTGTTAGACTCATTTCCCTGGCTTTCTAAGGGCCTCCACCAGCCATGGGTGATGCCAGTTTAAAAAAGCAGAAGCAGCCAGCTTGCCTGGTGGTGGAAGTTTTGTAATGGAGCCTTTCTCTGCCTCCTCCCAGAAGGCAGGGGAGAGGGGGGATCCTGTCTATTGTCCTCCCCTCCCCCGTGGAATGCCATCTCTCCCTCAGCACACAGAAGCTGTAGTGTCTCAGTGGCAGTGTTGGCAGCTGGGTGCAGCTGTGTCTGCTGCCTAACTCTGATCACCTGAGACAGGATATTGACTTCCCAGCCTCCACTCGGGGGGAGGGCACCCTGAGGCCTGGGCTGCCCCCCAGCTGTGCAGAGCCCAGTGGTTCCAGGAGGAAACCTAGGCTCAGCATAGGGACCAACCCAGGAAGCACAGGGGCTCTACTCTACCGGAGCTCCAGGGTACCTCTCGCTTGTGACCCTTGCTTGAACAAATCCCTGGTTTGGCATTTCCCTTTCCTCCCTGGTGAGGCGGGTCCAGGGAAGAAGGCACGTGGTGTCCACATGACCCAGAGCTGTTGGGCTCCTGCTTAGTGTATCGCTCTCATTTGGTTCCCTGCAGATATCTAAGGTTGCTGCCTTCAGGATCCTCTTACAGGGGATGAATGAGGCTCCCAGAGGTCAGAACCTAGCCAAGGTCCCGAGGCCACTTTGTCAGCACTTGAACCCAGATCTTGAACAGGGTGGTTGCCTGTTGTAGGTGGAGCAAGGAAATGTGGTTGCAAGTGGGAAGTGATAGATTATGTCCCAGGACAGAAAGGACAAACGATGGGCTTGGAGTCCAGCCTGGGGATGCCTAAGAAGGCCAGGCCAGGGTGCTAGAGGACTGTCCCCCAAGATTGGCTCCCAGTGGCAGTGACTTCGATCGAGACTTACTGGGAGGATATCCTAGACTGGGTTACATCTCTGAATTGGGGCCGTCGGTACTTGTGTTGTCTTTTGCACTTGAAACCCTTTGTGTTTTGGTGATGCTGGGTGTGGTGATGGGGGTCCTTCCCTAGCCGAAAGAGTGTGGTTCTTTGGTTAGAATTTAGTGGTGCACTCCTGTAATCCCAGCACTCAGGAGACGGGAAGGCAAGAGGATCATGGGGCCTCCTGGACGAGACAGCACCCTGTCTAAGAATAAAACAGAACAAAACCCCACCAGTGGTTCTTCACGCTGAGGCTCTGGTTCAGAGGAAGGGTGAAGTCTGAGGGCTGAGCTTCACGGGCATGCCGGGGACTGTGCCTTCCGGGGGGGGGGGCAGCAGCCCCTGAGTTGTGGTCATGGAGGACCACAGGCTGACCCCACATTCCCAGCCTTCCACACAGTCAGAACCTATATTTTAAGCAGAGGACTTCTGCTTTGTAAACGGACAGCCGACTCCTGTGTCAGCAGCACAGCTGCTGGCCGCAGCCCCGTCACTGGCTGCTTCCTTCTGATCTCAGACACCGGACACACCAGTTCTGCCTTTGCTTTCTGTTCAAAATGCAAGCCGTACAAAGGGCTATGAGGTCACTTCCACCAGCCCAGCCTGGACTGTAATCCTCCTGCTCATGCTTCCTCCGCAGGCAGGTGGGTACCACCATGGCCTAGCTTGCGTTAGTTGGAGATGGCACTTTGCTGACTTTGCCTAGCCAAAGCTAACTTTGATCCTTCCTATCATTTTCTCCTGATCGAGGATTATAGTCCCGAGCCACCGTGCTCTGCCCTTTTCCTTCTTTTTTTTTTTAAATTTATTTTTATTTTTTGAGTTTTATTTTATTGTAAAGATGCTGTACAGTGGGGTTATAGTTACATGAGTAGGCAATGAGTCCATTTCCTGTCAAGCACTGATACCCCTCCCTTGTTGTTTATTTTTATTGATTTATTGATTTTGCCAGCCCTGGGGCTTGAACTCAGGACCTGGGCACTGTCCCTGAACTTCTTTTGTTTAAGGCTAGCACTCTACCACTTGAGTCCAGCACTACTTCTGCCTTTTTTCTGCTTTTGTAGTACTGAGGAATTGAACCCAGGGCTTCATGCATGCTAGACACTAAGCCACATTCCCAGCCTTCCTTCTTCTTTCTTTTTTCTTTTTTTTTTTTTTTAAAATCAGTACCTTTTTTATCCTCTGAGAAGCTAGTTTTTCACGTGGCCAGCACGTGTTTCTGTGGGCTACAGTGGAGGACTTCCAGTCTGGCTGGTGGTGGGGGGCAGGTGGGTGGAGCTTGGTTGGGGCGGGGCTTGGTTAGAGGTGGGGATTGGTAAGAGGCAGGGTAGGTGAGCCTGAGGAAACCTCTCTCCTGATCTCCTCCACCTCTGGGGCCGTGCTTAGTGGTGGAGAATCCTGAAGTACTTTATGGGGTGGGCTGGGGAGGGGGGTGTCTCCAACATCGTGTAAGTGGTGTCTGAAAATTCACTTGGCTGCCTTCCAAGAGGAGTGGTGATAAGTGAGGTACGCCCTCATATCTATTTTGTTCATTTGGGGGGGCGGGTATAACTACCCACACAGGCCCAGTGCATGGTCTCAGCATGGGCAATGTACTCTCCCCCCCCCTCCCCCAGTTCCCAGCTTCCCACTTTCTGCACACCTGCCTGGTGCCTGCAGCCTGGAATTGGAAGTTCCTAGAGGAGGGTCTGGGGGACCAGAGAACAAATGGCGTCCAGGAATCGGATGTCCCAAGCAGAGGGGAACATGTGGCCAGAGGTCAGGGCAGGGCTGGGAGAGGCAAGGGATGGGCTAGGGGCAGGTTTAGGGGCAGATTAGGTTGGGCTGTGGGGTAAGGTGCCCTGAGGTCAAAACAGCTGAGGTGGTAGACTACCAGACCTCAGGCAGGTGGCAGAAGTCTGTAAGCTTTCCCTTCCTCATTTCCCATTCCGGGGGTTCAAGCAAGACAGCATGCCCTAAGTAATCAGCCCCGTGCCCGGCTTTCCCCAGGCTGGGCCCCGTGAGGCCAGCCATTCTTAGTGCTAGGGGTCCAAGCAGGGAGATTCGTCTTAAGCAGGCATTCGTCCCGTTGAGTGGCAGGAGAGCTGCTAAAGGCGTGTGTGTGTGTGTGTGTGTGTGTGTGTGTGTGTGTGTGGCAAAGCTGCTTCCTACAGCATGGCTTCCAGGTTATCAAGCCCGGGCTGGTGCCCCCTTCATAGGGAGGGACCCCTTTTCTCTCCAGGATGGGAGGCGGCTGGATAGGAAGCTGGGACCTTGCTGTGGTCTTGCTCTCTGGAACTGGCTTCCGCCCAGCCCCAGGGCCTCCCCGGCGTGGGTGTGTCCGGCCCTACTCATCTGGCCTCCTGGAAGCCCAGCCACTTCTACACTTACAGGGCTGTCTCTGGCTTCCCCATCTTGGGTGTGGGGGCGCCTTTTAAACGTACCCCAGCAGGATCCAGGGGCCTCTACAGAGGCACACACCTGAGCACAGCCAGCCCCTCCTCCGCTTCTTAATCCCATGTGCCCAGCCCTTGGGTCAGAAGAGACTTCCAAATCTGAGCCAGCCTCCTGATCGGAAAGCCTGACGCCTGCTGCTGCCTGCAGCAGATGCAGTCCTGCTTTTCCCTGTGCGTCCACCCCACCCCCCAGAACAAACCCCAGTGGATGGGGGCCCAGCGGCCAAGCTCCAGTACTCTCTGCTCTTTACCAGGCAGCCACGGTTCTTTGTCTCAGCCCTCAGCAAAGAGTCCAGTTCTAGTATAGTTTGAATACTTGGATTACAAATTTTAAAAAGATCTCACCCTCCATGTAGTTTAGCTATAGAAGCAAGAGGACGGAGTGTGGCTGTACTAGAAGTGGTTTCAGTTTATATTCACTAGGGTTTGACTAAGCCTCACACTTGCCAGGATTAAGATTGTGTGTGTGTGTGTGTGTGTGTGTGTGTGCACGCGTGCATGTGCCTGCGCCTGGGCACAATCCCCAAGTTTCTTTTACTCAAGGCTGGCACTCTGCCACATGAGCCGCGTCTCTACTTGCAGCTTTTTGCTGGTTAATTGGAGATAAGAGTCTCATGGACTTTCCTGCCTGGGATGGTTTTGTACCTTAATCCTCAAATCTCAGCCTTCTGAGTAGCTAGGATGACAAATGTGAGCTAATGGCGCCTGGCTCCAAATCACTTTCTCTCCTGACCACCCAGGGAGGTGGTGTCTGACTCAGAGCAATCCTGCTTTGGTGCTCTGCAGCTACAGAGCCGAGTCCTTGTCTTCCCCAGCCTTCCCTAACCACAAGCCTCGTGACTATTCACACCCTACTCTTCCCCGCTCCCTGTTCTCCAAGCACTGAGCCACTCACACCCCAGCTTCTTGCTTTGCATTATGATAGATTCCTAAAGGTTGTAAGAAAATGCAATTTTGGTGAATTAAGTCATTTCAAATATGTGCTGGAGGGCTGAGTTTGGGAAAGAATGCTTTCATTGTATGAATAACAGCCAGAGTCAGGTTGGTGAATCACAGCCTCTCTAGCAGGGCTGGGCCTGTGGATCTGGATTTTTTTTTTTTTTTTCTGGTGTCAGGGATGGCCAGGTAGACAGGAGGCAGGAAGGTAGAGTGACAGCCTACTCTGATTCTCGGGTATTAGTTGCGGGTCTGTTGTTCGCACAGTGGTAGTTTTGCACATGTCTGCTGGGCATTTAATAATAGACATGAGGGGACAGCTCTGTGAGAGGTGAGTCACCAGAAACGCCCAGTGTCCCCGGTAACTGTGTGTGTCACAGCTTAGCTAGTCCTGGGAGCCATCTGGGGTAATGACAAGATCTGTGCACACGTGATCAGCCCAGAAATAGCCCACGCAGGGCACAGCCCTGCCTCCCCCAGAGCTGCCTGCTTGTCAGACGTGAAAGCTCAGCTTCCAGCCCTGTCATTGCTGTGTCAGCCTGGGGTGCTTAGCCCCCCGCTGTCCCGCACATCCAAGCACCCCACCACCACGGCCATTTACACTCTGCCCTTCTCTCTTTTCATAATCTGTCTTTTCAATAGCTCACGGGTTCACGTCATGCTATTTTCTTGTTCCGTAGCTCTTGCTGGAAATCGGTTCAGGCAGAGCAACTGGGCACGGTATTGGCTAATGGCTTGGAGACGCTCCAGGCTGCCGGATGCATTGGCTGGCACTCGAAGGGTGATCGTCGGCAGGCATGATGTCTTCTCTCTCTGACTCTCGTGGGTCTCCTCTTCTTGCGGCTCGGCTGTTACACTTGGCTGGCCCGCCTCGGTGCTTGCAATCACAGCGATTATGCACAGGCTGGAGCCAGTCTGCCAGCCTCGCCAGGGCTCAGGTTTTATTAGAACCAAAGTCCATCAGGCCTCCGGGCCAGTTGGCCCGTTTCTTCCTATTGCATATTATTGCATATTGCTTTTTCTTTTTCTTTTTTTTTCTTCCTATTTCCCCTTGGAGATCAGGCCCTGTCCCAGAGTATAGAGGGAGTAAGACACCTGACCGGGGCAGTTGGGAGAGAATCCCTGGGCTGTAGGACTGAATGTGTTGGGGAGTGGTGAGATCCAATGATGCACGTGACTTTTGAATGCTTTTGAGTCACGCGATCTACTGAGGAAGGGAGTTGCAGCGTGGAGTAAAATGCCAAGTTGGTTTCTTCCCGAGCCTTGGTTTCTTCATCTTTAAAATGGGGACTGACAATGATTACATAGGAAAGTTTGATACTGTTCGCATCAGATTCTCCTCTTCAGTATAAATAATAATACAGTATCAACAGAGCAGTGGTGTTACCCTTTTCCCAGCTCCTCTCTCCCTGGAGGACTTGCAACTCTCGTCCTTTCTCTTATTCAGAGGAAGCTTCTGACTTCCTCTTGGGGAATATGAGCTACTTCCTGTTTCCGAGTCTTTGAAGCATCTTGTAGCACAGCCAGTACCTCCCTTGCCTTGGCCAGGCCTCTTCCCCCACGCCCCCTATACTTCAGGGAGAGTTACGGTCAAGCACTCCACGGCCTGCTCAATCTTTGGAACCACTTCTTGGTCTTCCTTGTGTTTTTCTCATGCTTAGCTGTTCTGTTTTTGGTGGAGTTGTTGATTTTTGTTGCTTTTATGACAATCTCTCTCTCTTTTTTTTTTTTTTTCTGGTTGTGGGTCCTGAACTCTGGGCCTGGGCACTGTCCCTCAGCTCTTCAGCTCAAGGCTAGCGCTCTATCACTTGAGCCACAGCTCCACTTCCGGCTTTTTCTGCTTATGTGGTGCTGAGGAATTGAACCCAGGGCCTCATGCATGCAAGGCAAGCGCTCTACCACTGAGCCACCTTCCCTGCCCCGACAGAGTCTCTTTATGTAGCCCAAGCTGGCCTGGAACTCCAGATTCCCCCTGCTTCCAACTCTGGAGTTCCAGGATTACAGGCATGAGCCACATACCATACCATACCATACCATACTATACCATATCATACCCAGTCTCTATTGTGGATTTTTTTTTTCATGGTGTCTCTTTTGGGCTTTCTTTTTTTTTTTTTTTTTTTTGGGTCCGGTCGTGGGGCCTGAACTCTGGGCCTGGGCACTGTCCCTCAGCTCTTCAGCTCAAGGCTAGCGCTCTACCACTTGAGCCACAGCACCACTTCCGGCTTTTTTCTTTTTGCTTATGTGGTGCTGAGGAATCGAACCCAGGGCCTTGAGCATGCAAGGCAAGCACTCTACCACTGAGCCACCTTCCCAGCCCTGGGGTTTCTTTCCTATTAGACAGAAAAGGAAACTGAGGAAGAGGAAAAAAGGATTCAGCTCTGTGCCTGGCCACTGAGCTTATCCATGGTTCACCTCTCTTCAAGCTCTCTGCAGGGTAGAAGCCTCCTCTCACCTGTCACTTCCCCTAAGTGCGGGTGCCCGGCCACCACCTGGTTGAGCACTGCTTATCTGGGGCAAATGACTTTGGGAGCCCCTCCCTAGGGACCAGAGCGGACCTTCTGCAGCAGCCTTTGTGCAGGCCGAGTCTCAAGCCAGACCTGTCCTCTGAGCACAGGTTATATACTGGCCTCATGCAGGGGCTCGGAGCGTGCCAGCATGCACAGAACCCCCTGCATCCCGCTGACACTCCCGTGGTCCCCATTCTGCCCGGTGTGGCTTACAGTTAGCATTTCTGATGCTTCCAAGCAAAGGTGGGACAGATGTTTGCACAGGTGCGGCAGCGGCAGGGGAAAGCTGGCATGTGCGCGCGCGCGTGCGTGCATGCGTGCATGTGTGCGTGCATGTGTGTGTGAACCCTGGTGTCCTGAGAAACCTTCGTGGCAGTATCCCAAGCACTCTGCCTGTGGTCAGTGTCCAGTCAATACTCGAGCACGAGCAAACAGAGCCCCCGGCGACCCCAGCCGACTCTGGGGTGGGGCGGGGATAGTAGCTCTCCACTTGGGAAGCGGTGGGCTTGGGAGAAGGGTGTTGACTGAATGCTCACGTGGAGTCACATGGGGCACTGATGAAGGTCACACCCACAGAGACATCTCCGTGGCTGTTTGGGTAGGTACCATGTGTGGCACCGCAGGCCCTTGGAGACGGTGGCATTTGTTTGCTTTGTACCTGCGCTTCCCTCCGCCCTGCTGCCCTGTTTCCTCAGGGCAGCGTCAGTGCTCTCGATCCTCGGTCCCTTTCCCTGCCACTTAAGTCCTGCTCAGGGGGCACAGGGCTGTGTCCTGGCTGCCCCTCAGCCAGCGTTCCTTCTAGAACAGTGCATGACCCATGGCGCTCACCCTTCCGTTCCTCCTGGGGCACAAATAAGCCTTTGGCAGGGTAGGTTTTGGGCTCCTGCCAGCCATTCAGCTGGGCTGGCTCTACGCCAGCGCTCGCCTTTCTGGAGGTCAGCATCTTTGCTGGGCTCTGCCGGGTTCAGAGCCTTCTCTGACGTGCATCGGTACGTGGGCCCACCCTCCGCGCCATCTTGCAGCCAATTAGCAGTAAGAAGACGATGCCCAGGGAGGAGAGCGTGCCTTCTGCCTTTGCGCGGCATGGTGGCTGCGCCCCTTCATCCGGGGGCCCGGGCGTGCCATGCCGCTTCGGTGTCTGCCAAGCTCCTGAGCGTTGCCGCCTTATTTTCCCATGGAGCGCGGCTCTCCGTGACAACTGGCGCGCAGTTGGGCGATGGCTCGTTGTCATTCTGCTGGGCACCGTTTCCGGAGGGCTTCGTGCTCGGTCGGTGTTCACATTTGTCCCTGTGAGGCCTGGAGCACAGCTGGCACCAGCCCCCGGTTTATGGGTGAAGAGACGGAAGCTTTGGGGAGGAGGATCATGAACGATGGGAGGAGGGGGCACGGCAGGGTGAACAGGAGGTGGGGGGTCCGAGCTGCAGTTCATTTCTGTGGTGGTGGATGTGTGTGTGTGTGTGTGATACGCGTTTGAGAAGGCATGGAGCTCTAAGAGAGCGAGATCAAAAGCAGGAAGGCCAGAGGATGGGGTCAGCTCCTCACTTTGAGGCCCAGAACTCTGCATTCTGCCACCTTGCTCCTTGCTCGTGGCGTTTGCCCAACACACCCACCATCCAAACCCACCTCTCTCTAGCTGGGATCCTGCCTGCGGTGGCTTTCCAGCCTTCGCTGACCCTGTCCTGCCGGGTGGTGGTGGTGCCTGCTCCCATCCCCGCTCCCCCTCCTCCCTCTCTCCTCGCTGGTACGGCTTTATTGCCGGCATATGGAAACTGCTTCTATTTATCCTGCAGCACCAGGATGCTGCTACACGCTGTGCTCCAGCGAACGGAAAGCTGGGGTTCCCTGCAGGCTCGTTTCTGAGGCTGCATGCAAAGCAGCCAGCTGTTTACAGCGAGCGGCTGGGCCTGTTACATCAGCGTGGCGGCGGCATGGCCATCTGCGCAAACAGGTCACCCCGGGCTGGCTGCGTCCTCCGGTGGAGCTTCGCCAGCCTGTGCTGTTGTGACACCGTTGCCGGTGGGCCCAGAGGCTTTCTTCCTGTTCTTCCCTCCCACCGTCCTCCAGAGACTCCAGTCCATGGGCCTGGGCCTGTGGCCAGGGAACCAGGAAGGGAATTCAGGACTGGAGGCTCATAAATCTTGAGTGGCCAAGGTCTGCAGACCTGCCCACCCACTGCCCAGGGCACCAGAAGCACAACATACCACGTCTCCCCCCTGGGGAACTTTTCCCCAGAGCTGCACAGTGTCCTCTTCCCAGTCACACTCGGCCGGCCCTATTGAAGCCACCAAGAGGACATTCGCTAGAGAGAGAAAAGGGAGACTGCGGCGTCCACTGCTGTGTGTCTCTGTCTGGACCTCTCTTTCCTGCCAGTGTCCAAGCCCACACAAGGCAGAAATGCAGGAGGAAGGGGCAGCCGCGGTCCTCCTGGTCCAGCCTTGGAGCAGAGCAGACAGGCAGGGAATCAGATCCCAGGGCAGCCAGCCCCTCCTCTACAGTGCCCTTGGCTGGGCTATACCAACAACTCCCGGGAGGCACCGCAGCCTCCTGCCTGCCAATCAGGCCTTTTCCGTGATCCCTAGTGTGCCGGCAGCCTTGGCTGGTTTGTGGGTTTTGGAGTCACCTGTGGCTTTTGTGAAAAGCCCCTCCGCAGCATAGGTCGCCCCAGGCCCTTCAGCCCTGCTCTGCCTTCCGAGCCTGGTGAAGATGCCAAGTTCTCTCCTCTGACACAGCGCAGGGTTGAATGGCTGGGCCTGGAACAAAGTGTACCCTGCAAGCGGGGATTCTTTTCTTTCCCTTCACGCTTGAGTTTTGTTTTTCTTTTTTTTTTCTCTCTCTCTCTTTTCAGGCTCTTGCCCGAATTACCCTTATACAGAATAGTCCCTCTGCAGCCAATCTTTAAACGAGTTATCTTAAAAAATACAAAGAGGTCACACTGAGCCTCTTGCTAACACCCTTGGCACTCGGTAGAGCCTGCTCTTGACTGAGTCCCACCGGGCCTGGCTTGGCTCCCGTCTACCTCCATCACCTGCTGTGTTTAATACCTGTGGAGGGACCAGGCAATCTTTTGAGCAAGGTCTCCTGTTTTAGTTCAACTTGGGTGGGTGTTCACAGCTTAGGCATCGTGCCCAACTTGGTCCTGGGCTCTGGAGACCAGTGACCAAGACAAAAGCCCCTGCCCCATGGAGCCCCCCACCCTTTGCCTCTCCCCCACCACCCCAGTCATAGGCAACACCGGGCAATGTTGGGGCCAGATGGGTGCCGTGTGCCTTTAAGGGGAGGCTAAGGGCAGCCTTTGGGTAGAAGATCCAAAGATGCCAGGGAGCCTGCGTTGCTGGGGACAGAGGGACAGGAAGTGCATGAGCTCTGGGGGGGGTGAAGGGCTGCAGAATAACAAGGAGGCCTGGGTGTGGGAAGGACAGAGCGGCCAGCCGCAAAAGACAGAGTCCAGGGGAGGGCCTACCCCATGGGGTGGATGCTATGAGAGCCACGCATGTGTATGTCCTGTCATCTGATACCCATTCACGGTGACGATCGCTGACGAGCATTGTCCGGGAGGTGAGGTCTCACTGTCTGCGACAGCCAGCACTGGGCAGGGGCAGGTCAGCCAGGGCCCTGGGAGGAATGAGCCCCCTGACTTCCCCAGCCCTGCCCCCTGCGGCCCCCAAATCCTGTGTTGATGCAGCTGTTCTTGATGAGCACTTATAGCCAAGGCAAACACGCTGTCAGCCACCCACTGAGACCTCGTCCCTCTGTCTAAGCCTTACCCGTGGCCCTCCGCGGTCCATCCCCAGCCAGGGGAGCCTCTCGCCATCCGTGGTTTAGGTCAGAGCTGCTGAGCCCGTCCGTCAGAAGAGAGTAGCCACAGCTGCCCACAGCCACAGGGCATCTGCAGAGCCATGCTCAGGGAAGCTGTGGTGGGCTCAGGAATCCTGGGGAGCAAGCAGCCCCATGGTACGGGCTCCCTCTCACCCCTTCTCCAGCCCTCAGTTTCCCTGTCTGGGGTCTGCTGCTCCAGACTTGATGTCACGTGTCCAAGACAGGCAGCAAGAAGTACTCCCAACTTAGGGCAGGACAGGCCAAGACCATGTACTTCCTAGACCTCTGGGAAAACAAATTGCTCCAGTCACTTAGTGTGAAAGACCGAGGTGCAGGCCGTGGTGCCCGGCTCTTTCCTCCTGGACCCGCACGGGGGTGGGAGTGGGGGGAATGGCCCATGCTGGTTCTGAGCACAGCCCTCGGTCAGTGTAGCCATGCTCCGGAAGTGCGCATGACCCAGCAGGTCCCCCAGGTCTCCCATTGTACTGCCTTCGCCGCTGATGGCTCCCCCTTTGTGCCCCCATATTCCATGCGGATGGGGTTCTCAGAGGAGAGCCTGGCACACCAAATATACCCTGTTTGCTACTTCCACTCAAGCTGAGTTGCTTCTAGACAGATTAATGGGGGGGGGGCGTCCAGAGTGCCAACAAAGCCCCATTCCAGGCAGGACTGGCAGAAGGCTGTAGCTACCAACCCGCTCCAGGTGCTACTGGCCCCTCAGGGGTTCAGCTTCTTTCTAAATTTGGGCTTGCTTCTAAGGCCATCTGTACCTTCCCACCTGTTCCTATAAACACATACATGCTGCCAGTTGCCAGGGCAGCTGTGCCAGTCCCTCTCTCCTGGTGACCCTGGTGCCTGCCGAAGTACCCTTGACTCATGACTGTGCACCTCTGTGGAGGCGCTGTGTGCCCAGGGGCTGCTGCCGGAGGGAAGGGCAGGGCCGGCCAGGCTCATCGACGCCCACCTGAGGCCCAGCCGAGGAGCTGCCCGCTGCTGCTGGACATGCCCCAGTGAAGAAGACAACTGTCGGGAGCCTTTTTGTTATTTTGTTGTGTTTTGTAGGCCTGGGGATGGAACCCAGGGCTTGGCACCTTCTAGACAAGCACTCTATTTGTACTAAATCAGACCACTAGCACTGAATATGCGATTTGTGTGTGTATGTGTGCATGCTGTCCCTAAGCTTTTAAACTCAAGATGAGTGCTTTAGCACTTGAGCCACAGTTCTAGTTCTGTTTTTTTTTTTTTGGCATCTGACTCATTTGTTTTATTCATGTTTTTATTAAGAATTATTTCCAAGCCGGGTGTCAGTGGCTCATGCCTGTAATCCTGGCTACTCAGGAGGCTGAGATCTGAGGATCATGGTTCAAAGCCAGCCTGGGCAGGAAAGTCCATGAGACTCTTATCTCCAATGAACCACCAGAAAACTGGAAGTGGTGCTGTGGCTCAAGTGGTAGAGTGCTCACCTTGAGCTGAAGAGCTCAGGGACAGCGCTCAGGCCCAGAGTTCAAGCCCCATGACTGACAGAAAAAAAAATTATTTCCAAGATCCAGATGCTAGTGGCTTGTGCCTGTCATCCTAGCTACTCAGGAGGCTGAGATCGGAAGATTGCAGCCCAGAGCCAGCCCAGGCAAGAAAGTCCGTGAGTCTCCTATCTCCAATTAAGCAGCAAAGACCTAGAAGTGGAGCTGTGGCTCAAAGTGATAGAGCACCAGCCTTGAGCAAAAGAGCATTAGAACTAGTGCCCAGGCCCTGAGTTCAAGTCCCATGATTGGCAAAAGAAGATCCCCGGGGTTTCCTCTCCTAGGACAAGCCCATGGCTGGACACACAACCGAGGCATGAGCACAGTCCTCTGAGCCACGGCCATGTGGTCTGCCATGAAGTGAGAGAGAAGGGGGGTGGGGAGAGTGGGCGGGGAGGGCCAGGTGTCTTGGAAAGGCTGTGAAGAAGTTGTGGCCAGTTGGCCGAGACCCCCCATGTGAGAGGAGGGGCCAGGAGGCCCCACAGGGGGTCTCAGGGCAGCCGCTCCCGGATATTCCTGTCTAGCTCGGGGCGTGGAGGTGGCACTGGGTGACCCCATCAGTGCCAGCGCACCCCCACCCACCCATCGTCTGCTCTCCGCGAGCGTGCCGCATGGGGGGCTGGCTCCTGCCTTGCTGTGTGAAGGTCAGGGAGGACGCACGCCAGCCAGCTGCCCGTCTGTGCTTGTGCTCCGGAGCCGTGGTTGGCTCCCGTTTCCTGCTCCACGTGAGCAGGTGGTGGAGCGACCTTCTCCTGCCCATGCCCAGGGCTTAGTTTCTGAGATTGGAGTCGGGAGCCTGTTGTGTTGACATTGGGCAGTGGAGGGTCAGAGAGATGGCATTCCAGTGTGTCTAGACTTCTCACCTCCTCCGGGGCTGAGGGTGCCGGGGAGTTCAAACCCCAATATGGAACGAAAGGAGAGGAGAAGATACAACACCCAGGCCCTTAGTTCCAGTGTTGGCAGGTGTACACACACACACACACAACTGTATGCTTTGAATCCGTGCACTTTGTTGTACCGGTACGATTGTTTCTACATCTGGAAAGGTCTTTGAGAGGTCTTTGTTATCCACCTGTTCTACCAGCCCTGCCAGTCCCCTGGCCTCTCCTACGTGCTAGTGAGCTTGACATGTTGGCTTCGTGCTGCTGTGCAAATATCAGTGTGCACACTCCATTCTCCACCTCGTACAGGGGAGCAGATTTCCATCCAGATTTCCTTTCTCACAGGAAGTCCACAAGCCGAGTGTCCGCTCATAGTGTGTCTGTTGACCACAGGTGACAGGAGGGTCCAGATTGCTGAGATAACCCAGCTCAACCACCCCAGCAGGATCTTCCCCAGCTCACGCTGGGCAAGTGAAGGGTTTTATCTCTTGGTGATTGTTCTGTTCTCTGCTGACTTCCTTCCTGGGCAGCCAGAGCAGGGAAAGAACCCCCCTCCTTCCCGTCTGGTCCAGGAGAAGTTCCAAGTCCAGCCCTCACTGGCTGGTCAAGGGTCAGCACCCATGCCTGAACCAATCACTGCTTTCTGTGTCCTGGCCTGGGTCACTTGCTTTGGAGCCTGGTGTGGTTCATCCACAGCCACACCATGACCGAGAGCAGGAGAGGGCTTTCTGCCAAGGTAAACCAGGGCAGGGACCTGGAAGAGGAGGCCAGGGTCAAGTAGAAGAAAGTAGAAGATGACCCAGGACCAGGGGGCAAATCCAGTTCTGTTCAGTTGGCTAAGCAGAATGCTAACAGGTCGTACTGTATGAGAAGGATCTGTGCGTGTGTGTGTGTGTGTGTGTGTGTGTGTGTGTGTGCGTGTGCGTGCGTGTGCACGCGCGTGCATGCGTGCGTGGGTGTTCTTTCCCACCATCATGTGCTGTTGTGCGTCTTGAGCCTGGGTTGCATGTAAGTGACTCCTTTCTCTTCTTCTGCAGATGGGGGCAGCCATGCCATCCATGACTCCCACGCCCCCACTCTGGTATCTGGGGTGGACACATCCCCCTCCAGCCCCACTGGGCACAACTGGGAGATGAATTATCAAGAGGCAGCCATCTACCTCCAGGTGAGCATCTCCAGCCACTGTCGGTGCCTACCAGGCTCCATGTGGTGTGCAGAAATCCCATTGTGACTTCCACCCCTGCCCCTGCTTCTACTCGGTCTTCTCTGCTGGAAAAAAGACAGCCAGTTGGATGTTCATGGGGTGGGGAGCAGTGCATGCACAGGCTCGTCCTCAAAGTCTCATTTGTGTTGTGGCTCAAGTGGCAGAGCACCACCCCTGAGCAAAAAAGCTAAGGGATAGCACCTACACCCCGAGTTCAAGTCTCAGTACTGGCATGCACACACATTCAAAATGCAGTTTCTGGTGTCCACTGAGTGTTGGGGTGAGAACATTCTTTTTTTTTGGGGGGGTCCGGTCATGGGGCCTGAACTCTGGGCCTGGGCGCTGTCCCTCAGCTCTTCAACTGTCGACTAGCACTCTTTACCACTTGAGCCTCAGCCCCACTTCCAGCTTTTTCTGCTTAAGTGGTGCTGAAGAATCGAACCCAGGGCCTCATGCATGCAAGGCAAGCACTCTACCACTGAGCCACCTTCCCAGCCCCCCTATTTTTTTTTTTGTCAGTCATGGTGCCTGAACTCTGGGCCTGGACACCGTCCCTCAGCTCTTCAGCTCAAGACTAGTGCTCTACCACTTGAGCCACAGCGCCACTTCCAGCTTTTTCTGCTTATGTGGTGCTGAGGAATCGAAC
>NW_012267239.1:11527109-11549175 GCF_000151885.1 Dipodomys ordii | reverse complement strand
GCTCTTCAGCTCAAGACTAGTGCTCTACCACTTGAGCCACAGCGCCACTTCCAGCTTTTTCTGCTTATGTGGTGCTGAGGAATCGAACTCAGGGCCTCATGCATGCAAGGCAAGCACTCTACCACTGAGCCACCTTCCCAGCCCCCTATTGTTTTCTTTAATGCAACTCCCCACTGCAAAATGACAACACAATATTTGTTTTGTCATTAAAAGAAATTGAAAGGCTGGCCTCTGGTGGCTCACGCCTGTAATCCTAGCCTGCTACTCAGGAGGCTGAGATCTGAGGATCGCAGTTCAAAGCCAGCTCAGGCAGGAAAGTCTATGAGACTCTTTATCTCCAATACGCCACTAAAAAAGCTGGAAGTAGAGCCATGGCTCAAGTGGTTGAGCACTAGTCTTGAGCAAGAATAAGCACAGAGACAGTTCACAGGCCCTGAGTTCAAGTCCCCAGGACCAGCACGCCCCCCCCCCCATAAAAAAGAATAGATTTAATTAAATTCGGGTATTGATTTGGGACCTGTGTGGCCCTCTGTATGCTTCTTGCGTTTTCAAACAGCCTGTAGCAGACATGCTCCGGAACAAATGCACTTTGACCCTGGTTAAGACTGTAGGAATGTCTGAGGGGCTTTGGGACACTCAGGCACACCTGCTAAGGATCTGGCACGTCTCCTCGTGCACGTCACCGCTCTGAGGCTGAGTAAGAGGTGGAACAGGTCAGGGCACAGAAGTGGAATGACCTGGAAGAATCCAGGAATCCAACAATTCCTTCTTTCTCTAAGTGGGTAGGAACATTGATGATAAAGATAAGTACGGGCCCTGGTGGCTCACCTCTGTCATCCCAGCTACTCAGGAGGCTGAGATCTGAGGATTGAGGTTTGAAGTCAGCTCGGCAGGAAAGTTCGAGAGACTCCCGTCTCCAGTTAACCGCCAAAAAAACTGGAAGTAGAGCTGTGGCTCATCAGCCTTGGGGGGAAAAACTAAGCAAAAGCACAAGTAGCTGAACACCCTCCCACCCCCCCTCCCCCAAGAAAAAAACAAAAGGAAAGCAAAAGCAAAAGCCATGGGCTCTTCAGGGGCTAATCTCTGCAGCAGGCCACCATGATCACCTCCTGCTCATACCAGCCAGTTCTCAGAGGGGCAGACGGGAGGCTGCCAAGCATGGCTGCTGTCTTGCAGGGCTGGGGCTAAGAGCATGTGCTCAGCACATGCAAGGCACTGGATTCAGTCTCCAGAGCAACAGAAAAGCAGTCGATCCATCAATCATTCAATCAATCCATCAGCTGTCCACTTGGCTATCGAGCGATGTTCTTTCTTCTGTATGCCTTATTTCTGTGCCTCACCTCGCAGACCTGTGGGGAAATGGGACATGTGCTGTGGTGCAGGACATTGGTGCAGGGTGGCTATATGATATAAAATGTGTGTGTGCATATCTATGTGTGCATGTGTGTATACATACTTAGCCATGCACTGCTGGCTAAAGATGAAAGATGATGGAATTCTTTTTGTTGTTGTTGTTGTTGTTGATTATGGGACCTGAACTCTGAGCCTGGGCCCTGTCCCTGAGCTCTTCAGCTCAAGGCTAGCGCTCTACCACTTGAGCCACAGCGCCACTTCCAGCTTTTTCTGCTTATGGGGTGCAGAGGAATCAAACCCAGGGCCTCATTCATGCAAAGCAAGCACTCTACCACTGAGCCACCTTCCCAGCCCAGATGATGGAATTCTTAGGACCTTTAAAATCTGTTTGTTCTATCAGTTTGTTTTTTTAAATTCAGGGCCTAGGCACTGTCCCAGAGCTTTTTTTGCTCAAGGCTAGTGCTCTATCACATAGAGCATTAGCTCCACTTCTGATTTTCTGGTGTTTAATTAGAAATAAAAGTCTCGCAGACTTTTCTACCTGAGCTGGTTTCAAGTGCAAACCTCAGATATCAGCCTCCTGATTACAGGTTTGAGCCACCAGTGCCTGGATAAATGGCATCACTTTTGAAAAATAACAGCAGTAGCTGAGCACTGTGGCTCAAGCTTGTAATCCAAGCTATTTGGAGGTGGCAGTTGGGGGCATTAAGGTTCGTAGCCAACAAGCCTTTTGTTCATCTCAGAAATAAAAATTCACGAGACTCCATCTCAGTCAGTGGCTGGGCAGGGTGGTACAAGTCTGTCATCCCAGCTGCAAAGGAAAGTACAGATAGGAGGATCACAGTCTAGACTAGTTGAGGCATAAAGAGAGTCCTTATCTTGAAAATAACACAAAAAGGTACTTGTGGAGTAACTCAAGTGGTAGAATGTCTGCTCAGCAAGCACGAGACCCTTGAGTTCAAAATCCCAATACCCCCCAGATTCATAAGTAAAGCTCAGGAGCAGCAGCATGGCTGCTTCTGCTGATGGTCTGGCAGGGTTGTGTTGGGATTGCGGCAGAGCTGCGGTGTGGGGCAGCCAGGCACCGTGAGGATGCCATGGGGTGCCGTTCCCCCCCCCACTTTCCCAGTTAACTCGCTCACCCTCTGCAGTCCTGGTGCCCTGAGTCCCCAGGCCAGGGAGCAGCAAGCAAAGGCCTGGTGTGCATCCAGCCTAATCTAGTTCATGAGCTGTGACACCCTCCAGCAAGCTCAGCACCCCCTTTGGGGGTTGGGGCATGATCAGTGTCCCGGGGAAGATCCTTCTTCGTCTCTGTTGGCAGAGACTTCATGGCCATCGCCTGTTCAAATCCAAGAGTTCAAATCCACGCCCTTGGGCCTGTGACTCCTCCAGCCTTCTCCCAGCTATTGGAAGACATCCCTTAAGAACTGCATTGTTGTAGGGATCTGGTGGCTCCCGCCTGTCATCCTAGCTACTCAGGAGGCTGAGATCTGAGGATCGTGGTTCAAAGCCAGCCCAGGCAGAAAAATCCCTGTTAAATAGACTCTTATCTCCAGTAACCACTCAAAAACAGCGCTAGCCTTGAGCACAAATAGGCTCAGGCAGGGACAGTGCCTAGGTCCTGAGTTCAAGCCCCACAACTGACAACAATAACAACTAGAACTGTTTTGTTGTTAATAAATCAAACCAGAAGCTTCCACAGAGGTGGGGAGACGGAGGCCCTGCAGAGACCCCAGAGCTTCCCTGGTTGACTGCTCAGCTGTTTGTTCTCTGTTGGGCTCAGTTTATCTTTTACATCTTGTCCAGCCAGTGACTGGCTCAATGTCTCCTGCTACCCCAAAGGATGGTGGGGTGTTGCAGGAGCTGGCGGGCTTCCTCCCAAGGCTTGGGCCATGGGAACCTGGGCTGCTTTTGGCACTGCCCTTTCTCTAGGACACAGCCACTGGGCCGGGCCTGGCTCAGACGTTGGTATGGGAGGGAAGGAGCCAGGTTTCTGGTGCAATCCCGTGTGTGTGTGTGTGTGTGTGTGTGTGTGTGTGTTTCTGTGTCTTTTTTGTTTTGAGGCGGGGGGGTCCTACCAGGGATGGTAGACATGCATTACAGCACCCAGCTATTGGTTGAGATGGGGGTGGAGGTCTCAGGAACTCTTTACCTAAGTTGGCCTTGAGCCTCTATCCTCCTGACCTCAGCCTCTTGAGTAGCTGAGATTGCAAGCATGCTCCAGCACACTCAACTAGCCCTCTGTTTGGATAGCGAGAGGTTCAGGCTCTGCAGAGTCAGGTCACTACCCACTGCTCTTGACCTTCTCTAGACCCTTCCAGTCTGTTCCACAGGTGGTTTGAGCAGCAGCAGCCAGCCACTCTCTTGAGTCCCTTCATGGGGGGAGGGGGTGGCTTGTGCCAGCTGAGGAACAGCAGTTCCGATCCTCCATGTGGGGGCTATTGCGGTGTGCTTCTGGCCTGGCCCCTGGCCCCAGACACCCGGCTTGCACACCCCAGAGTCCCTGTCCTTCCAGGAAGGCGAGAACAACGACAAGTTCTTCACCCACCCCAAGAACGCCAAGGCGCTGGCGGCCTACCTCTTTGCACACAACCACCTCTTCTACCTGATGGAGCTGCTCACCGCCCTGCTCCTGCTGCTGCTGTCACTGTGCGAGGCCCCCGCCGTCCCCGCGCTCCGGCTCGGCATTTACGTGAGTGTCCGGGAGCGCCATGGCCCTCCGTGCTGGTGGGGCGGGGGGCAGGGAGGGCTCAGTGGGGGAATATTCTAGAAGGCAGAGCCCTGCAAATAGACTCCAGACAAAGCCTGGGGATTCACCCAGGCTGTCTTCTCTGGGACAGAGTCCGCACCTGGCTCGGGTACGGTCCAGGCTGCCTGTTCCCTCTTCACAAGGTGGCTTTGTGGCCCGCTGTGCCTCAGAAGCCAGATGTTCACTGGACCCCGATGGTTTTTTCCATTCATTTCTTGTTTGCAAGCCTTTGTTCCCATCCGCTTCATCTTTTATGGGTAACTTGTATGCAGTCCTTCCTGGAGTAAGTCTACATTTACAGTTTCATCTTTCTGTCTTTGTGCACACCTCGGCTCCCTCCCTGTGTCTGTTCCTTGAATGTCAAGTTTATACTTAGCTATCTGGGACGAGCTCCATCTTCCAGGCTGTGGTTGGCAGCCAGGGTTTTGTCGCTGTGGTGGGAGGCGGCCTTGGATGGCTTCGAGAAGACCCATGCCCACCTTTCCGTACAGGTCCACGCCACGCTGGAGCTGTTCGCCCTCATGGTGGTGGTGTTTGAACTCTGCATGAAGCTGCGGTGGCTGGGCCCGCACTCCTTCATCCGGCACAAGCGGACCATGGTCAAGGTGACGCGTGCGCAGTGATGCATGCGGTGACACAGGCTTGTGTCTCTCCATCTCCGTATTGGAGTCCGTGTCTTTGCTCATGTGGGAGCCCCCGTGTCACTGGGGTCCCTTCTAGCTCTGTTTGGGTCTCTGGCACCGTCACCTGAGGGAGGTTTCTTGCCTTTCCTGTGTCACAGCCAGCCAGGCACAAGAGAAGGGTGTGTGTGTGTCAGGCCTGGAGAGAGGGGCTCAGATCTCATGCTTTGCACCTGCAAGTGCCACTGGCGTGTGCAGATCTGGTCCTCTGCACAGCAGAGGGCTGTGAGGAGCATGTCCAGCAGTGCCCAGCTGTGTGACAAGCCCGCTCTCTGTGTAGGAGCGGGTCCCCAGGTTGGCGGAGCTGGAGATGGCCAGGATCTCCACAGCGTCCTGGTGCGGGTGGAGCTCTGGCAGCGTGGGTGCAGACGGGCCGGGCAGTGGCCTCGCTCTAGCCCGCAATTGCCCATCCTTCTCCTGAGAGAGATGGAAAGAGGGGAGCTCTGGAGAGCGTGTCAGGGGGCTGACCGCGCTGCCCCTGCCGCACCCAGACCTCCGTGCTGGTGGTGCAGTTTATCGAGGCCATCGTGGTGTTGGTACGGCAGACGTCCCACGTGCGGGTGACCCGTGCCCTGCGCTGCATTTTCCTGGTGGACTGTCGGTACTGCGGCGGCGTCCGGCGGTGAGGCCCGGGACGTGGGGGGCGGGGCGGGGGCTGCGGCAGGCCAGCCCTGCACACACACACGCTTCCCACCACCACACGCCCCACCAGGCAGGTGGGGAGAGGCCCCCCCTCCCCCCGTCAGCTGGTCTGTCTCCCCTCAGCAACCTGCGGCAGATCTTCCAGTCCCTGCCGCCCTTCGTGGACATCCTGCTCCTGCTGCTCTTCTTCATGCTCATCTTCGCCATCCTGGGTGAGTGCTCTGTGCTCCTGGGCACGGCGGGGTTGTATGTAGTCTTGGATGCCACATCTGGTGGCCTCCCCTCCCCTTCCTGGAGCCTCACAGCCTCTTGTGGTAGACCAGATGGCCCTGAGGAGCCTGTTTTTCTGAGACAGGCTCTCGCTATTTAATTGCCCGGGCTAGCCTTCACCTCCTGCATGCTGAGACGGCCGGCGTGCACCTCCACACCAGCCACCATTCTTGATCGAATCACTCAGGGACCCCTTTGGATTTGCCCCCCAAGCCAGACCACAGACCAGACTCCAGATCCACTCCCCCGACGTGAACTTTGAGCCAACATTTTGAAATGAGACTTTATGTAAAAATACAGATTTTTAACAAACAGATCTTTTTAACAAGGCTTTTTTTTAACACACAGCTCTGGGTGCTTTTGCGCGTGGCAGCAGGCACACAGGCCGAGCAGCTCTCATTTCTTCTAGATGGCGCGAGTTTTCTTTGATTCTGCAGTCCCCTGTTGCCTCCCTCAGCTGCACACACACACACACACACACACACACACACACACACACTCATTAGTCCAGTCTGCTGGACACCTGGCATTGGCACCTGTGCCCTAACCAGCTTTTGTTTTGTTTGGCTACCACTTTCCAGGTTTCTACTTGTTCTCTCCTAATCCTTCAGACCCAGTAAGTAACGAACATCTGCCTCCCTTCGCCGGTGGGAGGTGCTACCCTCAAGGCAAGGTGCCCGGCTGCATTAGGGATGACCGGCCGACCACATTAGGAAGATGTGTTCCGCCCTGCCTCCTGAGCCATTCTTTTCCTGGAGAGCCGAGGGGCTCCCCTTTCCTGGGAGAAACGTTTCCAGGACCCGGGCTTGGCACATCCCAGCCTTCTGGCAGAGTCGAGCATGTGACTCCCTAGGAAACATGTGCCCCAAAGTCGGCCAGTCTGGGAGCTTGGGAAGGCACAGGCCTGCACTCCCACGCCACCGCTGCTCTGCGGCCCTTAGGGAGGAGGCAGGGCAGGATGGGCGTGGAGGGGGGGGCAGGCCCTGAGCCTCACCGCTCCTTCCTCCCCTTCCCCCCCACCCTCCGCCCCACAGTACTTCAGCACTCTGGAGAATAGCATCGTCAGCCTGTTTGTCCTTCTCACCACGGCCAAGTAAGTCTGGTTCCCCCTCCCATCTCCCCCTAAAGTGATGGGGGCGGGGAGGTGATTGTCCTTCACAAGGCCTTGGGGAAAACGGGGGCAGCCATGCAGACAGGTGGTGACCTTCTGCCATACAGCTTCCCCGACGTCATGATGCCCTCCTACTCCCGGAACCCCTGGTCCTGTGTCTTCTTCATCGTGTACCTCTCCATCGAGCTCTACTTCATCATGAACCTGGTGCGTGGCTGCCTCGGCCCCCCGGCCTTCGGGCAGAGCATCGGGGCGGGGAGTCGGGGCCCATCCAGGGTCAGGGCTGGTGTTCTGGGGTCTGTCCTGGGAGGACCGCAGGGCCTGCACTGGTCACGGCGGCCAGCATACAGTGCCACTGCCTATAGTGCTGGAGTTGGGGCTCAGGCTGCCCTAGGAGCTTCCACTGATGATGCCTCTGCCCGACAAGCGCACAGCGGCCTAACGCTGCTCCCTGGAGCTCTTGCTGCAATTCTAAGTGGATCGATGACAAAACTGGGTCAGACTGACAGACTGACAGACTGATCTGCATGGTGCAGGCTAGCCTGGGAGAAAGCCTGAGCTGGGTCTCAGCACCGCCTCCATGTGTCGAGAACACGGGGTGCATTTATGTCAGCCCTGTTAGTCATGCATGATCAGAACACTGGACACAGCACACATCTGCCCAACAGGACAGAAAGCCCCTTTGCACACTGGGTTTTTTGGTGAGGTCTGGGATACCAGGTTGCCACCAGGAGCCCCTCTCATCAGCAGATAGGGCCAGAGCCCCAACCACTTCACACCCACAGTTAACCTAAGAGGAGCTTTCCAGAGAGTCTTGGAGGTTTTGCTGTTTTGGTAGTGCTGGGAGTGATGAGCCCCAAGGCTTTGCTCATATTAGCCAGGCCGGCCCAGGGCCTACCCCTGAGCCACCGTGTCCCCTCATGCTCATTTATGAGCTTCTGACACTCCCTCATCCTGGCCACCAATCAAATCAGCCCAGGATAAAAACAGAAAATAAAGCCCCATCCTAGTGGTTCACACTGGTAATCCTAGCTACTACCCTGGAGGCTGAAATTGGAGGATCACAGTTTGAAGCCAGCCCAGGCAACAAAATCCGGGAGACTGTTTTCCACAATTGACCAACAAAAATCAGAAGTGGAGCTGCGGCTCAAATGGTAGAGCACCAGCCTTGAGTGGAAAAGCTCAGGGACAGCAATCAGGCCCTGAGTTCCAGCCTACTGTGGCTCATGTCTGTGGTAGGGACAGACTACAGCATGACCTCCTCAGCGGATGCCCTCCGCCTGCCATCAACCCACAGAGCAAGCACTTAATCCCCAAGACTGTCCCCTACTTCAGTCCCAGGACTCTGGTGGCATTTCCTCTGGTGGCTGCTGGCTGTTGGTGCCGGCATGGTGACTGTGGCCTGTAATCCTAGCTACTTGGGAGGTTGAGATTGGCCAGCCTGGGCAGAAAAGTTCATGGGACTCCATCTCAACCGATAAATGCTGGATGTGGCAGTAAGTACTTGTCATCTCAGCCATATAGAAAACATAAATAGGAGGATCATGATCCAGTCCCACCCAGGCAAAAAGCAAGACCCTTTAAAAAATAAAAACTGAAGTAAAAAGGGCTAGAGACCTGATTGAAGTGGTAATGCACCTGCCTAGCAAGCACAAGGCCCTAAGTTCAAATCCCAATACTACCAAAGAGAAAAAAAAACCCATATTTGTTTACCTTTGCTCTAATAGGAAACTAGAGGATTCATTTAAAGAGGTCGAAAGAATTACAGAATTCTTCTCAGAACATTTTTGAAAGAGAAAAGTGTTTCTAAAAAGATTCCTTCAAATTCCTTCTCATCTTCCCTCACCCTGATCATGCAGAACATGGTGTATGGACCGCGTACACAAGTGCTGGTCCTGGGTCTTGAACTCAGAGCCTAGGTGCTAGCCTGAGCTTTTTTTTTGGCTGAAGGCTGACACTCTACCACTTGAGCCACAGCTCCACGTCTGTTTTTTTGGTGATTAACTCATGGATTTTCCTGCCTAGGCTTGCTTTGAACCATGATCCTCAGATCTCAGCCTTCCTGAGTAGCTAGGATTATAGGCGTGAGCCGCGGGTGCCTGGCTGATTGTGTCTTTAAGAAGCTGGTGTTGCTCTTAGGAGGTTCCAAATATGACTTCCTTCTCATCCTTCTCCTCCTGCTCCTTCTCTTTCTGGGACCACACATGTGACACGAGGAACAGAGCCCTGGGGAGGGGAGGGTCACAGGGCCTCCTGGCCAGCCAATTGAGAATGCATGTGGCAAGAAGAATCTAGACGCATCTGGTAACAAGGTCTTTAAGTATCTCCTTGGGCCTCTATAGAGTGGTAGGACAGAAGCCCTACCTGGGGGCAGATGACAGCCTCTGCCACTAGAGGGCACCACACAGGGCAGTCAGGCCTCCGTGCTTTCTCCAGCTCCTGGCTGTGGTGTTTGACACCTTCAACGACATTGAGAAGCGCAAGTTCAAGTCTTTGCTGCTGCATAAGCGAACTGCCATCCAGCACGCCTACCGCCTGCTCGTCAGCCGGCGGGTAAGGAGGCGCAGCCCCACTGTCGCTGCCCACAGCAGCTCCTGAGCACCCTATAGTCCCGCGGGAGCCCTGGGAGCCGTGCCAGGCCTGGGGTGGCTGCCAGGGGAGGGGCGGTGGGGTCCTGGGTTTTCCTGGGTCCCACCTGTCATGTTTGTTGTTCCCACCCCCTCTGCCCCAGAGGCCTGCCGGCATCTCGTACAGGCAGTTCGAAGGCCTGATGCGTTTCTACAGACCCCGGATGAGTGCCAGGGAGCGTTTCCTCACCTTCAAGGCCCTGAGCCAGAGCAACACCCCGCTGCTCAGGTAAGGGTGCTGGGGGGGGGGCAGGTCTGGCGGTGGGACGGCTGCAGAGAAGCCGGCCAGAGCCTCTAGTTGCCCCCAGCAGGCTGCTTGCACACGCTGACTCTGTTCATCAGGAGTCTGTGAGCCACAGAAGCCTCGCTCCAGCCTGTTTCGTCTGGACCAGCTCTGCTGCTCCCCCTCAAGTCCCAGATTTTGGGGGTTTGGGATCGTCCTGTGTGAGCCAGAGGAGACAGAGGGAGAACACAGCACACCTGCACGCTCACACGCAGCTCGCAGGACTGAACCTAAAGTCTCAGGGACGGTACTGGCCTCCACACTGCGGAGACCAGGAAGGGGCGTCCCTCGCGGGCAGCTGAGACCCAGCGAGCTCCGTGCGGGGCCCAGCGAGGCCTGGCCTCTGTCCATGCCCCTCCAGGGACTGCCCACAGTCCGAGTGGACCGAGCAGAGTGAAAAACCTTAGTCCTCAGGGACAGAGGACATCGGGACTCTGAAGGCGTTGCCCTGGGCACAGAGAGCTGTCCCCTCTCCTCTCGAGATGCACGGCGGCAGGCAGGCAGGCAGGCGAGGTGCTGCTTGGGGCTGCGGGGTCAATGTCTGTCTTTTCCTTTTGCTTGCCACAGCCTCAAAGACTTCTATGACATCTACGAAGTTGCTGCCCTGAAGTGGAGGGTGAGTTTCTGTGGGAGCGGAGGCCGGGGTGGGGGAGGCGGTATTCCCCAAAACCCAGCGCCGTTGTCAGCGGGGCTCAGACCCTTCAGGACAGCCAGGCCAGGCCCCCGCGTCCACCCTCACCCAGGCCCAGGGTTTCAGCCAGGCTCCTCGCATCTCTGTGGCTGAGGCAGGGGACTGAATGCCCCACGGCTCCCCTGGGAGACAGGGGGACAAAAACCCCGCCTAGAGTGACTACAGGGTGTGAGCGGGCGGGGCAGATGCAGGCCACTGACCGGCTGCACTGACCCCTGAGTGTCCACGCCATTCCCTGGCACAGTGGAGCAGGTGGGGAAGGAGGCCGGCACCCAGCCCGGCCTAGTCCTGGGCTCTGGCCTGACCTCTGACCTCCCGGGACCTGTTGTTGCCTTACAGGCAAAGAGAAACAGAGAGCACTGGTTCGATGAGCTTCCCAGAACAGCCTTCCTCATCTTCAAAGGTGAGCTCAGCTGCCATGGAGCGGGAGAGGACCTGGGGTCTGTTCACTGCGGGGGGGGGGGGGGAGGATGTGACTGTCTGAGCAGAGAAAGTGGCAGGACTTGGACTAGGGAAGGACTCTAATCAGTCATTTAGAAATCCAGCGTCTGAACCAGCATGGTGGCACACTGCGATAATCCCAGTCCTCAAGAGGCAGCCCTTCCCCAAGACAAAACCCTTAAGTCATGTGTCCATGCTTCTTACTTAACAGGCATCTACCCTTAGTTTGTACCAGCTCTGAAGGACCATGGGGGGCGGGGTGATGGTGGGGAGGACTATGTTTGGCCCTCTGGAAATTTCTTCAAGCATGGCCTACAGCCATTCTGAAAACGCACAGAGCGTATGATCTGTGTGTGGTTGACCCAGCCAGGCTATGGGCAGAGGAGTTTTCCTTGTACTAAAATGCCAGGCTGTGCCCAGAGCAGCTGTGATGGACGGGCACTGCCTGGAGCCTGGGCAGCCGTGAGATGTGGCTCTCGGGGCCGCAGGACCTGGTCGCTCACGTGGGATCATTCGCCTGAGTATGAAGTTTCCAGTGTAACCTCTTTTCCCTTCACATAGGAATTAACATCCTGGTGAAATCCCCGGCCTTCCAGCACTTCATGTGTAAGTGTGATGCGCCACAGCCCCAGGCCCCTTTCCTCCCGAGTCCTTTGTGGTTTTAGTGAGTAGGGGGGTGAGAGAGATTCGTCCTGTGGGTTGTGGTGTTAGCTCTGGGTCGGCTGAGTGAGTGCTTAGCACACGCCAGACCTTCAGCTCTGTCCTAGAGACTCAAAGAAAGACGGGAAGGAGGGAAGGGAGAAACCAAAAGAAGGAGGAGGGCTGGAGGGGGGATGATGATCCAAGTGTTTGGAAAGTCTGGACCCACACATGCAATGTTACTACTATTGGGTCTCTTCAGTCTTGTTAGTCTAGAAGTTTCTCTTCTATCTTCCCCACCCTCCCTTAACAATGAATTGAGAAAGCATGACGAGTTCTTTCTAGTGTCCAGAGCCTCCTGGAAAAGAACTGGGGCTGCAGCCGTGGCCTGTAGACTGCCCGGCCTGCCCCTTTCTCCCATGCTCTCTCTCTTTCAGACGTGGTGGTGGCGATGAATGGGGTGTGGGTCCTGGTGGAGACCTTCATGCTGAAAGGTGAGCGCAGCCCGCACCCCTGTGCCCCACACCCCTGTCCCTTGCATGGCGCCCTGGGCTTGTCTCCAGCCTACTTTTCTCTTTCAGGTGGAAACTTCTTCCCCAAGCACGTGCCCTGGAGTTCCCTGGTCTTCCTTACCAGTGAGTGTCTGGGCCGCGTGCTGCCGCGCTGGCTGGGAGAGTTTAGATGGGCGTCCGTGTCCCACGGCCCCTCTCGAAAGGGAATGAGCAGGAAGTGGCCTCTCCCCCCCCCGCTGGCCCGGCTGCCCTCGCTCCACGCAGGGGGAGGGCGCAGGTCAGCTGCTGACTGCCACCTCCTTGTCCACAGTCTACGGGGTGGAGCTGTTCCTGAAAGTGGCCGGCCTGGGCCCTGTGGAGTACCTGTCCTCCGGATGGAACCTGTAAGTGGACCCCAGGGCAGGACTGACCAGGGCTGACCAGGAGCAGGGCAGGGGTGGGGAGGGGCAGGGGTCTAGCCTGAAGGTCGCTGACCACCATGGCCTTCCCTCCCCCGCCAGGTTTGACTTCTCAGTCACGGCTCTCGCCTTCCTGGGGCTGCTGGCCCTGGCGCTCAACATGGAGCCTTTCTACTTCATCGTGGTCCTGCGGCCCCTCCAGCTGCTGAGGTGACCGGGAGACCCATGAGCAGGAGCCACAGACGTGGCAGCTCTGCAGGGACACGGGTGGGGCTGGGTCTCCCGTGGGTGTGCAGGCTGCGGGGACCTTCTTGCACACCGGCATCCGGGGCCTCTGCCTGGCTGAGTAGCTAAGCTTAGGAGCACCGGCTTCTGCCCACAGCGGGGCCGCGGGTCCAAGCGCTGGCCTACAGGCAGGTCATAGGTCAGCGCCTCGGCCCCTTGTGTTCCCCAGCATGGCCTCTGGTCCGAGAAGCCACCATGTGGGTCTCCGCACGCTCTCCCAGACCAGCAGTGGCTGGCAGAGCCCTGCTCTGTCCACAGCCTCGTCCTGACTCGGGTCTGGGGGTTCCCAAGGCCTTGGGTGCCAGGCTTTCCCCCTAACGAGAGGGTTATAGGCCACCTGTGTCCCCACCTTACCCTCTCCTTGGAGAATGAGGTTGGGGGGCGGGGGTGGGTACGGGTGGAGGCCATCCTGTGCCCATCTGGAGGGGGGACTCTGGGCTGGTGGCCCTGGGCCGGGTCCCTCGTTCCTCCACGCTGCCGCCTCCTTCTGCCGAATATCTCGGGTGTCTTCCCTCCCCCTGCCTTGCCACTCCGCAGCGAGGCCTTGCTCCCGGGGAGTCGCCTGCTTCGGGTGCGAACCACTCTCTGTGCGCCTCTGTGAGGGGTGCTACAGAACCCCGTCTCCCCCCTGGGGGGACCCTGCCCCGCATCCTGGGGCTGCGGGAGAGGTGAGGGAAACCGGCCCAGGCGGACGAGGGCCCCCCCCCCAGCCACGTCCGTCATGCGAGGTGTGGACGAGGCTCCCGCGCATCTGAAAGCAGGGGTGCAGGCTGTGGTGGCATCAGCGCGCGACTCTTGTTTCTTGGGGTTCAGGTTGTTTAAGCTGAAGAAGCGTTACCGAAACGTGCTGGACACCATGTTTGAGCTGCTGCCACGGATGGCCAGGTACTGTCCACCGTCCGACGGTCCACAGGTCCTGGTAGCTCAAGGCCTGCACCCATAGGGGCCGGATGGGGCGGTAGCCAGGGTGAAGGACTGGATCTGGGGTTCAGTGGCTTCCAGGACTGGATCGGGCCCCACAGATGCCACTTCTCCATGGCCTCGCAGGGAGGGCAGGTGGCGGTCAGCTCACTGACCCCTGGAGGAAGGGGTCACCGCAGGTGCCTTTACAGGGAAGAGGCAGGTCTGGTCCAGGGGCATCTGTTCCTAGTGGAGCCATGAGGCCCCTTACCAGTGGTCACCTGTCAAGGGCCGGGGGCAAGCCTGTCCCACGGGGCCTGAGGCCAGGGCCGCAGCCGCCCGCCCGGACACCTCCCCCTGACGCTGACCTTCCCCCAGCCTCGGCCTCACACTGCTCACCTTCTACTACTCCTTCGCCATCGTGGGCATGGAATTCTTCTGCGACCTCCTCTACCCCAACTGCTGCAAGTGAGTGGCCAGCGTGGGCCCTGGGCTCGCCCCCCTCCATCTCAGCCTCCGCGTGCCCCGGGCTGGCTCCCCTCCATCTCAGCCTCCGCGTGCCCCAGGCTCCCGGGCTTTGCTGTCTGCCTCAACACATGCAGAGCCAGGGCTCGGACAGCCTCCAAGGAGGACATCTGAGTCCCAGAATGGTCCAGGCCTCCACTGGCCACCCCCGTCCCCAAACCTGAGTATCCTGAATCCCATAGCTCCCACCCACCGCTATCCAGAAGGCAGGACCTGCAAGCTTCGCTGGACAGCTTCAAAGGGTTAGACAGACAGACGACAGTCACTTGGCAGGAGGGTCACGGAGCTCTACGATAGAGCTCCCAGGTCACACGGAAAGACCCCCATCTCAAAAAGAGAAGGGTGGAAGCCGGGTGCTGGTGGCTCACTCCTGTAATCCTAACCACTCAAGAGGCTGCGATCTGAGGATGATGGTTTGAAGCCAGCCTAGGCAGGAAAGTTCCCATGAGACTCTTTAACCAACCGGAAACTGGAAGTAGAGCTATGGCTCAAAGTGGTAGGGAGGTAGCCTTGAGCAGAAGAGCTCAGGGAGAGTGCCCAGGCCCTGAGTTCAAGCCCATGCCCAACCAAAAAAAAAAAAAAAAAGTAGGCGGAGAGAGGGGTGGGATAGGAGAATGGCAAACAAAATGTCCTCCAAAATCAGGGTTGCCTGGTCAAACCTGGATGCACCGGGCAAAGTGGGAGAAGCGGAGCCGAGCGTGAGGCCACCCCCGGGAGCTACCCCCTGCCCCCTCCCGCCTCCTCCCTCCACGGTGGGAAGTGAGAAGAGGGAAGCCTTGTCAGCTACAGAGAGGTGCTAGGTGACGGGGAGGGGAGTAGGGAGCCCAGGGCCCCCCTGGAACAGGACAGAGCCAAGAGCAGGAAGACAGCCAGGATGGACAGCTCCCTTGCTAGGCCCTGGCCTGCCCGCCCACCGTCTGCGCAGCAGCAGCAGCATCGCCTGACCCTTCTCCACGCCCTCATCTCATCCGCAGCACCAGTACAGTGGCGGACGCCTACCGCTGGCTCAACCACACGGTGGGCAACAGGACCGTGGTGGAGGAGGGCTACTACTATCTCAACAACTTCGACAACATCCTCAGCAGTTTTGGTGCGTGGAGGGCTGTGGCGAGGGCGGGCCTGGCGGTGCTGCTTGGGCCCTGCAGGTCTTGGGGGCAGGGGGGGTGGTCCACCAGGGTGTCAACAGCGGGGATGTGTGAGACCCCTGTCTCCAGCGGGAGTCCAGGCTGCCAGGCCCTTTGCCTGGCACTTTTCTAACCAGAGCTGGAGGGGTACAGCGCCTAGCCATGCCAGGGCTGCCCCCAGGCCCGCGTGCCGTCTGGTTCTGTGGTTAAACCTATGGTGATTTAAACCCAAGAAGAAGGGGCACTTCAAAGCCAGGTGTGCATACTGTCTGGGAGCGCTTTTCCAGGCTGCTGAGGCACCGGCCATTGCATGGGACTCCCCGTGAAGTGGCTTGCAGGCAATGGAGGGGCCTCTCGTCTGGGCCTGCAGGAGCGGGGCTGACCGGGGCTCTCTCCCTCTGCAGTGACGTTGTTTGAGCTCACGGTGGTCAACAACTGGTACATCATCATGGTAAGTGTGTGTGTGTGTGTGTGTGTGTGTGTGTGTGGAGGGGGGGGCGTTGCTCTCCCCCTCCTCCCCCTCCTCCCCCAGCTCGGGTCTGCGGGGAAACCTCATCCCTGTACCTCTTGGCCATCTTCCTTCATCCTGGCGCCCCCGCCCCAGCAGGCTTTGCGGCTTTAACCCGTCCCCTGTAAGTTGGAGAGCAGCTGTTCAGATGAGGAGCAGTGGGCGAGCCTGTGGTGCCAGCCCCTGACAGACAGAGGGAGGAAGATCGGGGGGCTCAGGCCAGCTTGTGGGAGACCCTATCTAAAACACGAAGAGAGAGAGGACTGGGACCTTCCCGACAAACACGAGGCCCTGAGTTCAAACCCCAGCACGGAGAGAAGAGTGAAGATGCAGTTGGGGGGGGTACTTCAGGGAGGAGGCGGACGCCAGGGCAGCCTGGGCCACAGTGTGAGCCAGGCCCTGTCTCGAAACTAAAACAGAAAGGGACTGAGCATGGGGGCTCCCACCCGTAAACCCAGCTGAGGAGGGTTGAGACCAACCTGAACAGAACGAAAGGGCCAGCCATCGGGGCTGGGAAGGTGGCTCAGTGGTAGAGCGCTCGCCTTGCATGCCTGAGGCCCTGGGTTCGATTCCTCAGCACCACAGAAGCAAAAAGAAAAAAGCCGGAAGTGGCGCTGTGGCTCAAGTGGTAGAGCACTAGCCTTGAGCTGAAGAGCTGAGGGACAGCGCCCAGGCCCACAGTTCATGGCCCCCACGACCAGACCCAAAAAAAAAAAGGCCAGCCAGACCCCTGCTCAACCCATAAGCTGTGTGGTGGAATGCGTCTGTCGTCCCAGCAGCATGGGAAGATTGCAGTCCTGGCTGTCAGAAAATAACAAAAGCAAAAAGATCTGCAGGTGTGGCTCCAAGTGGTCGAGCCTAGTGAGTGCAAGGCCCCAAGTTCAAATCCCCAGCACCACCTAAAGAAAGAAAAATTGAGAACTTGGCAGAATGGGCATGGTAGCAAACCCCTGTCATCCCGGCTACTCGGGGAACTGAAGCTGAAGAATCGCCGAGCTGGGAGCAGGAGTCCAGCCCAGCCCCCACAGCAGCGCTCTACCCCTACAGGAGCCGTATGACAAGCATTGCTGGTTTTCTTTTCAAAGGAAAAAAAATTTTTTTTTGCCAGTTCTAGACTTGAACTCAGGGCCTGGGCGCTGTCCCTGAGCTGCTTTTGCTCAAGGCACTTGAGCTCTACCACTTGAGCCACGGGACCTCCTTTGGCTTTTTCTGTGTATGTGGTACTGAGGAATCGAACCCAGGGCTTCAAGCATGCTAGGCGAGCACTCTACCACCGAGCCACCTTCCCAGCCCTCTTTTCCAATTCTTAAACTCTCCTAAGTCCCTTGCGGCTTAAGACAAAGACCCAGCTGTGGAGGCCCAGGCTCCCTCGGCCATCTGGAGAGGGGCCAGGGGTCACGTTCAGTGGGGTGCGTGGTGCCGGTGCCGGCGCTGCCCCCCACGCATGCTCCCTGGCTCCCCGCCCCCACGCAGGAAGGTGTCACTTCGCAGACCTCGCACTGGAGCCGCCTCTACTTCATGACCTTTTACATCGTGACCATGGTAGGTCCGCCCAGCCACGCGCCCCGCACCCTTGTGGCCCGCCACACCTCTGACCCACGCCCTCCTTCCCTGCTGGCCAGGTGGTGATGACCATCATCGTGGCCTTCATCCTGGAGGCCTTTGTCTTCCGCATGAACTACAGCCGCAAGAACCAGGACTCGGAAGGTCTGTGCAGGGACTCCCTTGGCAGGCGTTGGCACCATTGACCCGCTGGCTCTCTCTCTCTCTCTTGCTGTCTGTATGGATGTCCAGCTGGCCATCTGGCTGCCAGCCGCTAGCGGTTGAGCTTGTCTGTCTGGCTTATCCGTCCCGATCTCTTCTTTGCCGTGATGGTCAAATGTTTAATAGCAGACCGATGCTTATGATCTCATTCTAAAGTCAGCCTGGCACATCACTGAAAGTGTGGAGGAGGCCTTGGGTGACTGCCCTGCAAACTGCCCTTCTCCCGCCCTCCCCGCACTGGACCCACAGCGCCGGGAATGGCCAACAGCTGCACAGGCCCTGTGTTAGGCTGACCAGATAGATGGATGGATGGATTGATAGATTGATTTTGTTTTTTGAGCCAGGGTTTCTCTTTTCTTGGCCTTGTACTCAGAAGCCTCCTGCCTTGACCCTCCACGTGCTATCTGACCATTTTCCTTTCGGTGGAAGGCGCCTCCCGGGTCCCCTCTGCTCTTCTGCCCTTCCGATGAGGGCAGGGAAGGGGCACAGAGCAGGGGCACACTGGGCCGGCGTGTGTTTGGGGAGGGTCCCTGGGCTCTGCGGCTGCCCGCCCCGTTACCCCTTGCAGATGACGGAGGCATCACCCTGGAGAGAGAGATCTCCAAGGAAGAGCTGCTTGCCGTCCTGGAGCTCTACCGCGAGGGTGGGGGGGCCTCCTCCGACATCTCCCAGCTGCTCGAGACCCTGGCGCAGATGGAGAAATACCAGGTGGGAGGGTGGGACACGGGAGCGGGCATTGGCCTTGTGTCCTCCTGCTCCTGTGGGTGACACTCGAAGGTGTGTGTGGGAGTTGTGGGGGGGAACCCAGGCTCTGGGGTGGCCGGACCTGGCAACGTGTCTAACCATCTCCACTCTCCAATAGCAAAATTCCCTGGTGTTTCTGGGACGGAGATCAAGGACCAAGAGTGACCTGAGCCTGAAGATGTACCAGGAGGAGATCCAGGTACCCATGGGCACAATGGGAGGGGTCCATGGTCCCCCGAGGCGGGTGCGGGGACACTGCTGCCCGTGTCTGGGTCTCTGGCGGACCCTTAACTTACTCAGGGCAACCTGGTTTGTTGTGAACATCTCCATCTCTTACCCTGAGCGGGGCCGCGGGGGCAGATGGGGGTCATCGGGGCGCAGGGAGGGTGGGCGGGGACCAGAGCGCTGCTCCCCCCCCTTCAGCCTGGACCTGCTGTCCTGTGCCTGGCATTCCTGGCCGGCAGGTGTGTGTCAGCCCGTGGGGGGTGGGGGCCCCTCCAGTGGGGGTGCTCCCGGCTCAGCCCTGCCCCGCTCTGTGCAGGAGTGGTATGAGGAACACGCCCGTGAGCAGGAGTCGCTCCAGCAGATCAGCAGCCAGGTCGCAGGCCCTGCCGCCCAGCAGCCCCCCATCAGCCGCCAGCGCTCCCAGACGGTCACCTAGACACCCCCCCCACTCCAGCCCGCCAAGCCATCTCTTCTATGCAATAACCCAATAGTGTTACGTTCCGCGGCGCACCGAAGATGTGTGCCCATGTGCCCACGCAGGCGCAGACTTACCTAGAAACAGAGCAGGCAGGGCTGCACGCCGCCACCGCCTTGCGGTCCTCTCCCTTGGCTTCCTCCACTCCAGCAGTCGGCCTGGGCCTGGGGGTCCATGGGGTGGATCCAGAAGCCCCCTCCTCAAGAATGGATGGGACCACCTCTGCCCCCCCTCCCCCTCCCCGTGCCTGGGGCTCAAGTCCCCACGCATCCCTCAAGTTCCACGGCCCGCATGGGTGTCTAGCCTGGCCCTCGGGGAAGAACCACTTAGATGAGAGAATCCGAGGCCCCAGGGCAGCCCTTTGGGGACAGAGGGGGTAGACACCCGCCATCAGGTCTCAGCCCGCAGTGCTGGGCTGCAGCTACTGGCGTGCCAGTCTGCGTCCTGCCTCCCGCTGCCCCCCAGGCCCTGGTGGCTGCCAAGTCCCCGGCCTGGGCCTCTGCGGAGGAAGCAGGCCGGAGGCCCAGGCCCAGCGGCTTCTGCAATGCGTTTCTCCACCATGTTTCTCTCCACTACGGCTTAACCTGTTCCAGCAGAGGGGTGTCTGGGGGACCCAGGTCCTGGGGAAGTGCGTGTTTGGTGCCAGCCTGGTGCTCATGGCACCCAGGATGGCCGCTCTTCCTGGATTTGGGGCTCAGGGGCCCAGCACACCCAGGGTCGGGGGTGGGGGTCTGTGCAAGAGAGGTCCAGGGAGGGTCTCAGCCACCTTCCCCAGCACCCCAGCAGTGCTGTGGTAGAGACGGTCCCCGGCTGCAGAGCAGGCTGCGGGTGGCAGCCAAAGGGGGTGTGGGTGGGGGTCAGAGCCATGGCATCTTCAGCCTTGCTGTCCTGATCACAGATCTGGGGATGTGCTGGGGTGGGGAGCTGGAGGGCACCCCAGCCAGCCTGGCTTTCCCCCTGGTTCCTGGGGCTGGCAGGCGGGGTGAGGGGGAGCCAGGGACAGCTGTAGAGGAGCGGGCAGAGCTGATCCATGGACCTGAGCCGTCCTCCACCCCAGGCCACACTGGCACAGACCCCCAGGGGGGTAGAGGGAGGAGACTCATCTCTGTAAAGCCTAGCCTTTGTCATTGAGAAGCACTAGTCCTCCAGGACTGGCAGGGGCGACGCTGCCCCATCACAGGAGCGTGGCCGGAGCCCGGGCCACAGCCTTCTCTGCAGAGAAGGAACAGTTTGCACAACCAGGTGCCTTTAGCCTTTGGGCATTGGAATGGGCATTGTGGAAGCAGGAGGAGGGGCAGCCGGTAACCCAGGGCTCGGGGCCTTGGACTGAGCATTCTGTGGCCCCAAGGGAAGGCAGGGCTGGGGCAGGAGGGTGCTGACCGGCCCACGCTTTCCCCAGAGCTGGGAGCAGGGTCCCCCAGGAAGTTAAGTGCGGAGGGCTCAGGACGGGACCTAGCTCAGGCCTCTGGCTCCACTGCGGCTCAGCGGCCCCCGGGGAAGACCACTGACGGCCCCACGCCACGGCCTGGGGCGGGGGGGCATAGATGCTCTGAGGGTCACCGCCAGGGCCCCCCCTTCCTCCTCGCTTCCCCTCCCCCACCCCAGCCTTACTCCACACAGGCAGACAATCATTTTGTACGGCTCAGATCACGGGAGCAGCGCCACGAGGTTTTGTACATTGTGATTTCTTACTCTAGAAACCCACTGGGTCCGATTTCTGGCGTATTAATAAAAGCGCTCTGCTTTGTAGGCATGGCTGCTGCCTCTTGACTTGGGGGTGGGGGCGCCCCCAGCCGTTCCTGCCTACCCTACCCCTGGCCCCACCAGGCTTTGCCAAGAAGCCCTGCCGGCGGCCAGCCAGCACTCGGCTCAGGTACACAAGAGCCAGCGGTGGTGCATGCCGCATCCCGGGTACTTGAAGCACTGCATCTTCTTTTATTTGCCGGGGTTGGAGGACAGTCGAACCCCTTGACTGCAGAAGGCAAACACACTGCTTCTTTAAACATCGAGGCCCGGCCATCCACCCTGGGAAGGCCCTGGGGCCTCTCCTTTCCCAGGTAGGCTCTGCTGTGCACAGGTCCAGAGGGCCGGGTCCGCAGCCGCTGTCCATGGTGGCGGCCATTCCCGAGGCAGGGGCGCAGCTGAGTGTTTTGGACACCCGGGGTTCAATAACAGGTTGCCATTCATTCCACCTCCATCTTGGGTTTCTTAACGTGGCCACTGGGACACTCAATATGGGACAGCTCAGTGGCTCACATCAGCCCTTTGCCCAGCGAGGAGGGCCGGGCAGGGCTGCCCTGGGGTGCCGAGGGCTCTGACATCACATCCCCGGCAGAGCCAGCCTCCAGGGCCCCGGCTGCCAGGGCTCAGCCGAGGTACACAGTCACCCCATCTAGCTACCCCAGGAGTCTGTGCCCCTGCACACCTCCAGGCAGCATCGGTCACATGCCCTTCAGATGAATCACCCCGAACTCGGTGAGGAGAGCCACGACCAGGAAGCTGCTGTAGAACAGGAGCAGGCAGCAGCCGTAGCCCTTGCTGAGCTGGAAGCATTGCAGCGGGACGGAGACCAGGGAGAGGACGAGGCTGAGCCCCAGGGCGCCGGCCAGCACCCACACCAGCAGTCCGTCCGGCTCCAGCTGCAGGGAAAGGGAGAGGCTGGCTTGCTGCAGTCCACCGCTGCCCACCGGGCGGGGCCAGAGGGGACCCCGGGCCCCACCTTGCAGTTACCCAGGTGCAAGAGAACTTTCCACAGATGCCTGGCCCCGCCCTGCTGCCCGGCTGTTATACCCAGTCAGATGCAGCCAGGTGCAGCCAGCCGGATAGGTTTTAACTACCGAGCACTCATGAGCTTGCTAGAGCCTTCACCTCCCGTGGAGTACAGCAGAGATGGCAGTTAGATGGACAGAAGGACAAAGCAAGATTTGAACAGAGCTGGGTGAGCACTGAAAGGCCACAGTTCTGTTTGAATTTCCTTTAAAAAAACAAAACAAGGGCTGGGAAGTTGGCTCAGTGGTAGAGGGCTTGCCTTGCATGCCTGAGGCCCTGGGTTCGATTCCTCAGCACCACATAAGCAAAAAGAAAAAAAGCCGGAAGTGGCGCTGTGGCTCAAGTGGTAGA
>NW_012267239.1:11484215-11524539 GCF_000151885.1 Dipodomys ordii | reverse complement strand
CGGCTTTTTTCTTTATGCTTATGTGGTGCTGAGGAATTGAACCCAGGGCCTCAGGCATGCAAGGCAAGCGCTCTACCACTGAGCCACCTTCCCAGCCCTGGCAGGAGCCATTTTCTAAAATTCATCACATGGTTGTAGATTCAGCCTCCCAGGGGTTGCTACATTTGTTTAGAGTTTTGCTTAAAAAAAAAATTGGGGGGAGCAGGGGGTGAGCAGCCTGGCATTAGTGGCTTACTCTAATCCTAGCTACTCAGGAGGCTGAGATCTAAGGATTGTAGTTTGAAGCCAGCCCAGGCAGAAATGTCCCCATGAGACTCTCATCTCCAATGAACCACTCAAAAACCAGAAATGGAGCTATGGCTCAAAGTGGTAGAGTGCTAGCTTTAAGCAAAAAAGCTCAGGGACAGTACCCAGGCCCTCAGTTCAAGCCCCACAAACCACCACCACCACCATCAACAACAAAGCTGGCCTGGAGGCAAGACTTAAGTGGTAGAGCATCAGCTGTGAGCAAACAAATTAAGCAAGTGTGAAGCCTTAAGTTTAAGCCCCAGTACCAGCAAAAAATAGATAAGTAGATAGATACCATTCAACCGTAGGCTTTAAACAGGTGAATTGCATGGTCTGTAAATTATACCTCAAGAAAATGAAGCTAGTTCTCTCAAAACAAAATAAAACTTGGGACAAATCCCCAAATTGAAGGTACCCTTGCCATGGTTGCTAATGACCCCTTGACAAGCCTCCTGGAGATGCCCATGGGCACCTGTGCCCAGCCCCCCACCCCGCACCCCCTCTCCCAACCCACAGGCTGGGACCCTCACCCAGTGCAGTCTGGGGGGCTCACTGTTGGAAGTGGCAAAGAAGGTCACTGTGGCCAAGCCTGTGCCCACAATCACCACCACGGCCCAGACGGGGACGAGCCCGCCGATCTCATACACAGCGTCTGTGGGACAAGAAGGAGATGATGTCTCTACTTACAGCTCCCAGAGCCCCAGGCAAGATGGGCGGGCCTGGTGCAAATACTCAGAGGGAAGCCCATCGAGCCTGGATTGCTTGGCGATGAGGTCAGCTCCCTGTATGCCTAGCCCTGCCTGGCACTTCAGGGAGGAGGGCAGAGAAATTAGAAAGAAAAGATCAGCACAGAAACAGGAAATGGCTAACGCTACCTTTACACACACACACTCCCCTTCATGGCAGACATCACCAATCAACCATGATGCCTCTGTCCGATGAGCTTCAGGAAGCTCCCTCCAGCCAGGCATCACCAATGGATGAACTCTCAGTGGGATGAAGGTGCTGATCAAACCAACCTTGCCCACTGACAACCAGGCCAGCTCCTGGGCTCTTGCCATGCCACTCCACGAACCAACCCCTGGACAAGCTACAAAGGTTCTACAGGGCTCAAAACACTGAAAGCCTGCTGCTGGGAAGAACATTCTAGAATTCTGAGCCTACCACGCTTTTCAGCACCAAAGACAATAAAAGTCTCCAAGGCCTAGATCCATGCTTTGAGCCCTTCTTCTTGTCCTTCCTGGGGTCTGGCTCTCAGGCTGTCACCTCTGTGAGCACAGAGGGGCTGGATTCACACCCTGTACGCAGCACCCAACAGGTGGCTGGCTTCCAGGGGGCAATTCTGAGATCAATGGACAACCCTGAGTTTGTTTTAGAAACGAAGCCAATGTCCTGCTAATGGAGGTAAAGTAGCTTCCTTTTTTTTTTTCATTTCAATAAATACTATTTTATGCGATCAGAGGCACAGAGGCATTGTGCCTTTTCTGTTCCTCCCCCTTTAAAATAATTTCTTTTAAAGAGCTAAGAAAAATATCATCCAGGCCTGGTGACACACGCCGGTCACCCAGCACTCAGGAGACTGATTCAGGAAGACCACAAGTCCCAGGCAAGCCTGGGCTACATAACAAGACACTGGATCAGAAAAAAAAAAAAAAATGTTGGGCTCCAGTGGCTCACACCTGTAATCCCAGCTACTCAGGATGCTGAGATCTGAGGACAGTGGTTCAAAGCTAACACAAAAGTACCTATGAGACTTATCTCCAATTAACCACTCAAAAGTGGGAAGTGGAGCTGTGGCTCAAAGTAGTAGAGTGCTAGCCTTTAGTAGGAAAGCTCAGGGACAGTGCCCAGGCCCTGAGTTCAAGCCCCACGACTGACAAAGAGAAAACGAAAAACCGGGGACAGGCTCAGGCAGTTTGGCCCTGATTTCATTTCTTCCAGGCACTAACTCCTATCCTGGCTTGCTGTCCCTGCCCAGATGACAGAGAGGAGCAGCAGGAGAGCCTCCAGGGAGGCAGCAGGGAAAACCCTGAATGGCAGGAGTGAGAGGCCTGAGCACAGAGGGCGTCTCCTCCGTCACCACGAGGCGGAAGGGAGAAGCCCGCCCGGCTGGGTACAGAAAAACAGTCCAGTGCAGTGGGGACAGGAAATCACCTGGTCAGGTGACACGAGCCCAGCTGGTGCCCACAGGGCAGGGAAGGCCAGAGAGGATGTGGGCTGTGTGTGTGTCCATAGGCCCCCAGGAATCAAAGGGCCCCCTGAGAATCAGAGTGGTCCCCGGGAATCAGGCCAACACCTTCCAGAATGTATCCTGGATCTTGAGATGCCATATCTAGATTTTTTTTGTGTGTGGGTCGTGGGGCTTGAACTCGGCCTGGGCGCTGTCCCTCAGCTCTTCAGCTCAAGGTGAGCGCTCTACCATTTGAGCCACAGCGCCACTTCCTGTTTTCTGGTGGTTCATTGGTGATAAAAAGTCTCACAGACTTCCCTGCTCTGGCTGGCTGTGAACCTTCATCCTCAGATCTCGGCCTCCTGGGTAGCTAGGATGACAGGCGTGAGCTACCATGCCCGGCCCAAATCTAGAATTTGATATGGAATCTCAACATTTTTCTTTCCTTTCTTGCTTGCTTTTTTTTTTTTTTTCTTTTTGCTTCCTGCACACAAGAAATGCCTGCTCTCTACCCAGGCTTCTGCTCTGTGAAGAGGAGGGCTGGGGTGGCGGGACTCACAGGCTCCGGACTGCAGGGTCAGGACCAGGACCAGGGGGCTGATGACCAGCTGCAGACAGTTGAGGGGCCGTTTCCAGTTCCGGTCATCTCTGTCCGGGTCCACTACGGGCACGGTGAGGAGCAGGAGGACCTCCACGGGCAGCTGTGTCGGTGGGGGAGGAGGGTTCAGGGAGGAGGCGGAAGGAGGTGCCGGGAGGGGTTGTGCACGCCTATTCTCTTACTGCCCGGGATCAAAGTGAAGATGGTGATGTCGCCGGCGTCCTCTGGACGCCCCTGTGCCCGCAGGCTGAGTTGCGGGCCGGGGGCCACTGTGCAGTCACAAAGCCAGAGCCTGGCTCCCCACCCCGTACCTTGAGCACCTTGAGCAGTCTCCAGGACACTGACTGGTTTCTCCACTTCTGAGAGTCCAGCGGGCTCAGGGCCTCCGCCAGGACCTGGGCCGTGCTATTCTGGTACGTGAACAGCGGCCGGTACTCTTCACCTGTGCCGGGCGGAGCAGGTGGCTGTGACTGGCCCCCTCTCCGAGGGACCCTGCCCCCCCACCTCCAGCCACGGCTCAGCCCAGGTGGGGCGGGTTTGGAGCACCATCTTGGGGACCGGGGGTGTTCCCGTCGTCCCCCCCCACTTCTCCACCCCCAGCTGAACTCACCGTAGTCGTAACTGTTGGTGTTGGATGACACCCGATCATCCTCTGAATCTGACAGTTCTGCAGGAAGCGGGCAGCAATGACCCCCAGCCCCAGAGCCCACGACCTCCTGGGACCAGGGGACTCCCCCTCCCCTGCTGGGGATGGAGCCCAGGGCTTCACACAGGCTGGGCGCCTGCTCTGCCCTGAGCTGCTCTAGATTGCTCAGCAACCTCTGCGCATGCTCAAGATCCTCCCCGATCAGTGAGGCTGCTGAATGGCTTCCTCCCTCCTTTCCTTCCTATCTGCCCGCCTCCCTCCCTTCCTCCTTCTTTCCCTCCGTCTCTTCTTCCCTCCTTCCTGTTGGTAGTGAGGCTTGAACTCAGAGCTTCATGCTCTCACTTGGCATTTTTGCTGAAGACTGGTGCTCTACCACTTGAGCCACACCTCCACTTCTGGCCCTTTACTGGTTCCTTGGAGATGAGAGCCTCATGGATTTTCCTACCCCAGGCTGGCTTCAAACCTTGATCCTGCTCAGATTCTCAGCCTTGTGAGTGGCAAGGATTACAGGTGGGTGCTACTAGTGTCTAGTCATAGACAGTTCTTAGCAAGCTGGCCCTGACGGAGGCTTAGGGAGGGAGACCTACTGGACGAGGACAGAGATGGGGGTCAGGACCAGAGGCTGGGCCATGGTGCGGGGAGAACACTAGAAAATGCAGGAAGAGAAGAACTCGGCAGGGAGCACAATGGCCTAGGGGACAGGAGACAGCGGTGCCCGGCAGGGAGACACCCCGTCCCCATGTCCTCTCTTACCGGGAGTTCCTGGCATGGAGTAGACCAGGGACCTTCTCCGCTGCCGTTGATAAATCCAGGTGCAGAGGATCACAGTGAGCACATAGAACACGTAGAGGCCCAGGTAGCCTGCGGAGAGGGGCCGGCTATCACTGACCCTGCTGCCGGTGGGCTTTTATGGGGTCTGCCCAGTGTCATCTGAGCAGGCAAGCGACCCTCTCTTGTATGCTCTCTCCTCCTTCCTGCCTTTCTTGGCCGTCTCCCCTTTCTGCTACCTCAGGACGTAGACATCGCAGAGGAGAGGCCGGTACCTAGCAATCTCCACACTTCCATTCAAGGGCTGAGAGGAGCTCACCCCCTGAGAGTCAGAGCACAGGAGAGAATAGGGAGGGTTTGGCTCTGGTGGCTTTCTTCCCTGTGGTGCCCTGTCCCTGGCAGGCCTGGAACCTCTGTGCTGGCAGCCAGTTAGCGGACTATGTTTGCAGGCAGACTCCTGCAGGCAGAGGCGGCACTGTTAAAATCAAGCCCAGTGGCTCACGCCTGTAATCCTAGCTATTCACGAGGCTGAGATCTGAGGATCACGGTTCAAAACCAGCCCAGGCGGGGCGCCGGTGGCTCATGCCTATAAACCTAGCTACTCAGGAGGCTGAGATCTGAGGGTCGCAGTTCAAAGTCAGCCTGGGCAACAAAGTCTGTGAAACTCTTATCTCCAATAAACCACCAGAAAACCAGAAGTGACACTGTAGCTCAAGTGGTAGAGCGCTAGCCTTGAGCTGAAGAGTGCAGGGATAGCGCTCAGGCCCAGAGTTCAAGCCCCACGACAGATAAAAAACAAACAAACAAAAAAACAGCCCAGACAGGAAGTTCTATGAGACTCTTATTGCCAATGAACCATCAAAAAAGTTGGAAGTAGAGCTATGACTCAAATGGTAGAGCACTAGCCTCGAACAAAAAAACTCAAGGACAGTGCCCAGGCTCTGAGTTCAAGCCCCAGGACTGGCATACACACATAGAAAGAAAGGAAGAAAGGAAGAAAGGAAGGAAGGAAGGGAGGAAGGAAGGAAGGAATGACGGACGGAAGGGAGGCAAGGAGGGAGGGAGAAAGGAAGGAAGGAAGGAAGAAATCAATCAATCAGGCTGGACACCGGTGGCTCATATCTATAATCCTAGCTACTCAGGAGGCTGAGATCTGAGGATTGAGGTTCAAAGCCAGCCCAGGAAGAAAAGTCCTTGAGATGTTCATCTCCAATTAACCACCAGAAAACTGGAAGTGGCTCTGTGGCTCAAAGTGGTAGAGTGCACTAGCCTTGAGCAAAAGAGCTCAAGGACAGTGTCCAGGAAGGCCCTGAGTTCAAGCCCCAGGACCGACAAAAACAAAAAAGAAAGAAAAAGAAATGATAAGGCAAGGGGTGTGGCTCAGCTATAGAGCACCTGCCTAGCAAGTGCAGGCCCTGAATTCAAGTCCTAGTACCAGTAAGAGAAAATGATGGATCTGGGAAACGGTCCCCATCTCTGCCTTCCCCTTGGTTACCTGAGCCTGGCTTGCCCCGCCCCTCCCGGAGCGGGGTGGGGTCTCTGTCACTCACAGCCAATCAGAGCGCCTCTCCCTCCCCCAGAAACCTTGGGGGGGGAGGGGCCCAACCCCGCTGCTCACCCAGGGCCCACAGCAGCGTGACCCTGCCGTGGTACAGCGCAGTGAAGGTCAGGAACACAGCCGCCATGTAGAAGGTGATGTCCCTGAGGAACGGCCTGGACGCGGCCGTGAAGGGGCGCAGGATGGTGATGCCCCCGGCCACCACGGTGGTGACCAGCACCCCTGCACCTGCAGGGCGACACGGCACCGTGGGCTGGGGCTCAGCCGCCCCTCTGGATGCCTCCTCCCCCCTCTCCCCTCCCCCCTCCGGCCGTGGCCACACTCACCAAAGAGAGCGCCGATGGCCAGGCTGGCAGTGCGCGGGTCTGCGAAGGCCACCAGGGCACTGAAGACATCGGGGGCTCCATTCCCGAACGCCAGGAAAGTGACACCATGGGGGGCTGCGTCAAGGAGGCTCTGTGCCAGGCCCTCCCCTCCCATGCCCCCCCATGCCCTTTGCCCCCCCCTTCCTCCACAAGGGCGTTGGAACCCTGGACCACACGGGGAAGAAGGATACTGCCACGTTGTGGGACAGCTTGAGGGTGGTGGAAATGGCCGACAGGTTAGGACAGAAACTAGGGAGGGAAGCCCAGGGTCAGCTGACCATGAAGGACAGCTCCGTTCCCCCCCACACCCCCCCATGCTGGAACCCAGAGCCCCCCCCCCCCAGATGCTGGCCTCTTGGAATTTCCCTTTCCCATTACTAAGCCAGATTCCAACGCGCGCAGAGCCGAAACTCACAACTTCGCCGCCGTCACTCCCAGGATGAGGAACAGGTAGAGAAGCCAGAGCACCTGGGAGGGCCCGCAGGGGTGAGTTATTTCCCACGGTGGGTGGATGGGGGGGTCCCCTGGCCTCCTCAGCCCCAGGGCCCAAAGCTGGGACTCACGTGGAGGGTGACAGCCAGAGGGAGGAGGCCTGGAGGGAAGTGGCAGAAGAGGCCTTCCAAGTAGTCCAGGTAGCCGCCCTCCGTGCGGCAGTCGGGGTTGGTCCGGATGAACCTGCAGCGCTCAGACACGTTCAGCGTGCACACAGCGCGACACTGCGGGGAGGAGTCATTTCTTGACTTGCTTTGAAAGCGCATCCTGGCGCCGTTCGCGCACACAGTAGGTGCTTGCCTGCACGTAGTAGGTGCTCAGAAACATTCCAGGACTCTGGCTCTGCTACCTCCCCTCATGGCCAGCTTCACCTCCCGACCCTCCGAGTCCCCATGTCCTCGTGACACCATGTAGGACTGGGAAGAATGTGGGGAGCCCGGCACCACGCCACCTCAATGCTCAGGAACCCGGGCAGACCCAGCACAAAGCCAGGGACCACCCCAGTTTCCCTGCCCCAAGAGGCAGCACCACATAACCACAGACCACTTCCCCTTCTGTGAAATGGCTCCAAGGGCAGCAAGCGGCCACTTGTTACCCAGCGCTTGGATTCATGATCTCTGCCAGAGGAGGTTCGGCCGGGAAGCCCTGGGCTCACGCTGGGGGCTGTGGTGTGGGGGGAGGGGAGGATGCCAAGAAATCCCGGGGACCCCGGATCTGCTGTGTCCTCTGCCCCCTTCGGAGCCTGAGGGCACGCTCCTACCTCCAATCTCCCCATGCTCCTCCCATGGGGCCGGAGCACCCCACCCCTGGAGTCTGGGCGAGCTCTCTGTCACAAAGACAGGCACTTTCGTCCATGCTAAACACACAGGGACAGGAAACAGTTGTCCATTGCACAGATTCACCCTGGATACTCACGTCTGCCATGGGGGTCTGGTTCACACCTGAGCCTGGAAACTGGGAACCAATATGGACGCTTGTTGACAGGTCTCCTGTCCCAGATGCTGCCTTCATCCCCAGAGGGTCCAGCCATCTGCTAGCCATCGGCCCCGGGGCCTGACCCTCACCCCGGGCTTTCCTTTCTCCGGGCCAGGCGGCTCTAGCTCTAGGGTAAGGCCGGACAAGGGGACAGTGTCACTGTGAGTCCCAGGACTCAGAAAGGTCATTTCCAAGATGGAAAGTCCCTCCTCCCCCACCAAAGGACCGGATGTGGAAGCCCACATCACCAGGGCATCCCTTCCCTTAGAGGGCCAGGGCCGGCTTATGGGGTGGGCAGATCGTGCGACCCCCGTCCTCAACCCCCTCCACACGTCTCTAGCTGGGTGCCGATCGCTCACGCCTGCAATCCCAGCGACTTAGGAGGCTGACGTGGGAGGATCTGTGTGGAGCCAGCTCGGGCAGGACAGTTGTGAGATTCTTATCGCCAACTTACCAGCAAAATGCCAGAAATGGAGCTGCAGCTCAAGTGGTAGAGTGTCAGCCCTGAGCAAAAGAGTGCATCACAGAAGCAAAAACACCAGGCATGTAGCATCTCTAGGGCCAGCAGAGAGAGCGGCTGGGCCACTGCCTAGTCATGTAGCCTGGGGCTAGGGTGGGGTCACGGAAAGTGCTCAGCAGTACACTGAATAGTACACCTGGCCCCACAGGCCTCCAGCCTGAACCTGGGAGAGGTTGCTAAACCACACTGTGTGGTCTCTGTGCATGCTCAACAAGTCCACCAGGAATCTCATTTAATCCCAGCACTCCTACTTTACAACTGGGGAAACTGAGGCACGGAGAGGCCAGGGCCTCAGCTGCCTCATCTGACTTCCCTCAGAGCAAAGCTGCTCCTGCAGCTTTTATGGAGGAGGGGTCAGCACTAAGGGTAGTTTGGCAACCTACCCCATGGTCACACAGCCAGAAGGCCACATAGCCAACAACTGCTCCTCTGGTGAGGAAAGTTGGTGAATAATAAGTTGGTGAATAAGGAAGTTGGTGAATTGCTCAAGGCCACCGAGCCTGGGACCAGAACTGGGATCCAACGTCTGCCACTTCCCTCAGCACAAAAGGGGGTTCCATTTCTTCTTTAAAGAAAGTCAACTGCCGGGCGCTGGTGGCTCACGCCTGTAATCCTAACTACTCAGGAGGCTGAGATCTGAGGATCGCAGTTCAAAGCCAGCCCGGGCAGGAGAGACTGTGAGACTCCTATCTCCAATAAACCACCAGAAAACTGGAAGTGACGCTGTAGCTCAAGTGGTAGAGCGCTCGCCTTGAGCTGAAGAGCTGAGGGACAGCGCCCAGGCCCAGAGTTCAAGCCCCACGACCGACAAAAAAAAAAAAAAAGAAAGTCAACTGTGCTGTGCACCGGTGGCTGACGCCTATATTCCTAGCTACTCAGGAGGCTGAGATCTAAAGTGGGACTCTCATCTCCACTAAACCACCAAAGAAGCCAGTGATGGGAATCTTTCTTCTCCTAACTCCCTGTTGCTCCCCTCTTAGCCCATTCTTTTTATGAATCCAAAGACCTTTACCCCTGTTGGTCCATTCTTTCTGTATATTCAAAGATAGACTAAGAAGGCTCGACTCCCACCCTGTTTCCCAGGTGCAAACAGATACCAGGAAAAGCCACCAAAGATAAGTGAAGAGTGCTGGACTCCAGCAGAGCAATCTCTCTAAGCCTGGCTGTAAGCATTCCATCCTCCCTAGCCCTACTGGCTTTTTTATTAGCCTCTGCCTCCTTGCTCAGACCTCATAAAACCCAGCTCCTGTCCCAGCTCTACCTACAGTCTGTGTCCCCTGCCGCTTTCTCCACCAACAGTCCCCGTCTGTGGAAGACTGAGTCCAGCCTGTTTCCTTTCTTTCTCCTCCATTTTCCTAACAGCCAGAAGTGGAGCTGTGGCTCAAGTGGTGGAGCGCTGGCCTTGAGCAAAAGAGCTCAGGGACAGCGCCCAGGCCCTGAGTTCAAGCCCCCACAACACACACACACACACACACGCGCGCGCACGCACACACACACACACACACACACACCGCCTGGAAAAACTCTGCCAAACTTCATTTTTTTTTTCTTTTTGGTTTTCCACATGATCTATGGACTTTGTTTTTGGCGCCGGTTTGAACTCAGGGCCTGATTGCTGTCCTGAGCTTTTCCCACTCAAGACTGGATCTCTACCACTTGAGCCACACATCCATTCCTGGCTTTTTGTTGTTGTTGGTGGTGGTGGTGGTTAATTGGAGACAAGAGTTTCAGAGCTGAGGCTGGCTTCGAACAGAGATCCTCAGATCTTGAAAAAAAAACAGTTTATAAAGATTTTGTTTCATTGGATCAGTCTCGGCACAAACATTTCTCAGAGTCCTGGCGGCTGAGAGGAGGAGAAGGAGGGGACCCCGAGGGAGAGGCGGGGGGACCCCGAGGGAGAGGCGGGGCCAGGGCTTGTCTCTCACCTGTGGGGGGGCGGGGTGCAGTGTCCCTTGGCCCCCACTCACGGTGGGGGAGCGCAGGGGTCCCGGGCGCTCGGCGCTGTGCAGCCTCGGGGAGGTCACTGGGCGTCTCGGGGCCTCATCTGTGAAATGGGCACGGCAGCCACTCACGGGCCGCCCGTGGCGTCCGCGGCGCCTCCTGCGAGCGTGCACGTGCCGGAGCCAGGCGCCTGGGAAGGGGCGCAGGCCCGATCCGAAGCCAGGGGCGTCCCGGGGTGCGGGGGGCGCGGCCCCGCGGCCCCGTCCGCGCGCTCCCCCGTCGGGACCCGGCTGAGGAGCTGAAGTTGGGTCCCAGGCTGGCGGCGCAGGGGGTTGGGGGAGCGAAGCCTCCCTCTTACCTCGGGCCAGCGCCGGATCTGCCAACTCCGAGCCTCCACCCGCCGGGCCTCGCGGCCTCCCTTCCTTCGGTCCCCGCCGATGGCGCGACCTTCCGGGGCCGCGGATCCGCCAGCACGGCCGCCCCGCCCCGCCGCGGCTCCCCGCGGCTCCGCAGCTCGCGAACCCGCCGCTCTCGCCCCGCCCGGACACGCCCAATGTCGGACACGCCCCCGGACACGCCCCTGCGCGTAGCCACGCCCCTCCTTAAAGACACAGTCCCGAGAGCCTTCAGCCTTCCAGCCGCTTTGTGAGGGGAGTGGGGGAGAGGGGTGTGTGTGATGGCGTCGTGGGAGCCCCAGCTCAGGACTGGCACAGAGTGCACACTCCTTCGCGTAAGATGCCACTTGTGTCACTGTGTCCCCCTTCCCCCACTGCCCAGGCCCAGCACTGGGGCACCCACAGCTAGTATCCACGTGTAGGAATGGCCAGGCCAGCTCTGGGGTCAGCTGCCCTCTGACCTTGTCACATGCTGCCTGGGGAAGTGCTCCAAATCCGCTGAGTTTGGAGTCAAAGTCCTCCTCCCCTTGGCTCGGCCCTGACTCTGCAGTTCCGAGGCCGGCCAGGGGCTTGCCACAAGGTCAGTGGGGCCGGCAGCCCCTACCTCTCCACGTACCAGGACTGGGCTCTAATGAAGGAGGGGGGATGAGCACGCTCAGGGGGCCAAGCCCCCCCCCCCCCGGAACAGGGCAGGAGGCCAGCTGTGGCCAGGAAGGCAGCCTCTGGTCATGGCGCTCTGGTGGGCAGCACTCTGAGTTAGAGCTGTTTTTTTCAGGCTGGGAAAGCTTTTGCCACCATAGACGAAGCCAGCTCACGTCAGAGGGTGGGACCAAGGCTTTGTACTTCAGTGACAGAAAGGCCTCTATCCCAGCCCAGCTCCAGCCCCTTGGGTTTATAATACGTTTTTAAGGCAGAGAATCACAAACTTGGACCAGGCTGTCCTGGAAGTCACCATCCTCCTGTCTCTGTCTCTCTAGTGGCTGGGTTTCCAGCCTCCTGTCACCCTGCTTAGTCATGGATTAGCTACGGCTGCGTTGCAAGCTATCTACCACATTAAAGGCCTAAGGGACCAAACGTCTTTCCTTTCGGAGGGTCACAGACTTGGGAGGGGCTTAGCTTGAGTAGCCAGGTCTCAGGTCCTTCCTGTGCTAATCAGATGGGGGCTTGGCCATGTGGAAAGACTGCTTGGATGTTTGTATGTGTTTGTGTAGCCTGGAGCCTCTCCAGCTGAATTCCTGCTTGCTTAGCACTTGGCAGTCTCTGGGGCATACAAGTGCTTGAGGCCCCTCAGGGGTCCCAGGGCAGAAAGGAAGTTCTGTGACCTTGTCTGGCTGGTTGTGGCAGTGACTTCGTGGGCCACTTCTGCTTCTAGCACAGTCATGGGTCCCCTCCCCCCAGCTACCCCAGAGGAGACAGAGTTCTTTCCGTGGGAGACACATCAAATCCTATTCCAGGAAAAGCCAATGAGATGCCAAGATCTTTTCTTTATTTTCCTCTTGTGTCAGTACTGAAGCTTGAACTCAGAGACTGGGAGCTGTTGCTGAGCTTTTATGCCCCAGACCCGCACGACTATTTGAGCCACACCTCCGCTGCTGACTTTTTGCTGGTTACTTGGAGATAAGAGTCTCACAGACTTTCATGCCCAGGCTGACTTCTAACCGTGATCCTCAGAACTCAGCCTCCTGAGTAGCTAGGAAGAAGGCATGAGCCACTGGTGCATAGCTGGATGCCAAGGTCTTGGTTGTATTTGGAAAGTACAGCTGCCAGCAGAACTCAATCACAGGATATGTCTAGCTAGCACAATGAGCAGCAAAGGGGAGCTATATTTGTGGGGGCAGTAGGGAAAAGGACTCCCCACATCCCATTGAGTGAACAGCAATGTATAGCATCACACATGCTTGGGGGAGGTGAGGGAGAGACAGGGTCTTGCTATGTAGCTCAGGCTGGCCTTGAACTCATGATCCTCCTGCTTTAGCCTCCCAGAGTCTTGGATCATGAGTGATTGCCAATGCACTGGGATCCTGAGGATATCAGCTTCTTAGGAGTGAACCCCAAGTCAAGTTAAATTGTGAAATGGCAGAGATGGCACTGCACCCAGATCTGAGTGGAACCCGTTCAATACCTTCTACCACACCCAGGCTGGGCCACCTGCGTTATGCCAGACCCACCCGGGCACTAAGCTGCAACATTGGGGGGGGGGTAGAGTGGAGGTGGCAGGTGAAGACATATGCATGAATGGGGGTGGGGGACACAGCGTGAGCAGAAGTGGCGAGAGGGCTGGAAGGGGACAGAGAACTGGAACTTTCACTTAGTATAAGAAGCCGGACACAGGCAGGTTCCTTATCAAAACAGGAACCTCACCTTTATAACAACGTGGTTCGTATTAGTCCCTGCAGCCTGGGCCTAGTTCAGTGCTCTGGTGATGGGGGCTCCTCGTATCTCAGGGATGCCGGATGGACAGCAGAGCCTGCCTGTGGAGGGAGGGTCTTAACTGGAACGTTCCCTGGGTGCATTTCTTTTTTTGGGGGGGGGTCTGGTCGTGGGGCCTGAACTCTGGGCCTGGGCGCTGTCCCTCAGCTCTTCAGCTCAAGGCTAGTGCTCTACCACTGGAGCCACAGCACCACTTCCGGCTTTTTTTTTTTTTTTGCTTATGTGGTGCTGAGGAATCGAACCCAGGGCCTCAGGCATGCAAGGCAAGCGCTTTACCACTGAGCCACCTTCCCAGCCCTCCCTGGGTACATTTCATCTCCAGGAAGGAGATTGGACCCCAGCCACCCTTTCCTCCACCTGTGTCTCTCCAGGAGCTTTGTTGAGGAAAGGGAGAGAAGGGTTGGACAATGTCCTAAGCAGAACGTTGTTACAGATATCTTCACAACTGGAAATAACTTAAAGGTTCAGTGATTGGGGGTTACTCATATATGCAATATCATAACAGGTCTGGTGTGTGTGTGTGTGTGTGTGTGTGTGTGTGTGTGTGTGTGTATGTGTGTGCTGAAGACCAGAAGCCCAAAAGGCTAGCCCTCTAGCACACCCTCACTTCCAGCTTTTGGCCAGCTGCAGTATTTAGTTAGAGCTGACATGCTACTTCATCAAACAATTTAATGAAATATTAACAAAATATTAGCAACTGATGGAGGGCATACGGATCTGCATTCTACTACACTTGCAACTTTTCTCCAGATTGGAGATTTTTGTCAATTTGAAAAAGTGTCAAGGGCTGGGAAGGTGGCTCAGTGGTAGAGTGCTGGCCTCACCTACATGAAGCCCTGGGTTCGATTCCTCAGCACCACATAAGCAGAAAAGGCTGGAGGTGGTGCTGTGGCTCAGGTGGTAGAGCGCTAGCCTTGAGCTGAAGAAGCTCAAGGAAGCCGGGCGCCGGTGGCTCACGCCTGTAATTCTGGCTACTGAGGAGGCTGAGATCCGAGGATCGCAGTTCAAAGCCAGCCCGGGCAGGAAAGTCCGTGAGACTCTGAAGTGGCCCTGTGTCTCCAACGGTAGGGCGCTGGCCTTGAGCCGAAGAGCTCAGGGACAGCACCCAGGCCTCACGACCGACAAAGAAAAAGCTCCAGGACAGTGCTCAGGCCCTGAGTTCAAACCCCAGAAGTGGCTAAATAAACAAACAAAAAGGCATCACGGAAGGAAGAGTGGGCAAGGCTTAAGCAGGGGAAAGAGCACGCCTGGCCCTTTAAGATCTGCCCGCCCCCTGGGTCTCCCCCAGGCCCCGCCCACCCCGGAAAGACTCATTCTCCCCCCCAAGCCACGCCCAGCGCACAGACCCCGCCCCCAACCAGACCCCGCCCAGCTCTTAGGCCCCGCCCCACCGCAGGCCCCGCCCCGCGGCGGAGCGCGGTCACGTGGTTCAGGCTGCGGCGCGGCTGCGCGCGGTCATGGCGGCCCCTCCGTACGGGTCCCGCGGCGGCCGCCCGGCTGGGTCGCTGTCGCGGGCGCTGGTGCTGGCCGTGCTGGTCGGGCTGTCCCCGAGCGGCCCGGCGGGCGCCGTCCCGAGCCCGGGGGACCGCTGGGGGCGCCACAAGCCCGAGCCGCCCGTCTCCCGCAGCCGCTCGGTGCTGGTGGACGCGGCGTCGGGCCAGCTGCGCCTGGTGGACGGCCTCCACCCCGGGGCCGTGGCCTGGGCCAACCTCACCAACGCCATCCGCGAGACCGGGTAAGGGTTGGCCCGGCCCGCGCGGGGCCGCCTCTGCCGGCGGACGGCGCCCTGGCCCGCCGGGACTCAGTTTCCCCCGTCGCAGGGACCCCGCCCCCGTGGACGCTCCCCGGCCTCCCGCCCGTGGTGGCAGAACGTCTGTCCGGGAGAGCGCGGAGGCCGGCCTCGGCCCCCCTCCCCACCGCGGCCCGGGGACCCGCGCCTCCCCCCGGGGCCCGAGGCCGGCCCTGCCCCCGCGGCCCCCCAGGCTAGCTCGTCCTGCCCAAAGCCGGGGCCACAGCACTGGTTTCAGGCCAGTGGGAAAGTTGAGGGTCCCTAAGTTTCCCTTAGACACCCAGAGCCCCGGGGCAGGCCCGCCCCACACCACCCCGCCCCAGGCCCCCCGAGAGGCGGTGGGCCCAGGCTCCTGATCGCTGGCAAGAGGCTATTACTGTGAGCAAAACTCGTCCTGACCCCACTCTTCGCTTGTCTAGGGGGTGCTCTCCCCATCCTAGGCCCAGATTGATTGACTGATTGATTGATTGATTGATTTCAGTACTGGGACCCAAACTCAGGGCCTCACATTCTCACTTGAGTTTTTCACCCAAGGCTGGTGCTCTAACACTTGAGCCTCACAAGTTAATTGGAGAGGAGTCTCAATGTACTTTATTCCCTTCCCCTCCCCTCCTGTCCCCTCCCTTCTCTTCCTTTCCTTCCCCTTTCCCTCCCTTCCCCTCCCTTCTCTTCCCTTCCCCTATCACCAGTCCTGGGGCTTGAACTCAGGTCCTGGGCACCATCCCTGAGCTTCTTTTGTTCAAGGCTAGCGCTCTACCACTTGAGCCACTGTGCCACTTCCGAGTTTTTCTGTGTATGTGGTACTGAGGAATCAAACCCAGGGCTTCATGCATGCTAGGCGAGCGCTCTACCACTGAGCCACCTTCCCCGCACTCAGTGGACTTTCCTGCCTGGGCTGGCTTCCAACTGCAACCAGATCTCAGCCTCTTGAGTAGCAGGATTCCAGGCATGAGCATCTGGTACTTGGTTGGCTTTTGAGACAGAGTCTTGCTCTGAGGCACCCCAGGCTGGCCTCAAAGTTGAGATTTTCCTGCCTCGGCCCTCTGGGGTCCAGACGTGCACACCGTGCCTGGCCCTGCTCACTTCCTCATAGCAAAACCAGCTGCTTAGAAAAAAAATCAATGGAACTAAAAGAGTTTCAGACAAACTCAAGCCACTTAGAAAGGTAGGAAGAGATATAGGAAGCAAAAAACCTGTGTGAGACACCACAACTGGTTTAGAACTTCCTGTATATAAACAGGGAAGTAAAAACCTGTAGTAGCCCACCACACATAGAAATATATGTGTGTGTGTATGTATATATATATATGGGGCTGGGAAGGTGGCTCAGTGGTAGAGTGCTTGCCTTGCATACATGAGGCGCTGGGTTCGATTCCTCAGCATCACATAAGCAGAAAAGGCTGGAAGTGGCGCTGTGGCTCAAGTGGTAGAGTGCTAGCCTTGAGCTGAAGAGCTGAGGGACAGCGCCCAGGCCTGGAGTTCAGGCCTCACGACCGGACCCCCTCCCTCCAAGCAGGCCTAAACATGCATGCACGTGCATGTATAAGTACAGTTGTGTGTGTGAGAGAGAGAGAAAGAGAGAGAGAGAGAGATTCTTACTACTTTTGTTGGTTGTGGGGCTTGAACTCTGGGCTTGGGTGCTGTCCCTCAGCTCTTCAGCTCAAGGCAGTGCTCTACCATTTGGGCCACAGCGCCATTTCTAGCTTTCATTGGAGATAAGAGTCTCACGGACTTTCCTGCCCGGGCTGGCTTTGAACCGCGATCCTCGGAGCTCAGCTTCCTCAGTAGCTAGGATGACAGGCGTGAGCCACCAGCGCCCGGCTTGAGAAATACTTTTAGACGTCGTTATTCTATGGCCCCCCATGGCTTCTCTCTTCCTACCTTTGTCACTGACACCTGTCCTCAGCCTCAGCAAGCATGGCTGGCTCTGCCATCAGATGACTGTGGGCCCTGATGCTGGCCTCCCTCTTAATGGGCTCCATTCCTGAGGCTTTGGTGCCAGTGTGACTGAGACTAGATGAGGGGGTGGGAAGGCTCTGTGGCCATTGGTGGAGGCTGCAGGGTAGCACGGTGAAGGGCGGGGCCTGGGGGCCAAGAGCCTCTGCTCCGCACTGACTCCAGACAGCCTCCTGTCCTGTCAGGTGGACTGGAACTCCTGCCTGCGGCTCAGCGTGGTGGGGCTGGGTGTGTCAAGCGAAAGGAGGAGAGAATGTCGGCTGGTTGTGGGGTTGTAGGCTGATCCAACCTTGGTGGGTATGTAGGGGTTGTTTGGCCCTAGTTTAATTAAAGTCCCTGTGTCCTTCACCCAGCGGTTCATCTCTGCAACCAGGCAGGGCATGGAGGGACATTCCTGTAATCTCAGCACTCAGGGTGGGGAGGCAGGGGGGTCATTATTTATTCAGACCACAGCGTGGTTTACTGGAGAGAATCTGTCTCAAAAACGATAGGAACAGCGGGCGCCAGTGGATCACACCTGTCACCCTAGCTACTTGGGAGGCTGAAATCTGAGGATCATGGTGTGAAGCCAGCCCAGGAATGTCTGTATGACTTATCTCCAGTAAAACCACTCAGGGAAAAAAAACAAAAAAATAAGCAGGAAGTGGTGCTGGGGCCCAAGTGGTAGAGTGCTGGCATTGAGCACAAAGAGGATCAGGGATAACACACAAGACCCAAGTTCAAGTCCCAGGACTGGGGAGACAAGGCAAATAAAACCCAGCACCCTTGAGCAGATGTCTGTCTGGTCAGGAGCCACTGACCAAGAGTCCCCTTCCTGTCCAGGTGGGCCTTCCTGGAGCTGGGCACCAATGGCAGCTACAATGACAGCCTGCAGGCCTACGCAGCTGGCGTGGTGGAGGCTTCTGTGTCAGAGGAGGTAAGCCGAGGTGGGGCCCGTGGCCCCACTGCACTCCTGCTGGGCTGCGGGGTCTGGGGCATGCGCAGAAGGAGCCCCGGCCCTCCGTCCAGTCCTGACGGCTCCAGACATAGATGATGTTGCGGGTACATCCATACAGCAGCCAGCACCCCAGGTCCTCACGTGACACTACCACGTCACCAACGGCCCCCCCGCCTCCCGCCCACAGATGTTCAACACTTCTTTTTGTACTTGTCCTGGGGCCCTTGTGCTGTCTCTGAGCTTTTTTTTTTTTTTTTGCTCAAAGCTAGTGTTCTATCTACCACTTGAGCCACAGCTCCACTTCTGGCTTTTTGGTGGTTCATTGAAGACAAGAGTCTCACAGACTTAGCTGCCTGGGCTGGCTTCAACCCACGATCCTCAGATCTCAGCCTCCTGAGTAGCTGGATGGCAGGCGTGAGCCACCAGCAGCTGGCTGCAAATGTACAACCCTGGCCCTTGTGACTCACTGCCTGGGTGACCTTGGGAAAGGCCCCTGTGCCCCAGTTTCCTTATCTGCAAGTAGGCATGCCAGACAGCCTCATAGTGCTAAAATAAAGGGAAAGTTTGGTTTTACTTAGTTTGCCGACCTGGCACTTCCGATCCAAGGTCAGGCAGACTCGTGGCCTTGGGCGGGGATGGGCATGGCGGATGGTGAGCCCGCAGCCTCTGGGGACGGAGCGGAGCCAGATCAGAGCAGCGCAGGGGAGCCAGCAGCAGCACAGCTGTGAGGCCCGAACTTGTCAGCCCAGGCTCAACCTTGTACACAGCACTAGGCAGGCAGTGCCAACAGCCTGGCATGTGTCTTGCTGTCTTCTTATCCTGACCTCCGTGCTCAGAGCAGAGCAGAGAGCACAAAACATCCCCGGTGGCCTGGCTGGTGCATACAGCTCCAGGCAGGTGAGGTCCAGTCTAGGCCTGGCCGGTGGGGCCCTGGCAGGGACAAGAGCTGGGCGCTGCAGGAGGCGGTGGGAAGGGAGAACGGGCGTGATCTCAGGTGCCTCTGCTCTGGCCGGCTGAGCCCTCAGGGTCTCCCCCCCCCATCTGTCGCTCCCAGCTCATCTACATGCACTGGATGAACACAGTGGTGAACTACTGCGGCCCGTTCGAGTACGAGGTCGGCTACTGTGAGAAGCTCAAGAGCTTCCTGGAGGCCAATCTGGCATGGATGCAGGCGGAGATGGAGCAGCAGGTGAACTCCACCTACTGGCACCAGGTGGGCCTCTCGTGGGGGGCAGTGCCACCCTTGGGGCGCCCGGCTTCCCCGCTGGCCAGCTGCCCGCCTCCCGCTCTTGGTCTGCCCTGGGGTGTGTGGATGCCCTGTGCCGGCCTCTTCCCGTCTCCCCGGCCCATTCTGCTCTCTCCCATCACATATTTTTCTCGCATAGCAAGGTGATTGCTTCCCACATGGCGTGTATCAAATGCAGGTGGAAACAGTTTGAGAAGAGGAAAGGGACAAAACGAAAACACAGAGTTGGGGCCCAGTGGAGTGTGTTTCCCTTTCCCTGGCTGTGCCGGGGCTTTGCCTTTGGGCTGCTGTCTCCGTCCTCAGTGAAAAAGTCAGTTACCGTGAGCCCCGCGGGAGACTCCGGGGCTTACCTGGGAGCTCTCCACCAATCTGGCTCTGCAAAACGGATGCCTGTTCACACAGCCGCGATTCTCACTGCTCTTCACACCTCCCATCCCCCTGCACCTGCCCTTCCACCTCCAGCCCTCACCCACTCACACATCCGCTTGTCCGCCCATCCAGCCACCCGTGCCCCCACCAACATGTCCCTCCCTCCCCGCCCCTGGGCATGGAGCTGTGCGGGCCAGGCCTGTGAGAGGTGTGGCGATCGCGGCTCCAGGGTGCCCAGGGGGAGCAGGGACAGCTAGGAACCAACTCAGACTGGCAGTAGTCACCAATGGGCCAGCATGGGATGGGGGGCTTCCTGGAGGAAGTGGCTTTTGACCTCGGCTCTTCAGTGAGGGTAACTGGGGTGGGCACAAGCTGGGGACGTAGTCCACTGGAAGCAAGGGAGTGCTTGGCGTGCAAGGCCCAGCGTGGGCTGGAGCCCCTTCCTCGAGGGAGAGGGGCAGCCCTGGGGAGAGGCCTCACCCCCACCCCACCCCTAGGTGCGGCTCACCCTCCTGCAGCTGAAAGGCCTGGAGGACAGCTACGAAGGCCGTGTGGCCTTCCCGACAGAGAAGTTCACCATCAAACCCTTGGGGTTCCTGTAAGTGCCCCCCAAGCGTGCACAGGGTGGGGAGGGCTCCGCACCTCCCAGTGAGACCCCGTCCCATGCCAGCTCCACCCTTTCCTGCACCCCAGCCCAGCGGGTCAGCCGGCCCCTGGAGCCTCGGCCTGTGGCGGGTGCGGGGCCGCAGGCCTGTGACCCCAGAATCTGGCCTCGCAGCCTGCTGCAGCTCTCGGGAGACCTGGAAGACCTGGAGCCCGCCCTGAACAAGAGCAACAGCAAGCCTGTGCTGGGCTCGGGCGCCTGCTCCGCCCTGGTCAAGCTGCTGCCCGGCCACCGCGACCTGCTGGTGGCCCACAACACCTGGAACGCCTACCAGAGCATGCTGCGGGTCATCAAGAAGTACTGGCTGCAGTTCCGGGAGGGCCCCGCAGGTGTGAGCACCCCACAGGAGTGTGGGCGGGCCCCGCGGGGCGGGGTGCCGCTGCGCAGCCCTGCTGGGGGTGGCCCCACTTGACAAGGGGTACCCGCTTGCGCTTGCCGCATGACCGGGGCAGGGGTCAGCCCCAGCCCGGCCCTGCCTCTAAAGCAGCCCCTTCTGGGGAAGAGTGCTTTGCCCACTGCGTTAAGGCACACACAGGAAGCTTCTAGCATGGTGGAGCTTAGCCGGCAGCGTCCTGTGGTAAGAGACATTTGGACTCTTGCACGCTGCACGCCCCCAAGTGTAGTAGCCCGCATGAGAGGTAGAGCGCAGGAAGCCTGCTCAGTGAGCCGCCCTGCTGGCCAGGCCTGGCTCGCGTGGCTGGCGTGGCCTGGTGGGGGCCGTGTGTGGGCCAGCGGCTCACGTGGGCCTGGCTTGTTCCTTGGTGGACACTGTCCTGGGCAGCTGCAGGTTTGCCCTGGCCTGGAACTTGGATTCTCCTGCCTGAGCCTCCTGAGTGCTGGGATTACCGTATGTCGCCACACCTGGCCACATACCCCCTTCTAAACGAAGGAAGGGGTGGAGTGGGGTTTCCTCCGGGGTCTGCTCGCTTGCTTCCCACCTGGGGACCTCTCCTGGCCGGGTGTGGGTGCTGCGGTCTCCGCAGACCTGCTCACCAGCCCCTCGCTGCCCCCCCACCCCCCACAGAGGACCAGCCCCTGATCCCCGGCAGCAAGCAGGTCTTCTCGTCCTACCCGGGAACCATCTTCTCCTGTGACGACTTCTACATTCTGGGCAGCGGGCTGGTGAGTCACCTGTGCCCCCTCCCCGGGGACCTGCCCCAGCGTGAGCCACAATCCAGGATGGAGGTGGAGATGGCCACCGCCTGCCAAACATGGCCCGAGCTCCTTTCTGGCTGGGGTGCCCAGACCCCCACAAGAGCTTGATCAGCAGAGATCACACACTCGTGTGGCTGACGTGGCCTGGAACCCTGTGTCTTAATCCAGGTTTGGGGGAGTCCCCTTGACTTCTGTGACCTCCTGTGGGTGTTGGGGAGGCTCCCCCTCCTCCCTGCCCACGACCTCGACCTTGTTCTGCCCGCGTCCACGGCTCTGAGCCTGGGCCTGGTGCATCACTCCTGTTGACAATGGGCTGTCCCCCCCCGCCCCTCCCCCATCACCTGGCGGGTCTCCAGGCTTGTTTAGAAATTTGTTCCGGCACCCTCAAAGGAGTCCTGCGATCCCAGGGCGCCCCCCCCCCGCCCCGCAGCACTGCTGGAGACCCAGCTCTCCTCTCCAAGTGCCCTCTGCACGGGGTGGGGGTGGGGTGTAGTGTGGAGGGCCGCTGCTCTCTTGTCTTTTCTGTTGCTTTTCTCCAAGGCCAGGCATGGGGCGGGGGCGGGCTTGCTGGGGAGTGTGGCAGCCGCAGGGGGGCTTGAGCCCCTGGGAACACGGGGCCTCAGGGGACTCCCCTCCTGCAGGGCCTCCCCTCCAGTTTTTTGGTCAGCTTCAAAGCAGGTGGTTTGGGGGAGGGGGTCTTGGAGGCCCCCTGCCCCCAAGGCTGTTCAGATGCCTGGCAGAGCTGACCAGAAGCTGGTTGTGGGGACAGCCAGAAAGACAGTGGCATCGTTCCCTTGATGAGGGATCTGTACCCCAGGAAGTCTAGACATGTGCCTAGACATGTGCCCCCTGATGTTACACGTTCTCAGCAGGACACTCCCCCGCCCCCTGTTTTTGTCCCAGCGCGAGGCCTGGGTGCTGTCCCTTCGCTTTTGCTCAAGGCTGGCCCTCTACCACTTGAATCACACCTCCAGTTTTGGCTTTTGCTAGTTAATTGGAGATAGGAGTCTCTCAGATTTGTCGACCCCAGCTGGTTTCACACTGTGATCCTCAGATCTCAGGCTCCTGAGTAGCTGGGATTACAGGCAGGAGCCACCAGTGTTGGGCACTGAACAGGAGGGTGTAACAAACCACTCCTCACTCAGTTTCAGCACGGCCACGTGGTGGCAGGCCACCTGTCTGGGCTGTGCAGTGTCCCTTAACGCCCTCCCCCCCCCCAGGTCACACTGGAGACCACTATCGGCAACAAGAACCCCGCCCTGTGGAAGTACGTGCAGCCCGAGGGCTGCGTGCTGGAGTGGGTGCGGAACATCGTGGCCAACCGCCTGGCTGTGGATGGGGACTCCTGGACAGACACCTTCAAGAGGTTCAACAGTGGCACGTGAGTGGGCTCTGGCCTGGGACAGAGTCCTCAGCCCTCAGGCACCAGGAGGCCCAGGACGAAAGGACTGCCCTTTCTGTTTGAAGTTGGGTGGGAACATCAGGTTTGGCAGGAGGAGGAGGGGAGAGGAGGAGAGGGAAGGAGAGGAGGAGGAGGAGGAGCAGGAGGAGGGGGCAGGCTTGTGACCCTGGGTCTCAGAGGCCCCAGAGAGGCCCACACATGCTGGGGAGCCACGGAATGCCCTTCTGGGCCAGCAGTGCGGGCACCCAGCCGGGCCGTGTGTTGTCAGGGTGGTGGCGGTCATTCCTAGGCCATCCCTGCCCGGGACTCGGCACTGGGGCAGGGGCTGGGCAGCGGCCCGGCTCTCTTCAGTCCCCGCCTTCACCGCAGGTATAATAACCAGTGGATGATCGTGGACTACAATGTGTTCATTCCGGGAGGGCCCAGTGTTCCGAGCAGGGTGCTCACCATCCTGGAGCAGATCCCGTGAGTGGCCTCCTGGGAGGCTGGCAGGGAGGGGATGAGCCAGGGCCGGAGAGTCGCCCCCTCTGGCACGGGCGGGGCCTCGGGCCTGTGCGGGCGCAGGGCACAGGGCGCAGGTGCTCACTGAACCCTCTGCTCCCAGGGGCATGGTGGTAATAGCTGACAAGACCCAGGAGCTCTACCACGCCACCTACTGGGCCAGCTACAACATCCCGTACGTGCCCTCCCTCCCCGCCTGCCTCCCAGCTGCCCTTGCTTCTGGGGGTGCAGGGTTCTCCCCTAGGTGACTTGTTTGCTTTTGCCGGTACTGGCGCTTGAGCTGCAGGCCTCTCACGTTGCTGGAGCTGGTCCGCTTCCAGGCTTTGCCGGGGGCCGGGCAGCGAGTCCCTGTGCTCTTGTGCCTCAAAGCTCAGTCTGTGGCCCCAGCTCCGGCCCCCGAGTCTGGGCAGCGGGGCGGGGCTGGATGGGGCAGCCTGCCACTTCTCCAGCTCGGCTGCCTCGGTGCCCCTTGCTTCCCGCCTGGTGCAGGGAATCGTGGGAGGCTGGGGATGAGCCTGTGTGGGTGGGCCCCAGAGCCGTGGACTCCATCCCCGCCCTGTCACCGCCCCTGGGCGTCAGGCCAGGGCCTGGGTCTGCGGCCTGGTGACCAGCTCTGTCCCCCCCCCCCCGCCCCGGCAGGTCCTCCGAGACCGTGTTCAATGCCAGCGGGCTGCGGGAGCTGGTGGCCCAGTACGGGGACTGGTTCTCCTACGACAAGAGCCCCCGTGCCCAGATCTTCCGGCGGAACCACTCGCTGGTCCACGACATGCACTCCATGATCCAGCTGATGAGGTGCGCCGCGCCCCGCCATGCCGTGCCGGGGAGCCCCCGACTCACGGGGGGGTGGAGGGATCCGTGTAGGACCGGCGTGGCTGTGGCTGTGTGGCCGGGGCCATCGGAGTCCCCAGCGGTGTTGTGGAGGGACAGAGCGGGGTGCCTCCCGCTCCTGCTCTTCCTGGGGCAGGTGGGGTGCATGGGCTGGTCTGGGGAGCCCCGGGGCGGTGGCCTTGAGGCTCCTGTGCCTTCGCTCGCCAGGTACAACAACTTCCTCCACGACCCCCTGTCGCTGTGCGAGGCCTGCGACCCCAAGCCCAACGGGGAGAACGCCATCTCCGCCCGCTCCGACCTCAACCCGGCCAACGGGTCGTACCCGTTCCAGGCGCTACGGCAGCGCTCCCACGGGGGCATCGACGTGAAGGTGGCCGGGGGGGGCTGCCGGGGGGGGTTCACGGGCAGGGCGGGGCCATGGCCTCGGTCAAGGTCAGGGGTCAGGTGAGCCAGGCCCCCCCAGATCTCATCCACCTGCCCTCTGCCCCCTCACCCCCAGGTCACCAGCATGTCACTAGCCAAGGCCCTGGGGCTGCTGGCCGTCAGCGGCCCCACGTGGGACCAGGTGCCCCCGTTCCAGTGGAGCTCCTCGCCCTTCCCAGACGTGCTACACATGGGCCAGCCGGACCTCTGGAAGTTCTTGCCCGTGGAGGTCCTGTGGGGCCCGTTCTGGAGACCCGCCCCGCCCTCTGAGGGGCCCTGATTTGTCGCCAGGGTCTGCCAGGGCCACCTGCATCCAGTGGTCTCCTCGCGGAGTGACATGCAAACCCAACAGGGCACGGGCCCGACCTCACTGTCCCCAGAAGCAGGGCAGCCACGGCCATCCCGCCCTGCCTGTCTTGCTTTCTCCCTCCCTCCATGGCTCTCTCCCCCTCCGCTGCTCTCCCTCCCTCCCTCCCTCACCCCCATTTCTCCATGTCTCTGCCATCTCTGGGCCTGCCCTAATACTCTGCTCCCTCCTCAGTCCTAAACTGGGCCTCCCCCCAGGCCTCCTCCCCTCTCCCTCGCTTGGGATTCCTGGGGTAGTGAGCTTCTGGTCCTGGGTGTGGTCTCTGGTTGGTCCTGGCCAGTCTGGTGCCTCCCTCTTCAGGGAGCAGCCCTGCCCATGTCCCTCGTTCCTCTGTCTGGGCAGCTTCCTGAGGACAGAAGCTTGATCACGCACACGAACCAAAGTTTCTGGCCACCTATGGCTGGCGGACTCTCAGTGTCTTCTCCCTGCGGGGCTGGTAGCTCTGCGCCCAGGCTCCGGTCTGCCCCACCCCTGCCTAGACCTGCCCCTGGGCTCCGGCCAGAGCCATAGCACCCTGCTGCAGCAACCGAAGGGCAGGCCGTGCGTGATGCCATTAAACATGAGAGGCTGTGGCTGCGCCGTGCTTCTTGGGGTGAGGGAAGGGGCGGGGCCCGTCTCTTGGCTGGCTTCAGTTATACCTCCCACTGACATAGATGTCTGTCCGTCTGTCTGTCCACATGCAGTCACCCACCCATCCATCTGCCCAGTAACCCATTTGTTCATCCATCCATTTATCCTTCCTTCCTTCCTAGGTATTTATTGAGCACCTGCCACGCACGAGGTCCTGACTAGGGCCTTGGTAACCGCTGGGCCCTCTAAGGCCCTGCTGTGGGCTGTAGACCATCCCAGAGCAGCCCTGTCCCAATGGCCTCCCGCACAGCCTGCCTGAGAGCTGAGACCTTCATGCTGTTCTGTGCTGGGGGTGGAAAGCACACAGCCCTTCCTGGAGCCACGGACATGGCTTCGAGTCCGGCCTCTGTCTCTCACTAGGTGTAGAAACCTTAGAGCCTTGGTGGCCTCATCTGCAAAGTGGGGCTGCGATGTTCACAGCCACCCCAGGGTGTGGTGAGGGAGCCGGGAGCTCTGTGCACGCGCTACCTACTGTTAGCAAGCCCCCGTCGGGCCCCCAGTACAGGCCCGGCCCTGCTTCCCTGTCCCAAGAGGCCTGTGGTTCTCAGGCACCTGACCTGCTTCTTGTTGGCATGAACTCAGGGCCCTAAACTGGCCCAGCTTTCTTGGTCACGGCTGGTGCTCTACCACTGGAGCCATATCCTTCTAGCCCAGCTTTTTGCTGATTAATTGACGAGGAGTCTCATGGACTGCCCAGCCTGGCTTCAAGCTGGGATCCTCAGATCTCAGCCTCCTGAGTAGGATTACAGGTGTGAGCCACCTAGCCAAGATTTTTTGTTATTGTTTTATAAATACGTATTTATCCTTTTCAATGAAAAAGTGCACCTTAGAAAACTGGTTGAGCTGAGCTGGGCCTCGGGGGGAGGGCGTCCCGATGTGAGTCTGTGCAGTGCTCTCGGGTTCGGCTTGGGGGGAAGCCTGGGTGCCGAGTCCCTCCTGCTGAGATCTGGGACCCCGCCACGGCCCCGGGGCGCTGCTCCAGGCAGCCACCACCCTCGGGTGGCTGAGAGCGGTCCCTTGTTCCAGAGGCTCAGTTCAGCACCTCGGGGGGCTGCTGACTGGCCAGCCCAACTCTGCTCACAATCCAGAAGGAGTATTCACGGCGAGGTGCAGGTGTAAACCCATCCCAGGCGCGGCCGGGCCTCACTCCGGCAGTCCGTTCTTCATGCCCAGCTGTGCCTTGAGGGCCTGCAGCTGGGCCAGGCTGATGTTGCTGCCCCCGCAGACAATGGCCACCACGGAGGACAGGGGCACCGGCAGCTTCCCCTCCCCCTGGAGCTTCTTCACAACCTGGCTGTAGATGGCAGCCAGGGCAGCCCCACAGGCGGGCTCCACCAGGGTCTTCTCATCGTCTGCGGGGGGGGGGGGGGGGGGGGAGGGGGGGGGGGGGGGGGGGGGGGGAGGAAAGGGTGTGGTCAGGTGGGTGTGAGGAACTGCAAGGCCATTTGTGGAGCTTGGGGGTCATGGGCCAATCAGAACAGGCCACTTGCAGAGCTTGGGGAACATGAACCAGTCAGCTCAGCTCTGGCCACAGACTCAAGTCTTGGCCCAAACTCTCATGATCACACCGGATAGGTAGGGCCCTCCGAGCCTGAGGCAGGGTCTAGGTTTGGTCCTGAGCATTCACAGATGTGAAATGGTGGTCATTGCTGAAGCACTGAGCATCACAGCTGAGTAGCCAAATTGCCAAGTTCAGGAGAATTAAGTGGCAGCAGCATAGTGCTCCACCCTCTCGCCTCCAGTCCCTGTCCTAGGCTGAACCTGGAAGGAGTTCAGTTATTGACCCTCCTGCAAATCCAACTCTGAGCCCATCCTTTCCTCCTTTACCACGGCAACTAGAAGCTCAGAATCAACATTTGAAACATTTAGTTATTGTTCCCTATTTTTATGGTTACCAGACTTACTTCCTTGTGGGTAGCATTTGTGTGTGTGTGTGTGTGTGTGTTTGTTTTAAGCTTTGTTGTACTATGAGAAAGGCCACATTCTAGACAGAGATAGGAGGCAAAATTGGAGTGAGCAGGATCCCTTGGCACATACCCACAAACTTCTCAATGGCAGCCACAGCCTCCTGGTCCGAGACAACCTCAGAGAAAATGGGGTGTTCCTGAAACACCTTCAGGGCCTGTGCCCCTACAGTTGCCACGCCCAGAGCCTTGGCGACACTGGGAGAGGTGGGAATGCGGATGGGAATGGGGGAGGGGCAGGCGAGAGAGGAAGGAGGCAGAGAGGGGGACAAGGAGGAGAGAAAGAGGTGCATGTAAGAGACAGCCCCTGCAGCTCCGGGTGGGGAGCCCAGGAGCCTGCCCCTCTCTGCCTGGGCTTCCAGGCTCAGGATTGCAGCCCCCTCCTCCTAGGTATGACCCCATAGTGCCACGGTCCCCCACCCCTACCCCCCGCCCCCACCAAAACAAGCACCATGCATGACGTAATGCATGGCAGCTTTTGCTGATACTAATTGCCTGAGTTTTGTATAAGGAAACTGAGGCGGGGGGGGGGGTGGGTAGTGGAGGTGAGGGGGAATCTCCACAATGATCACTTCTGTCCCTGCAGGGAACAGAGGCCAGAACAGCAACAGCCAGACTCAGAAATCCAGAGGATTCCTGTCTGGGGCAGAGAACTCTTGTCTACTGTAGGTATTCCAACTGCACCCATGGAGACCTGGCATCAAGACACTTTCCCAGATTCCCTTGCAGCTAGGTGTGATCACGTGACAAGTTCTGTCCAATGAGAGGCAGTTCAGCCAGTTTTCAACGCTATGATCATGTAGAAGGGAGAGTGTGCTTTGGATTTGGAACTTGGGACTCACTCCAGGCGACCGATTTAGGATACAATGCTGTCTCCCTTTGTGGGCAAGGGTTGGGGACAACTCCGTAGTAGAAGAGTATGGGTGAGTGAGGTGCCTTTGATTTTTTTTTTTTGACTTAGGATGTTTTCTCCTGTTGATGTTTCCCAGGATGGAACCCTGTCACAGTCAAAAAGCCAGCTGTACTTTGTCTTTAAAGGCTGGGCACAGCCATTTGCCTTTGCTTCCTCTTTCCTGCCAGATGGAGGGTGGCCGTGCTAGCTGGCACGTAGGCAGCCATTTTGGACTTAGCATAGTGGGGCAAGAAACTCCAGGAACCTGGTCTCTGATGTGGACTTGCCCACAACATGCCCCCCTTCAGATTCTCATAGCAGAGAAAAATAAAGCTCTATGTTAAGCCACTGTTGCTGTACTGCATGCACCCCCAAAGCTAGTGCAGCGGGACAAAGATTGGGTACTGGAATATGAATGCCCTGAGAGCAAGAGCTATGCATATTTGTCACCTCTCTCTGAGATCAGCCAGTGTCTTGCACAAGTCAGGGGCTCAATAAATGACTGGCAGATTAATGCTGTGTGTAAACCTTGATTTCTAGAAATGATTAATGTAGCCCAGTATCTCTGGTTCACTCCCCTAATCCTAAATACTCAAGAGACCGAGATCTGATCATCATGGTTCAAAGACAGCCCAGGCAAAAAAGCTGTGAGACTCTTATCTCCAATTAACCATCAAAAAGCCAGAAGTGGAGCTATGACTCAAGTGGTAGAGCACCAGCATTGAGACAAAAAGCTAAGGGACAGATCCTGAGTCCAAGCCCTAGGACACACACACACACACACACACGCATCACACACACACGCATCACACACACACACGCATCTCACACACACACGCATCTCACACACACACATCACACACACATCACACACACACATCACACACACACACACATCACACAGACACATCACACACATCACACATACACACATCTCACACACACATGCACACACACACATCACACACACACGCATCACACACACACATCACACACACGCATCACACACACGCATCACACACACGCATCACACACACGCATCACACACACACATCACACACACACATCACACACACATACACACACGCATCACACACACACGCATCACACACACACACACATCCACTTGTTAATATTAACATTTTTATCCTAGGAAATGGGACATTGTTGGCATGCAGTCCCAGCCTGCCTATGCACAAACACCCACAGCTTTAGTTTCCGAAATGGCCTGTAAAACAGGGCTAGGGTAAAACAGGGCTAGGGGGTGTGGGAGACTCCCTGGCTGCTTACCTGGTGATCCTGGGCAGGGAGACCAGCTTGCCTTCCCTTGTGGCCGCATGGAAGCTGTGGGCACCGATGGTTTCCATGGCGATGATGGGTACGTCCCCCCAGCCCACCTCCTGCAGTCCCTGGACCACCCCGCACAGCAGCCCCCCGCCGCCCACCGACAGTACGATGGCCCCTGGCTTTGTGCTCAGCGCCTCTTTCAGCTCCTTGACGATGGACATGTGGCCTTCCCTGGGGGGTGAGGTCAGGAGAAGTGGGGGACAGGTCAGGGCTGAGCTCTCTGGGGACGCCAGACAGGGGTCCCCCACTGAGATGACAGGTTGGGTTGCACCTGCCTTCATCTGAGGCAGCCGATGGGTCTTGGACACCCCTGCCTGCCCCCAGCCCTGGCTGTCAGCCTCTCTGGCCTCTGCAGCTGCCTTACAATGTGGCCCTGAGCCCGTGGGGAAGGGAGACTTTGGCTAAACGCCCCCACGCCTCCTCCGCGTGTGGAGGACCCACGGGGCACCCAAGGACAAAGCCCCAGCAGCCAGGGAAGGCTCCCTGCCCACCAGAGCCCCTCCACCCACTTCCTGCCCGTGTCACCGAGTCACCCCCAGATGAGCTGCTTCCTTCCTCTCTGGTCCTTGCTCCTGGGGGGGGGCTGCATTGGAGTCCCCATCTCTGTGGAGCTATGTGTGATAGACGCCCACCACCCACACCAGGGGACCCAGAGACCCACTCACCAGATAAGGGGGTCATCGAAAGGGGGCACGTACACCCAGCCGGGGTTGTTCTTCACCAGGGCCTTGGCCAGCTCGAAGGCCTCCACCAGTGTCTGTGGGGCCATAGGACGGAGATAGGGGGCATGGGGGATGGGCGTGGCTGGGGTGTGGGTGGGGCTTGGGATGTGGGCGAGGCCAGGGTGGGCGGGGCCAGAGGTGGGATCCTGTCCCGCCCCAGGTGTCCTAGGACAGGGTGGGCGTGGCTGGGATGTGGGTGGGGCTTGGGATGTGGGCGAGGCCAGGTGGGCGGGGCCAGAGGTGGGATCCTGTCCCTCCCCAGGTGTCCTAGGACAGGGTGGGCGTGGCTGGGTGGTGGGTGGGGCTTGGGATGTGGGCGAGGCCAGGGTGGGCGGGGCCAGAGGTGGGATCCTGTCCCTCCCCAGGTGTCCTAGGACAGGGTGGGCATGGCTGGGTGGTGGGTGGGGCCGGAGAGGTAGGATCTTGGTTGGCTCTTACTTCTCCCACCACCTCGACCGTGGCTCCTTCGCTCTTGAGCCGCTCCACGGTGAGCTCGGGCGTGGTGTTGGGCACGACGATGGTGGCGGGGATGCCCAGTTTCCTGGCGGCATAGGCGGCCGCCATGCCCGCGTTGCCCGCTGTGCGTGGGGGGGGTGGCAATGCCTCAGTGTGGGGGTGACCTGGTCCAGCCCGGCCAGGTCACCCCCACACTAAGAGCTCTGGTCTCCCCTTCCTCCCCCATGACCACGGGCCTCCTCCTAGAACTCAGAGTGGAGACTGCGGGCACAGCGCAGGTGAGGGCGCAGAGAGGTGGTGCGGTGGCCCGAGGACATACAGCGAGGACACAAGAAGCTGCTGGCTTACCTGAGGAGCAGACGAAGTGCTCACAGCCCCGCGCAGCCCACTGTGGAGACAAGAGCGGAGGTGAGGGCCGCCCCTTCATTGCTGGGCGCGGCCTTCACCCCCAGGGCAGGGGGGCCAGCCCACCCAGCACCCCTTTGCGTCTGTTTGGGAGTCTGCCAGGTATGGGGAGGGGGGCTGGGCGCGTGGTCTCCCTGCCACATCCTCCCCAGCGCTGGGAAGGCAGGTGTGTGCCATCTCCCCAGCTCCCGAATCATGGGGTCCAGACCCTGGTCCTCGGGAGGAAGGAGGGCTCTCTCCCCCATTCCACCCCCGCCTGTACCGTCTTGCAGAAGTGCCCAATGCCGCGGATCTTGAAGGAGCCGGAGGGCTGGGAGCTGTCCATCTTGAGGTAGACACTGGTGCCGGCCACCTTGGTCAGGGTCATGCTGTCGCGGACGGGGCTCTTCACGTGCAGGGCCTCTGCCGACGCCATTGTGGAGGGTCCTGAGAGCTGGCCGGGTGCTGGTGGTTGCCCTGAGGTTGGGGGGGCGGGGGGGTGGAGGAGGTGTTGAGAAAAGCTCTGAGGTGATACAGTGACCCAAGACTGTCAACCTCAGCCCCAGCCTTTAGCTCGTCTTGGGCCATGAGCAGGTAATCTGTCCTCCGCCTCTGCTTCCCCAGTCTGGAAAATGGGGTGTGGTTTGGGCTGCTGGGGGAGCTCAGGTGGTAAGCTCAGAGCACAAGCTCTCTCAGGCTCTGTGGCCTCACATGCAGGTTGAGTCTTTGGTCTTGCCAGGATTTACAGGGGAGATCTGATTCTCCCCCAACTTGGGCAGAAGGTTGGATGAGGGCTTGTCTGGTGTCCCCCGCAGCCCAGATAAATCGGAGCCAACATCTCCATTTTTTTTTTCTTTTGGTTGGTTGTAGGTCTTGAACTCTGGGCCTGGGCACTGTCCCTGAGCTCTTCAGCTCAAGGCTAGCACTCTACTACTTGAGCCATAGCGCCACTTCTGGTTTTCTGGTGGTTTATTGGAGATAAGAGTTTCACGGACTTTCCTGCCTGGGCTGGCTTTGAACCTCAGTCCTCACATCTCAGCCTCCTGAGTAGCTAGGGTTACAGGCGTGAGACTGGTGCCTGGCAAGCATCTCCATTTTTAATGTCACCATTGAGTCCAGACCTCTGGACTTGGCACTCCTGGCTCAAGCATAGACTGCAGACAGCTGGCTAGAGTTCTCAGTTATAAGGAAAGTGCGGGGGGGGAGGGGAGGGGGGAGGGAGCCACCTCACCCACCTCAGCACATCCCTCTCTGACCACCCCACGACCGCCTAGATTAATGCAGATCCTAGGCCGGTCACCTCCTCTCAGGTAGATCTCTTGATATGGTGGGCACTTCACAGCAGGTGCTCCTAGCCAGGCACTAGCGCTCACGCCTGTCATCCTAGCTACTCCAGAGGCTGAGATCTGAGGATGGAAGTTTGAAGCCAGCCAGGGCAGGAAAGTCTGAGACTCTTCTCTCTAATTAACCACCAGAAAGTCAGAAGTGGCGCTATGGCTCACGTGGAAGAGCACTAGCCTTGAGCAAAAGAGCTCAGGGACAGTGCCCAGGACCTGAATGCCAACCTCAGGACTGGCACAAAATAAAAACAAAACAAGAGTGCACCCCCAAATCTTCTGGCAATAACTTTCAGTTCCTATGGTTATGACCCAGCCGCGGCACCCAGTCATGACCCCTGGGCATGGAAAGCCTGTGGATCCCACCACAAGGACCCCTTGTCAGGCAGATTTGGGGAGCCCCAGCAACCCTCTCCTGGGCTGGGCTCGCAGAGAAAGGGGTTCAGAGACCTGAAACCCATCCCACCTGCCGGAGGGAGGGAAGTGGCTTGGGGACTGGGAACACTCAGTGACTGTCACCTCTTACGGCTCATTTCCCTGAGTGGGGGTGAGGGAGGGTGGGAAGGTACGGGGGGTGGGGTAGGGAGGGATGGGGGCGAGGGGTGGACTCTGAGATTGTCCCACTGTACAGAAAGGGACACCAAGGTCCGGAGCCCCTGGCTGCAGAGATCTATCCGCCCCCTGTCCCTCACTTGCCTCCCTCTTCCCCTGACAGCCCCTACTGGGGTCCCCCAGCCAGTCAGGCCCCGGTGTGTGTGGGGGGGTGTTAGCTGAGAACGGGGCCACTTACCCGGCAGAGGCGGTAAGGAGCTGCTGGATTGGGTCGGTGGTCCAAGCCGAGGGGGAGCACAGACTGCAGAACTGGACCCCCTGGTGTACACTCTGCTCAGGCTTTATTCCCCCAGCACCTCCAGGCAACCAATGGGGTCCCAGGGCGCCCGCGAGGCCACGCCCCAAGGCCACGCCCCTGCCTAGAGCACACCTCCTGGCTGCTGGAGCTTCCTGGAGGGAGGGGGAGCTGGCCTGCTTTCTGGGGCTGGATCTCCGGTCCCAGTGGCCTCCCTTCCCTCCCACCCTCAGTTTCTTCATTTGCCCATGGTAACATCAGCTACCCCAGGACTCGGGCTGGCATGGGATCCTGAGAAACCTTTAAGCGACTCAGCCTGCGAGTCCCAGGCTGCCAGGGCAGCCAGAACCTGTCTCAAAAAGAGTGGCCAAGGACCAGGAGAGGGCTCAGTAACAATCACCATCTTACAGAAAGAGAAACTGAGGGCTGGGCGTGGAGGCAAAGGCCTGCAATCCCAGCTTTTTGGGAGACAGAGGAAGGGCTGAGGATCAAAGTTCCAGGCCAGCTGGGAAAAATTAGCACGAGACGATCTCATTGGAAAAACTAATTTAGAAAGGCTGGGGGCAAGGCTCGACTGGGTAGAGCTTGCCTAGAGAGCACCGAGGCCCTGAGTTCAAACCCCAGCATCACCAAAAAGAACAAGGAAAATGAGAAGAGAAGAAAAGTCTTGCTGCACCACGCTCAGCCTCCTGTCCACCCTTGACTGTGTGTGTGAGGGGCACAGAGGGCCGTTTGCACACGCACACACGCACACATGCACCTGGGCTGGTTCTTTCCCAGGCCCCCACGACAAAGATCTCTTGTCATCCTGGGCAGGTCAGGAGTATCGATGAGAAGGCGGGCAGCCAGGGCACACACAGCTGGCCCAGCCATCCCTGTGGGCAGGACACGCTGTCCTGGGCCTGCCCGGGACACCCCCCGGTGTGCGGGGGCATGAGGTGGTGTCCGGGTGTTCCTGGATCGGTGTGTTACATCTACGTGGCACATGGCTCTGCCATGCCATGTGGAGTCCCCCTGCCCCCAGGGTGGCGGGGCGGGGGGTGGTGCTGGGTCTCACGCTGCCTGCCTGGCCCTTCCTGGAAGCCTCACCCACGTGGCCATACTTCAGATGGTTCTCTGAATGTGCCCTTCACCGTGGAGGACCTCTTCCCCACCGGCCTTCGCCACATGGGCTCTGTCCAGTGTTTCTGCTGGGTTCTGTCCCAACACCCACCTGCTGGACAGAGCTCCAAGCGGGGTATCTTGCTTGTCCAGTCCACAGCTGGACATACGTGCTTGCACAGCGTCTGGCACATAGTAGGTATCAGAGAAAGAAGAATAAAGAATCCCAAAGGTGCTGAGTTCAAGCCATACTTTCAGCACACACAAGAAAGAAAAGAAAGAAAGGAAGGAAGGAAGGAAGGAAGGAAGGAAGGAAGGAAGGAAGAAGGACGGAAGGAAGGAAGGAGGGAAAGAAAGAAGGAAAGAAAATTTTCTGGGCACCAGTGGTTCACACCTGTCATCCTAGCTACTCAGGAGGCGGAGATCTGAGGATCCAGCTTTGAGGCCAGCCAGCACAGTGAGACTGTTATCTCCAATTAACCAGCCAAAAGCCAAAACTGGAGGTATGGGTCAAATGGTAGAGCTCTAGCCTTGTGTGAAAAGGCTAAAGGACAGTGCCCAGGTCCTAAGTTCAAGCCACAGTACTGTCACAAAGAAAGGAAGGAAGGAAGGAAAGAAGGAAGGAAGGAAGGAAGGGGAAAGAAAAAACTCAAACAGCCAACTGAGCACTGCAGGCATGGGCCGCCCAGCCGTGCAGGCTGACAGCTGGACACACAGCCATCTTTCTAGCGCAGTGGCTGGCCAGCCCCTCTTCCTGGGAGCTAAGCCCGTGTCTGGTCAGCATCTGTCACCAAAATGTCATAGCAGCTAGGTGCCAGTGGCTCACACTTGAATTCCTAGCTACTTCGAAGGCTGAAATCTTGAGGGTCGTGGTTCAAAGCCAGCCCGGCCAGGAAAGACCATGAGAATTCTGATCTCCAATGAACCACCAGAAAACCAGAAGTGGCGCTGTGGCTCAAGTGGTAGAGCACTAGCCTTGAATGCAAAAACTCAGCGTCAGCGCCCAGGCCCTGAGTTCAAACCCTTCACAACTGACAAAAAATAAAATAAAACCAAAGCACAAGCGTGTTTTCCAGCCCGGGGGGGGGGTGGTTCAGGGTCACTGGTTGCATCCCCTCCCCCTCCTCCCCCACTCCCCGCCGTTCCCAGCTGCTGCAGTCTGCGCCCAGCTCTACTCTGGGGGTGATTTGACACTGCAGACATCATCTGATTGTCATCACTGGGCTGAGGACTTGCCATTCTCTGGATGGAAGCCGGGAGACTCTCCACAAGCCTATAGTGATGGGGGGGGGGGCGCAGAGAATGATCTGGCCCTGATCTCAGGCTGTGAAACTGTTGGAGGGGAGAGTGATGGAGAAGAACTCCTCCTTTGTTCTTTCTTCTCTGCCTCTAGTAACATGGCCAGGACTAAGCCCCGAGCAGAAAGACCGCGTTCTGTTTAGTACGCTACTGTTCCATTTCCAGCTGCTACTTAAGCACATCGCTCAAAGTTGTTCCGTGGCCCCCAGCTCTAGGTCCTGGCACTTTGCCACCTTTTTTCACTCATCTGGCATTGTGCCACGGTTCAGTTTGGTCCAAACCTTGCTGCTCTGTTTGCATAACCCCAGTGTTGTCAGTGGCGGGTGCTCCCAAATTTGCGTCACTCCCTGGGTGACAAACAGCCTCTCTGTGTGCGCTGATATGTAAAACCGGACACCTCGTCCACGGTCAGGACCCAGAACACAGGAGCCTGGGCCTGGGGTCAGCCGGTGTCTGAGAAAACACTGGAGGAGAGGAGGTGGCCGGGCAGATTTCCCTGGGGGAATTCTGCCCACATTCCATCACTGGAAATCAAAAAGTTTGCTACACGATGAGATCTCAGACCATAAGGTCCACCGAGAGTCCTCATTGGCTTGTTTGTGTATTTATTGTTGATACTGGGGTTTGAACTCGGGGCTTTGTGCTTGGCAGGTGGGCAGGCACTCTGCATCTTGAGCCATGTCCCTAGCTGGTTTTGCTCTAGTCTGCTCATGTTTTTACAGGTTTGGACTGTGATCCACCTATTTATACTTCCCATGGTGGCTAGAATGACAGGAATATGCCCTCATGCCCCATTTCTTCAGTTGAGATGGGGTCTCAACTGGGAGCTGAGCAAAATTGGCCTGAACTTCCATCCTCCCAACCTCAGTCTCCTGCTCGCGCTCTGCTTCCTTCCGTTCTCCATATCCAGACTCCAGAACAGGGTCAGTTTCCCCTTCTGTCTGAAACTACCAGGGTTTGGTTTGGTTTTTGCCGGTCCTGGGGCTTGAACTCAGGGCTTGGGCTCTGTTCTGGAGCCTCAGTGTGCTCAAGGCTAGCTCTCTACCCCTTGAGCCACAGTGCCAATTCTAGCTTTTTCTGAGTAGTCTTACTGGAGATAAGAGTCTCACAGACTTTTCCTGCCCAGGGCTGGCTTTGAACCGCAGTTCTCAGATCTCAGCTTCTTGAGTAGCTAGGATTACAGGTGTGAGCCACTGGTGTTTGGCTAAACTACAGGTTTTGTTGTTGTTGTTGCTTAAGGTGCGTGTGTGTGTGTGTGTGTGTGTGTGTTGCTGATACCTTCAACACAGGGCGTGGGTACCCTCTGTTTCTTAGCTTTTTCATGAAAGGCTGGTGCTCTACCATGTGAGCCGCAGCTTCACTTCTGCCTTTTTTTGGGTGGTCCATTGGAGATAAGGGTCTCCGGCACTTTTCTGCCTGGGCTGGCTTTGAACTGGATCTCAGCTCTCAGCCACCAGAGCAGCTAGGATGCAGGCAGGGACCGGAACCTGGGCCTGCAGCACAGACTCCAGCACTGGCCCCGCCCTGGGTCCTGGAGCAGCTTTGGAATCGGAAGATGTGAAGATGATGACTCGAGCCCCCCCCTCCACCCCTGTCCCCAGGGACCCCAATATCACCACCTTCCACGAACTCCACTAATGAACTAAGTCTATGTCCTGAGGTCCTCACTTCCTTCCGGCTTAGTTTCCTCTGGTCTCCTTGTTCCTGTCCCAGGATCTCAGTGGATACAGCCTTCCACAGTGCCCCTGGCTGGGACGTCCCTGGCCCTGGACTGAGGTAGGCTGTGACGGCACTGGTTATGGTTTTGTGACCAGGTGCTGGGTGTGCCTGGAGCTCTCTGCCCTGGGGAGGCCACAGAAGGGGAATATCACCTTCGATCCCCCCTGTTGCCCCGTCCAGGGTCTCTAGGCTCAGAGGGGGTTTGTCGTATCTCTCCAGGGTGAAGTTTTCTGTTTGGGGGTGTGTGGGGTGATTTTGAAGCTACGCTCCTTTGTACTCTGCACTGTCTTGTTTGTTCTGGGTACTGGCCGTTCCTGTTTTGGGAATTCTGTCTGCCTGCGTGTCATTTAGGCCTGATAGTGACAGCGTGTGGAAATCACTGCTCAACACCCAAAGATCTGCAGACTCGCCTGGTGATGACCCCGTCCTGGGTCACGTGGCCCACGCGCGTTGGGCAGCTCTCTATACCAGGGCTTTCAAGACAGCAGCTGCCTCTTTTTCACCTGTGGCTGTTGAAGCCTAAACTAAGAGAGAAAAAAACAAAACAAGACCCAAAGCCCACGGCTTCCCATGCTTCTCAGACTTGAAGATCTCAGCAGTCCCCACGGGCCAGCAGCAGGCTGCTAGAGAGTGGATTGTGGGCAGGACTTTCCCACTAGTGTGTGTGTGTGCCAGACCTGGGGCTTGAACTCAGGGCCTGGGCTCTGTCCCTGAGATCTTTTGTTGAAGGCGAAGCACTCTACCACTTTGAGCCATAGCACCACTTCTGGTTTGCTGGAGGAGAGAAGAGTCTCACAGACTTTCCTGCCCAGGCTGGCTTTGAACCACGATCCTCAGTTCTCAGCCTCCTGAGTCACTAGGATTAGGGGCGGGCATGAGCCACCAGTGCCGGGCTTTATTTTTTATTTTTAAGAACATCTTCTAGAGCCCAGCTGGCCTGGATTACAGGCATGTGCCTAACTGCTTTTAACTTTGTGTTACCAGCCTGACAGTTTCAAAAGGCCTGCTGGGTGTTGGGGTTGGGGTTTGCAAAACCCCATGGCCTCTGTTGACTGTTTACTGGGCTCAGTCCAGGAGGGGACAGAGCCGGGCTGCGGGAGTTCCTCACCCTCCCTCCCCGCCTGCCCAGAGCCTGGCTTCAAGCCATTTGCTGGGTTGAGAAATAATGGCTTCATCCCAACCTCCAGAACCCAGGACCAGAGCGTCCTCTGTCCTCAAGACTCCACATAGACGCCTTCCTCCGTTCCCTGGGCTCCGGTTTCCCAGTCATAAAGCATGATGAGGGGTCCCAGGCTCCGATGCACCCAGATTTGGGGAGTAGCAATTTCCTTTTACTTCTTGTAGTGCTGGAGAGGGAAGCGGGGGGGGGGGTGGCTGTCCCTCCCCCTGGCTCCCCAAGCCTGTGGCTGGGCTGTTTTCATCCTCTGGGGACGAGGCTGAAGGCCCCCTCCCCACCCCCGGGCAGTCACTGGGGACTGGTGGCCACAGGTCCCGGCCTCAGTGTCTGGTCTGGGGTGATTGAACTTAGCCAGGCTTGGAGAGGCACTACGCTGGCAGGGGGTGCTGGGCTGTGAGCGTTGGGAAATTTGGCTGCTGGCTTAACTCCCAGGGGGGGTTGGATGGTTTAGGGGAGCCCCCTACCCCACATCAGAGGCCAAGTGAAAGCCAGAGCTCTCCCTGCCCAGTGCTCTGGAGCTGAGGGTGAGGATGAAGGTTAATAAGTAACAGGCCCAGGTCAGGGTGGCTCCTTGGTGGCCCCAGGCGTCAGGGACAGGGGCTGGGTGACAAACACGCTCAGTGACCTGGTTGGCCTCACCCCTGCCTGCCTGCCGGAAGCTTGGGCTCGGAACCCTGGCTCTGCCACTGCTGTGTGGCCTCTGGAGAGTGAATCAACCTCTCTGGCACAGCCAGGAAGTGTCAGAACTCCTGTTTGTATCGGAGCCTAGGATTTGTGTTTTAATTAATTCCTAGGGCATAAAAGCTCTCTCATGTTTGGTTAGAAGATCGGGTCTCCCTCTCTCTCCGCCCCCCCAATATGCAAGGTGTGCCAACTATTATGCTTCCTGTTCAAGGCTGAGCCGTGTGCTGAGCCTTGGCCTCCTCCGGGCAGCCCGCCAGGATCTCACCCTTGTCGCTTGTGTCTTTCTTTCTCTCCAAGCTGGAGGCCACCTCAGGGCACATTAACCAACCCCATTTTACCACCAGTGCCCAGTCTGGGGCAGAGTTCCTGCCAAGGATGGGTGGATGGTCAGTGTGAGGGCAGAGTCCCCACCGTGGGTCATGGCCAACCCGAGGGGTCCACGAGTCAGTCATCAAACCTACAGCGTCTGCCCTGGGCGGGCAGCTCCTTCTTTCTTTATTTTTTTGGTGGTTGTGGGGCAGGACTTGAACTCTGAGCCTGGGCGCTGTCTCTCCGCTCTTCAGCTCAAGGCTAGTGTTCTACCACTAGAGCCACCGCGCCACTTCCGGTTTTCTGGTGGTTCATTCGAAAGTCTCAGGGACTTTCCTATCCAGGCTGGCTTTGAACTGCCATCCTCAGCTCCGGAGTAGCTAGGATGTCAGGGGTGAGCCACCGGGGCCTGGCTGGGAGATCTTTCTTGAGTCTCATTTTGTATTTCACAGGTAGGGAAACAGGCCTGGAGGTGGGGGAGGATGAGGTTGGAGGAGGGAAGGGCGTGGTCTGGGTGCTGTTCACCCGGAACCCCTGGGTGAGACTCAGACTCCACACCAATAACCCTGCCCTCTGCCCTCCCCCCTAGGCCCGGTTCTCCAACCCTAAACCCTCCTGCTGGCTCGCCCGCCCGCAGTGGCCAGGCCCAGCTGCTGTGCACACGCCCCGCCCC
>NW_012267239.1:11478985-11481604 GCF_000151885.1 Dipodomys ordii | reverse complement strand
CTTCTCCTCTTCCTCCTCCCCCTCCTCCTCCTCCCCCCCCTCCTCTCCCCTCTCCTCTTCCTGGTCTTCATAAGTGCACGTGCGTGCTGTGATCCTGGTGTGTGTGTAAATGGCGGCTGAGCGAATCCTCCGTGCTCTGTCACGTTCGGCGTTCACAGCCCCGCAGCCGCCCTGTCCCTCCTGCACATGGGAAACGGCGCCCCTCGCCTGTCCTGGGTCCCCCGCGGTGACCCGCTGACCCGTGTCCTCCCCGCAGGTCTCCGGGCCTGGCCTCGGGGATGGAGGGCGCCCCGGTGGGGAGGGCCGGGGCCGAGCCCTTCCACGTCACCACGCCTCTGCTGGAGAGCTGGGCTCTGTCCCAGCTGGCGGGCACCGCCGTCTTCCTCAAGTGTGAGAACGTGCAGCCCGCTGGCTCCTTTAAGATCCGGGGCATCGGGCATTTCTGCCAGGAGGTGAGACAGTCGTGCGGGCAGGCGTGGGTGTGAGGTCCCAGGGGACATGCAAAGGGCCGGGGGCACCCAGTGGGATGGGGCCTAAGTGCGCCCCGCTTGGTGAGCCCCAACTCTGTGCTTCTCTTCTAGATGGCCAAGAAGGGGTGCCAACACCTGGTCTGCTCCTCAGGTGACCCCTCTGCTCCCTGCTTGATGGGGGTGAGGGCGGGGAGCTGGCTGGTCCCCTTGTGAGGCCCGACCTCAGCCCAGTGTGTCACCACCCCGCGCAGCCCAGCCTGCGGGAGGAAGCAGGACTGTGAATCCCTTGGTTCCAAACCTAGACTGTCTTGGGGGGGCGGGGGGCGGAGGAGGCAAATGAGCAAAGCCAGGGCGGCTTGGGCAGCTCATGGCCTCAGAGATCATTGTCCCCTCCGAGTCCTCTTCCCGTAACCCAGGACTTGTGGTGGCCACGGGTGACGGAAACCCCGGTGGTGTAGGTATCGGCGCTAGGCTGCAGGAACTGTGGCTCTCGATGGGATGAGCGGCGTTCGGCACGGCTGGATCCAGGAGCGGCCTCTGCAGTTCCGCTCTTGGCTCTTCTCTCTCCTCCATTCGCTTGATTCTCACCCAGGCCTCACAGGGCGGCCAAGTCGCCCCTCGGGAGTCTCAGGAGAAAGAACCGTTCTGCTGTTCTTTCTGTTGGGTTAGAGGGCGGGGGAGGGGGAGGGCTCATCAGTGGAGTCACTCACCCCCCCCACGTCTTCCCAGGGGGCAATGCGGGCATCGCCGCTGCCTACGCCGCTCAGAAGCTGGGCCTCCCCGCCACGGTGGTGCTCCCCGAGACCTCCGCCCCGCAGGTGATACAGAGGCTGCGGGGACAGGGCGCGGAGGTCCAGGTGACGGGAAAGGTGAGGCTCCGAGAGGAGGGGACTGTCCCCCCTCCCCGCCCTCAGGAAATCTGCTTCCTTTTCCTGAGTGTGTGTGTGTGTGTGTGTGTGAGAGAGAGAGAGAGAGAGAGAGAGAGAGCCAGTCCTTGAACTCAGGGCCTGGGTGCTGTTCCTGAGCTTTTCCACTCAAGGCTGGTGCTCTACCACTTGAACCACAGCTCCACTCCTAGCTTTTTGGTGATGAATTGGAATTAAGAATCTCAGACGTTTCCTGGCTTTGAACTGCGACCCTCAGATCTCAGCCTCCTGAGTGGCTGGGATGGCAGGCGTGAACTGCAGAGCACGGCTTCCTCTCCTTTCCATGAACAATGGCCTGGACTGTGTGGTGTCCTCAGAGGGGCGGGCTGAGGAGCCCGGTGTTGAGAGTTGGGACCTGTGATTTGCCTGTCCCAGCAGAGAACAACTTGGGTGTGAGCTGGGGGGGCACAGGACAAGGAGGGGGCGGGAGGGCAGGACGGAGGGAGGGAGGGAGGGCGGGCTGCACTGCCATTTGCTTTGCCCTCCCTCTGGCCGGGAATGAGCGCCATGCCCCAGGCCTGGCCAGGCCCCGTGCAGTGTGGAGACCCTGGCCTCCAGCCTCCAGCCTCCGCTCCAGCCTCCAGAGGCCCCAGCTTCTGTCTTCTTTTCAGGCGTGGGATGAGGCCAACACCAGGGCACAGGAATTGGCCAGGAGGGACGGCTGGGTATACGTCTCCCCATTTGACCACCCGCTGATCTGGTAAGGCTGGGTCCCCCAGAAGCACCCAGACCCCAATAAACCTCTGAGCTTGCCGGGCGCCGGTGGCTCACGCCTGTCATCCTAGCTAATCAGGAGGCTGAGATCTGAGGATCACGATTCAAAGTCAGCCCGGGCAGGAAAGTCCATGAGATCTTATCTCCAATGAACCACTAGAAAACTGGAAGTGGCACTGTGGCTCAAGTGGTAGAGTGCTCGCCTTGAGCTGAAGAGCTGAGGGACAGCGCCCAGGCCCAGAGTTCAAGCCCCATGACCGACAAAAAAGAAAAACCTCTGAGCTTCCCTCTATCCAAAGGTGGGGGTCCCAGAAAATTCCCACGTCAGCCTCTCCCCCACCTTGCTGTGGCTGGGGAGGGGGTGCTAAGGGGAAGAGTCAAGAAGTGAGGGTACAGCACCCGCCCCCTATTTCTGCAGGGAAGGCCATGCCAGCCTGGTCCTGGAGCTGCAGGCGGCCCTGAAGACCCCGCCCGGCGCGCTGGTGCTGGCCGTGGGGGGCGGGGGGCTG
>NW_012267239.1:11472469-11473945 GCF_000151885.1 Dipodomys ordii | reverse complement strand
CCCAGCGCCGTCGAGCCGGGGCCCGAGGCGCCCAGGAAGCTCGAGTCGGCCGGGGACTGCGCCTGCGACGGCGGGCCGTGCGCAAAGAAGTCGTAGTTGCCGCCCGGAGCGTAGTAGTCGCCTTGGTAATCTGCAGGGGGGGGGGCAATGAGACAGGCGGAGGGTGTGAGACCCCGACACCCCCTCCCGCTCCCCGGCAGGGACCCGGGGACACCACGGCCAGGGGCGCGGCACGGATCGACCCGGTGGGCCGGACCGAGCGGCGCGCAGGCCGAAACTAAGGGGGGGGGGCTAGGATACAGGTCGGGGTCCGAAGGAAGAGGGGCTCCAGCCACAGATGCGGGGCCTTAAATGAGCCCCGGGTCGCCGACACAGCCGGGGACGGGGTCTCAGAGTCCGTCCGTGCGCTGCGGCGCGGGGTGGAGCCGCCGCGGCGGGGGACGGCGGGCACCACGCAGCCCCGCAGACCGGAGGGAGGCCGGGGTGGGGGGACGCCAGGCCGGCGGGGTGGAGGCCCTGGAGAAAACCCAAAGGCGGATCGTGGAAGACCCGAGCGGGGAAACAAAAAGGAGAGGCGCAGGCGTCGGGAGCCCTCGCAACTGGGACCCGAGTTCGAGACCCCGCGGACGCAGAGGGGAGCACGCAACGGAAAGGACGCGGGGTGGAGGCGACGCCCCCCGCGAGGAGGAAGCCGGGACCCGGGCGCCGGCGAGAGCGCACGGGAGCTCGGGGCGCGCGGGGACCGGGACGCACAACCCGGACGCACGCCCCGCCCTGCGCCCCGCCGGCCCGGCCCGGTCCCACAGTCTGCGTGGATGTGGGATCCGAACACGTGAACCAGCCGTGCCCCGCCTGGACCCCAGAAAGCGAAGCTCAAGGAGGTCATTTGATGGGGACACCCCGGTTCCAAGCTACGTGGGGACCCTGAGCCCTCTCCCAAGGAAAATGCGCAGATGAGCACCCCACACATTCTGGGGTGCGGGGCCCAGGCCGACCCCTCCCCCCAACCTTAACAAATTGTTTCTGTAGCAATCCGCTGCCCTTCTATAGGATCCGGGGACAGCCGCCCCCCACCCGCCCCGCCATGAGCCGCTCAAGAATCGGGGTGCGGGCTCCCACCCACGCTAGCTCCTCCGCGTCCACCGGGCAACCGCGACCCGCTTCGAACGGCGGGAAACGCGCCACAGCCCGACGCGGGAGTCTCTCCTCGCTCTGCGCCCCAGCTCTCACACACTGGGGGGTTCTGGACACCCCTCCTTCTTCTCTAAATCTACCCAAATGGGAGGTGTCTGGGGGTGGCCGTGTGGACAACGGCTTGGGGAACATCTGAACCGATCGCCAGGCTACTTTTTTTTTAAATTTTGGGGTGAATCGCCAATTGCATTCACCCCGGGAAATGAGAAATGAGGCTGAGGCGAGGCAAATGTGGGGATCCCCGGGAGATGAAGTCGAGGGGGGTGGAGGGAGGCGGGGAGG
>NW_012267239.1:11470437-11472132 GCF_000151885.1 Dipodomys ordii | reverse complement strand
GCCATCTCCAGCGCCCAGCGCGGATTAGGCCGGGCGGCCTCGCGCGCCGGGGCGGGGAGTCCTGTCCCCACCCGCCCATTCCTAGGAAAAAGGGGAGCGCGCCCCCCCACCCTGCGTCCTGTCCCCCCTCCATCCCATCCCGTCCGGCAGGCCAGGCGCGCGGGGAGGGGAGGAAGACGGCGGGGTTGGAGCGGGGCTCGCCGCTTCCCCGGAGAAACCTGGCTTCACGGCTCAAGTCACCCCCCTCCCAGCCTGCCCGCCCCGACCCTTCAACCGGGGCCGGGGTCCGTGCAGTGGGAGGTAAAGCTGGGGGGGAGAGGATGGAGGAGGGGTGGCCGGGAGGGGGGGAGGCAACAACTCGCAGCGCTGCCCCTCACTTCTAGGGGCCTCCGCTGCCGAGCCTCCACCCTACGCGGACGCGGGACGCCCGAGACTCATCTGGGGTTTTCTGGAAGCCTGGCTCCCCGCCCCGCCCCCCTCACCGTGTCCAAATTCACTTTTGAAAAGGGAAGTCGCCTCTCTCAAACCCGGTTACTTGGCCCAAGCAAAGCCCTGGGGGCGGGCGAGGGTGGGAGGGAGGGAGAGACTCCACAAAGCCCCAGATACTCCTAAGGTGAGACGTCCCCGTGGCTCCCCAAATTGGAAAGGGCTGACACTGAAAGGTGGGGAAGGCGTTCCTGCCGGCCGAGGGGTCTGGGAAGGGGGCAGATGTCGGGCCAGAGTTGCCGTGTCCCCCCCCCCCCAGAAAGGAGTTCCAGTATCCTGTGGGAGGGAGCTGGGATGGACCGACACTGCGCCGAGCACCCCAGACCTAGACATTTAAAGCGGACATCTGGGCGCCCACATTTCCAGATGAATCTCGGGGTGCTTGGAGCTGATCAGCCGGCCTGGCAGAAAGAGCGAGCCAGACGCACAGACCGGGGACCTGTCCTGGCGCAGAACAAAGTGGCCCGCCTGAGGAATCTCACAGGCGTGGAGTAGCTCCAGACTCCCAAGGCACCCCAAATGTGGCCAGCCCACCTTGCCCAAGCACGCCAGGCTCCCAGGCAACCGCAGCAGGAAGGAGGCTGTTCCCTGGCGGGGAGGTTTGTGTGCGTTGTGGGTGGCCTTCGCCCAGTGTGATGTGTGGGTCTCCCCTTCTGGGGGTGCGCGATGAATGTGGGGGGGATGGGCTGTGCCTGTGGCTCCCTTGTTTCGAGCTGGGTTGTGTCCGTGGACACGTGTGTGTACCCATGTGTCACTCTCGTGTGTTCTATGTGTTTCACCAGACAGTGGTGTCATGCTTGTTATCGGTTCCTGCAAGTATGTGTGTGTAAGTTGTGTGTGTGGATGTGTCCCTCCACGCGTGTCTTGGGTTTTGAATCCAGCCTCTGTGTGTGTGTGTGTGTGTGTGGAGAGCTGGGAATACTTGGGGAGGTGGAAAGCACGCGCAGGCCGACGCCCCTGCACCCTCAGCCCAAAGCAGCGGGATCGGGGTGCCCCTTACCTCCGTAGTAAGTGTACGGGGTGGACCCCAACATCTCGGACTCGTCCAAGCGGCCGCCCAGCGGACGCATGCGCCGGGGACTCCGAAAGAAGGCGTGTCTCCGCGCTCCCAGAGCGCTCAGCTGTTTCATCCGCCGTTCTTTGGATCGTCGGTTCTGAAACCACACCTGGGACAGAAGGGGGACGGTGGGGGGGGGGCTCTGAGCTGGG
>NW_012267239.1:11460804-11470387 GCF_000151885.1 Dipodomys ordii | reverse complement strand
GGGTGAGTAGTGGGTGGATGGGTGGGTAGATGGATGGATGGATAGACAGTCTAGTGATGGGTGGTCAGGCTGATGACAGACATGCTAATTTGTGGGCTGGATGGATTGATGGGCAGAAGAACGGATGGACGGCTGCAGGACAGGAGCCTGCTGAGCCGTGCTCCCTCTCCCCCCCCCTCCACCATTCTCCCCCCCCCCCCCCCCCCCCCCCCCCCCCCCCCCCCCCGGCTGCCCGCAGACGACGAGCGCATGCTGGTGGAGCCGGCCTGCGGGGCGGCGCTGGCTGCCGTCTACTCGGGCCTGCTGGGGAAGCTGCAGGCCCAGGGCCGCCTGAGCCCCTCGCTGGCCTCTGTCGTGGTCATTGTCTGCGGAGGCAACAGCATCGACAGCGGGCAGCTGCAGGCGCTGAAAGCCCAGCTGGGCCTCAGTTGAAGGCCCCAGAGACCCCCGGGACGCTCGCAGAGTCCCTGGTCTCCGCGGAGGACGGTGGGCTGCCCCGTGCTGGTCCCTCCACCTACAGGAAGCCCTCCTGGATTGCCCCTGCAGTGTGGCCAATAAACCCTTCTGAGCCGTCTCGTGGTCCTGTCTTTCTACCTTCCTGGGTCCCGTGTGTGAGGAGGCGACTTGGGGTCACACACAGGCACCAGGCCCGGCCTAGGGAGCTGGGGGACGGGGGAGGCAGCCAGGGGGACACTTCAACCAGGACTGGGCTGGAGAGGATGACCTCCATTTCCTCATGGACTTATTAAGTACTTGAACGTTCCAGAACTTTCCTCCTGTGTCTCCCTCTGCCCTCCCATGGCCTGGTGTCCATTCCCCCTCCGCACCTGGTGTGGACCGGGCCGGGGTCACCTGGCGGAGGGCCCCCAGGCCTTGGTGCCAGCTGGCCATGGGACCCCCCCCAGGAGCCCGGGAGCCCTCGGGAGCCCGGATGTGCGGTCCGCTTCTCTATGGCCACACGGGGGCAGCAACGCGCCTCCCACGGAGCCGGTGGGCAGCTGGGGCAGAGGCCTGCGCCCCGGGGGTCCCCTTGGCTCTGCTCCCCCCAGGGGACTTCCTCCCAGCTGGGGGTGCCGGGGCCCATGATCCAGGGGGGCCTTGGTATGGAGAAGCCCCTCCGAACCCTCCCCCACGGCCTTGCCAGGAGACACGCTGAGCGTGGGGGGTTCCCGCGAGGCCCAGGCCAGGCTCCGAGCAGCTGGGCTCCCTGACTCTCCTTGGCTGTGTAACCTTCCAGGAACGTGAGCTCCTTCTCTGGGCCTCTCTCTGCTTCCCGATGCCAGAGTCTCACCGGTCACATCCCACCTGCTCCCTCTCCCCACGCGCCCCTCCTTTCCCCCGGACTCAGCCTGCTTCCCTGGGTGCTGTACCTGTGGATGCCAGGACTTCAGGCCACAATGACGCTGTGAGCTGGATACAGCCAGACCTGAGCCCGACCTGTCCTGACACTCCAGCCTGGGGATCCTGCTCCCCGCCTCTGTGTTCTTAGCTGTGAAGTGGGCCCGCGGATGACTTTTATTGTGGGCCTCGCACATAGTCTTTGCACGACGGTTGGTTCTAGCTCCTGAGCACCCCAACTTCTGGGAACAGGGGACACCTAAGGTGTGCCATGGGCTTTCACAGTCCTTGGGTCCCAGAAGAGCTCCTGTGGTGGGTGCTAAAATGATTCCTCTTTTTCAGATGGGGAAACTGAGGAGAATGGCGCTGGGCCTCCCCGCCTCCCCAGCCTGGGGCCCTTATACTAAAGATCAAATGCTTGTCCATCCCTTAGATGCTCTGCCCGCTTTCCTTCACTCCAGCCTGCCATGTGCTCTGCGCTGCAGGATCCTATACAGCCTTCAAAGCCCAGCTTGAAAAGGCAGCCTCCTCCGGGAAGCCTCCCAGGATTGCCCCAGCTAGCAGCATTCTCCTCCATCGGTGCGTCTCCAGGCAGGGGGCAGAGTCTGCCCAGGCCAGGTGTCCCATCTCCCAGGCAGCCCTGCCTTGTGGGAGACGAGTCACCTGTGTGTTTGCTCTGCTCCTGCTCCCCGGAGCTGCAGATAAGAAGACTGTTGAGCTGTCCCTCATAACACATGACAGGGAGCCCAGATCAACCCTCTCTGGCTGGCACCCAAGGTATGCAGGGCGCTGGAGGGGTGCTGGGGATAGAGGAGGGAGGGGAGGCCCAGGCCCTTCAGGAAGGATAGGTGTGGCTGGGGTGGTGGTGAGGGGAGGCCACTTTCTGCCTCTGCCTTTTCTGGCCTCTGGTGTTTGCGTAGCCAGGCCTGGGGGCTGCAGGTGTGTGTGCCTACCTGACACCCATTTCCCAGAATCCCTGCAGGGAGGAGGCCTGGCTGACTCAGTCACTTACGACTAGCGACGTATTGTTTGATGTGACAGGAGGTGGGTCTGGGCACCCGTGGCTCAGGAGCCAGAGACCTGAGGATCCCAGTTCACAGCCAGCCTGGGCAGGAAAGTCCATGAGACTCGGATCTCCAAGGAACCACCAGAAAACCAGAATTGGAGCTGTGGCTTAAGTGGTAGAGCGCGCACACACACACACACACACACACACACACACACACACACACATGATCAAAAACAGCCACCCCCCTGCTCTTAAAGGCCATCCTTGGCCACTCCCAGCCCAGATTTTCCTGGAGCAGGTGCCTTGGCCGGCCTTCCTCCCTTCCTGCCCTGTGCCCCCTTCGCAGGGCAGGGCCTCTGTCTCTGGCCCCGCTGGTCTAAATGACCCCTCACCCTCTCTGGTCCCTTTGACCTCTCCCTTCTCAGTGTTTGTGCTTTTTAAATCTCCACCAAAAATGTCACGAGTAGCTTTCTTGTCTTCCTTCCAAACTCCCTGATAAATTCTGCAGGCCAGGCAACCCCAGGAGAGGTTTTCTGGAACAAGGAACCCCATAAATCACCCCACTGCCAGTCCAGCGTGGGCAATATCATATGTAAAAAGGTGTTTTCTGGGAGCACTGTGGGCAGGAGAATCCTATTACAAGCCGCCCCATTCATTACCGAGCGTCAAGTTCACCCGCGCCTGCCATTTTTTATTTTAAGTCCAAAACTGATTGCCTCCCCCCCCACACACACACCAAAGATCTAAAGAACAAAACAAATGTTTGAAAAACAAATAACAAAGTTTCTCCTTTTAGAGGGACAGAGGAGTGGACAGGAAAGGGTCTGTTTGTCTTATGTCGTTTTCTCCCTTTTCTGTGTGTGCCAGTGCTAGGACTTGAATTCAGGGCCTAGGTGCTGTCCTTTAGCAATCTGGCTCAAGACTAGTGCTCTGTGCCTTGAGTTTGTGGATTTTCCTGTTTGAGCTGGCTTTGAACTATGGTCCTCAGCTCTCAGCTTCCTGAGTCGTTAGGATGACTGGCGTGAGCCGCCAGTAGCTTGGACAGGGTCTCTTTATGTACCACAGACTGGCTTCAGCCTGCTTTGTGCTAGGATTACAGGCATGTGCTACTGTGTCTGCCTCTATAGAACACTGATTATTTTTTTTCTGGTCCCGGGGCTTGAACTCAGGGCCTAAGCGCTGTCCCTGAGCTTCTTTTGCTCAAAGCTAGTGCTCTACCCCTTGAGCCACAGCGCCACTTCTGGCTTTTTTCTGTGTCTGTGGTACCAAGGATTCGAACCCAGGGCTTCCTGCATGGTAGGCAAGCCCTCTACCACCCAGCCACCTTCCCAGCCCCAACACTACATTTTTAACCAGACACTGCTTTAGTGGCTGCTGGTCCGGGGACCCCATTTTGAATAACAAGGGACTTGCGGGGTCTGGTTTCTGACCCCAATGCTCCCCAGACCTTGTGTCCTTTCTTTGGTTGATGTAGGTCATGGTGGCCCTACACTGGAACATTCTCTCTAAGACTCACAAAGCAAGATCAATGCTCTTGCTTGTAGCAAGCTAGTCAGAAATCCCCCAACACCCCCCTCAGGACCCCGCCGGGCAGGTGCTGGGGGGTCCAGGCAGGAGGGGATGGACCTGAGCCCTGGCGTGAGAGAGAGAGAGAGATGAGGGAGGTGGCCCCCTGTCACACAAATGGCCCATCGGCAGCAACTCTAATGGTGGAGGAAGGGTAAACGGCCACTTCAGTGAGCAGGACAGAGAGGCGGAGAGGCGCCCCGGCTCCTATAAATCAGCCGTGTGCGGGGCTGGGAGGGAGGCAGGACTTAGCATTCCGGTCAGGGGACGGCGTCCTCATCATCGGAGCTGGAGACATAATTTATTCTGTTCATATCTTTTTACTGCACGACAAGACTTGGGAGCGGACGCCCGCCACAGCCATTCTGCATTTTAAATATTAGTCCTGAGCACGGAGCTGGGCCCTTGTGCTCACTGGGGTGTTTATTTCCCGGGGGGCGGGGGTGTGGCAGGAGGCTGCAGGCACCAGGAGAGAATGGCGGGCAGTGTGGGGGGGGCTTGTGATCTCAGTGGCCAGCATAGGCCAGCGTGGCGGCCCGTGGGGGCCGAGCCGGAGGGGACAGCTACCACGGGGCTAACCCCACCTGTGTGTCCTGGAGTACCCCCCCCACTCCCGGCCCCGCTAAAGGTCTTTTATTTTCAAATGGTAATAAATGCAGGTGATGAAGAGCTGGGAGGCGATGCGCAGATCCATTACTGGAGGGGGAGGGGCAGAGTGACGCGGCCGTGACGTCCTGAGCTTTCCGGCCTCGGCTGGGCTCAGTGCTGCCAAGCCTGGAGCAAAACCCAGGGAGGGACCAGCAAGAACTGGCTCTCGTCACACGACTCCTTCAAGGGCCTCTGACACGGTGTTGGAATTTCATCCATCCATCTGTCCATCCGTCTTTCTATCTGCCTGCCTCTCCATCCATCATCCATCCACCCATCAGTCCACTCTTCCATCCACCCACCCATTCATTGTCCATCAATCCATCGATCCATCATCCATCCATCCATCCATCAATCCACCCATCCATTCATCGTCAACCCATCTACCCATCCATCAACTCATCCATCAACCCATCCATCATCCATCCATACATCCATCCATCCATTCATCGCCAATCCACCCATTCATCATCCATCCATCCACCCAACACCCATCCATCTGTCCATCTATCCATCAACCATCTACCCACCCACCCATCTATCCCTCCACCCAACTACCCACCCATCCATCCATCCATCCACTCATCCATCTACCCATCCACCCATCCACTCATCCATCCAACCATCCACCATCCATTCATTCACCCATGCAGACATCCATCCATCCATCCATCCATCCATCCATCCATCATCCCCCATCCATCTGTGCATTTGTGTATCACTAGACAGGTGTGTGTGCTCTGTCTTTGGCTCACAAGCACCACAGTCTCTGAGTCTGCCCCCTCTGGCCTTGTGGTCCTGAGCAGCAGGCACACAGTCAAGCCTTGGTCCTCTGACCAGGGAAGTGGGAAGACGCGCCTGTCCCGGAAGCAAAGATTGGGGTTGAGGCAGAGGCGGCCAAGTGGTCCTGCTGATCCTCGCTGGGAGGCTGGCTCCATGGAAGCATCCTGGGCTCTGCTGTGGCCCTCCAGGGGGCGCCTGGGCACCTGTATTTTAACCCACGGCCCTCTTCTCTTGTCCTCTGAGAAAGCGGCTGTGGGCATGGGTGGATAAATGTCCTTTCCTGGGGTCTGGGAGCCTCACTGGTGGCACAGGTGACACTGGGCCATAGCAGGTGGTGGCTTGGCTTCTCCCCGCGAGATCCCTGGGTCCTACCCAGCAGGCACTGGGAAGATAAAATGACGCGCAGAAATGGGGGTGCCTGTGGGGGGAGGCGGGCTTTCTCTTCTGTGTCCTCTTGAGACACGCGCATACACGCACGGATTGAGGGATTCCCCCCCCCCCCACACACACACCCTGTTAGGAGCCCATTTCTGAGCAGCACACACTGAGGCACAGGACGGGTGACACGGCTCCCCAGCCAGCTGGCCTTTAAGATCCCAGAGCCCCTCGCTTCGGCCCCCTCCGCCATGCATCCTCAGGCCGCCTTTGCTTCCACACTGTCATCAGGAACACAAGCGGAGGCTGTGTGGGGGATCCCGGGCCTGCCTGCATTCGGACACTCTGTGCGGGTGGGTGGCCTCTCCTGCCCCCACGGAGGCTGAGGCCACCGCAGAGTCGGGCCTGTGGCCAGCCTGTGTGGCGTGGACCCACGTGCCCGCGTGCATGGGGCCTGTGTGCGCTGCTCTGTGCACGGGCTGCAGTATGTCCGGGGACTTCCATGCGTGTGTGTGCACAGGTGCTGGGGGGGTGTCTGTGAGGGGCCATGGGTGTCAGTGGCGTAGCCTATGCACACATGTGTGCATGCACACACACTCAAGCACTTGTACTGAGGAGTTTGCGGGGGGGGGTGTCTACTGGGACTCTTTCACCTTTGCTGCTCCCCAGAGGGCCTGGACACTTTGGAGCCCCTGTGCTGTCTGGGTGGGGCTAGACTGCCCGCCGTGGGGTCTGAGGGGTGGGTGACTGGATCTCCCCTGGGTGCCACTCCACCCTCCATCTCCCTCCTTCTTTTGGCTGTCTCTTCCTCCTTCCCTCAGTCTTATCTCCTCCCTCTCCCTTCCCTACTCTGTCCTCTTCCTCTATGCTGAGCACACTAGATGGAAAACGAACTTTTGGTTTGTGAATTGGGATGGGAGGGGAAAACTGAGAGAGAGCGAGAGAAGGGGACATCCCCCCCAAAAAAAATGTATTCCTTTTCTTTTTTCTTTCTTGTCTGTCATGAGGCCTGGGCGCTGTCCCTGAGCTCTTTTTGCTCAAGGCTAGTGCTCTATCACTTGGAGCCACAGTGCCACTTCCCATGTCTTCTGGTGGTTAATCAGAGATAAGAGTCTCATGGGGACTTTCCATCCCGGGCTGGCTTTGAACCACAATCCTCAGATCTCAGCCTCCTGGTAAGCTAGGGTTACAGGTGTGAGCCAAGAAATGTATTCTTTACCTGACTTACAAAATGGTGACCCCTCCATGCATCACCTTCATAATAAATAAATTAATTAATTAAAACAACTTGGAAAACCCCACACATTCTACACAGCATACACACACTGAACCATCCATCATCCTACGCATGACATGCATCACACGCATGTAATACACACATCACCTACCACAGACCTTACACACACACATCACAGAGCACACACCTTACACAAACACACATGCACACATATACCATACACACAAAATACATTCCCACACCTTACATAAACATCCACACCTCACACACCCCACAAGTGCACGCCAGGCTTTGCTGAGGGACAGACTTCCAGCGGTGTTGTGGAGTGCTGTCCACATCAGCTGGGGTGGGGGGATGGGCGTGGTCACGGCTGGATACAGATCTCAGATCTGGAAGCTGCTGTGTGACCCCCCCCTGCCCCCACCTGGAGCAAGTGGCCCCGGGGGAAGGGGCTTGGATTTCAGAGCATCGAGGAGAGAGGGCACAGGGCTGGAAGGCTGGAAGGCAGGCCCTGGTCACCCCCAGGCCCCAGGATGGCCTTTTGGATGTCCACAGTTTCTAAAGTTTCTGCCAGGAGCCACACAGCTGTCTGCTGAGGGAGCAGCGTGGCTCATCCCACTTCTAGGCAGCCCGGCAGTGTCACGTGAGGAGGAGAGGCGATCAGCCGGTCCCCTCCACGCAGGCCCTTGCTCTATTCTCACCCTTCCTACTCTGTGGACACAGAACCCCCCCCCTCCCACTCGGGCCCACACACAGGACGCGTGCCTTTATTTCATCATCTCCCGCTTCTACAACTCTGCAAGGCCTGAGCCGGGAAGGGGTGCAGCCTGCACGCCCCACACCTCCACTTATGCAAGTGGGGGGGGGGGAGGGGAGGAGACAAAGGGGAGGGGCTTGGCCAAGCCTCCTAAATCTCCCCTCCCCTTTCTGTGGGCCTTCTCCTCTTAATGCCCCCAGCCGGCCAGCATGCCGGCTCCCTGGGGGCCTGGGGGCCTAACACAGCCCTGCCGAGAAGCAGCTGGCCGGTCCACCCCTCCCTCCTTTGTCTCGCCCGCTTTTGTGTTGTTTTTGGGGATTACACAGGGGCTCACACGGGGGAAGAGGGTAGAACTCATTCTTGGGAGCCATTCATCCACCCGTCGACCATTCTGAAGGTCTGTGTAGGATGAGGGTCGTGTTAAAATCTGAGAAAACACTGGGTTGGGCTCCCACAGAAACCGTCCACCCCCACCCCCACCCACCACTGAAGGAATTCCCTTTGGACAAGCAGGGGTTATGCACCCCCATTCTTTTGATGTTGGAGACAAGAGGCCGAGAGAAAAAACATATTTCCATGGACTCTCACCCCTTAAGGTGGGAACAGAAAGATAAGCCACACATGCCGAGGGAAAAAAAGACTTTTTTTTTTATTAATCCTTTTTTTTTAAAAAAAAAAAGTAGATTTTTTTTGTTCTTTTTTTAAAATGCCTTTTTTTTTTAAGGTAACCCTCTTTCTGGCTTCCTTCCCTTCCCTTCCCCCGCCCACCTCTTACAAATATAAAAATGTCCAGCCCGGTGATCACTAGTGTACCATAAATAAACAGTAAACACAAAAACATACTTTATTTGTTTCTTCTTTATACAAAATAAGGAAACTAGAAGCGTTCGACTTCCAAAAAAGTAGAATATTGTACATCCTGACTGCCCAGCCCCCTGGCCCCCCGGGGAGCAGGGGCAGTGGCCCATGGGCCAGAGCTCAGAAACCAGACGCCTTGCCCAGGGAGGTACAGGGCAGCCTGGGTGGGTGTTCGAGTCCCGCCTGGACTGTCCAGGCTCCGCACACAAGTCAAGGTAGGCAAGAGAGGAAAGCTGGCCCCGGGCTGGCCACATCCTGGCCCCCTTCCTAGAAGAGCTGACCTTGAGACTCCAAGCTGGCCAGCAGGAGGTGCCAGCTCGCCCCCCATCCACGTGTTTCTCCCCTTCCCCCTCTCTCTCTCCCCCTCCCTCTCCTTTTCAATCTCTCTCTTATCATCCTTTTTTTGTTTTTAAGATGGGGAAAGCTGAGCGCAGAATAAGATTACACAATGCCCGCCGGGCTTGCGGCCAGTGGGGAGACCCCACGGTCCACCCCTCGGCCTTGGTCGACCCTCGCTTAGTTCAGAGAGGTGGGGGGGTGTCGGGGATTGTGGGGGGGGAGTCTCCTGACCTTCCAGAATATTGACTTTGGTCCCAAGAAATTGCTCATGGCTGGCCGGAGAGCGCTGGGCGCGGGGTGTGGGGGGGAGATGGGGGGCTCCCCGGGGGTCAGCGGGGCGCAGGGGGGTGACGGGCGGGAGGGGGGCTTCACGCCGCCGAGCAGCAGCTGCAGGTTGGGTGCGGACCCGAGAGAGGACCCCTGAGGGAGACCCAGGCCTCGATCGCGTCGGGGCGTTTTGGTTTCGGTGGCTGCATCCAGGCGTCGGGGGGGCTGGGGTCGTTGTGGGGGTCGTCGGAGACAGGGGAGGGGGCGGCCCAGCCCTCGGCCTTACCACACGGCCGCCTCGTTGAGCTCGGGGTTGGGGTGCGCCAGCGCCCCGCTGTAGCCGCCGGTGCCGCTCATGGGGAAGGGCGGGCTGGGGCCGCCGCCGAACACCTCCCCGGGCATGGGG
>NW_012267239.1:11459606-11460754 GCF_000151885.1 Dipodomys ordii | reverse complement strand
TCCCTCCCTCCCTTCCTCCCCCTCCCTCCCTCCCTCCCTCCCTCCCCCCTCTCTCCCCCTCTCTCAGGTGTCTGTTTTCGGGGCGTAGTCTGGGGTCAGGTGGGGAAAGGCGTCGGGCGGTGCCACTAAAACAAATTCCAGCCCGTCTCCCGGCCCGCGGCGCCGCCAGCTCCCGGTACCGGGTGATCCGCAGCCGCGAGGCCAAGTTAAGCACGGTCGGAGGCGGCGAGGCCGCGTTCGGAGGACGCGGGAGCGGAGAGTGAAGCCTCGGCCGCCCCGCGTCGCCGCGCCCGGCCCTCCGGGGCGGGTTGGTGGGAGGAGGCCGCACCGAGCGCCGGTCCTCGCCCGGCTCTGCGGGAAGCCGAGCCCGGGACCGGGGCGGCGAGCGCTGTCCGCGGTGCTGAACCGGCCGCCGCGCCGACGGGCGCCAAAGGGGCTGCCGGTGACCGGCCCTCCTCTCCACGCTCCCCGCTTCGCTCCCGGGCTGGGAGGCTCCCCCCTTGCCCTCGTTTATTTTACTTTTGCGGGGAGGGGCCTCTTCTCAGCAGCCACGTCTTGTTCGCATTTATCTGTTTATCTCGCAAAACCAAAGGATCAGAAAACGACTCCTCCTTTCTCCCGCCATCCGTGCCACAAGAAAGGGGTTGTTTCCATTGCATTCTAGAAGAGACGCCCTTCCCACCCACCCGCCCACCCCGTCAAGAAGTGGGACATTCGCGCCTTTAAAACACTAGAACGAAACGACAACGAATTCCAAGAAACTGCCCCCGGGGTTTCTTCCAAAGAGAGGCAAAGGGGTTTTCTTTCTTGAAATGTGAGTTCGAGGATCATCCACTGCCCGTGAGGTGCTGGGTAGGAAGACAGATCGGAGGTAGCTGCAGGATACAGAGGGGGCGGGTGGAGGCCGACCGAGATCCATCCGGATGAGAAAGACTTCAGGAACCGTTCAGACCAAAAAAAGAAAGGAAAAAAAAAAAAGATTTCTTTGGAAACTTTGGGCACCAAAGGGTTAACCTGGAGCTCCATCTTTTGAATGTTCTGTGTTGCTTGGTGTGGTGTATGGCTGGCCAGGCCTCTCTTCCGCTGCTCAAATTCGTATGCAGTGTGTGCCTAAATTTGTGTAGAGAGAAACAACCCTACTCCCCCCA
>NW_012267239.1:11450970-11459556 GCF_000151885.1 Dipodomys ordii | reverse complement strand
CCCCTCCCCTTCCTGCCCAGGCCACCCCTGCTGGGTCCTAGCGCCTGTGGCACCCCAGGACTCCCGAGAGGCGGAGGCCGGGCGGGATTAAGGCCGGGAGGGGCGGAGAGGGGCCTCGGAGAACCAGCCAAGGGTGAAGGATTTCGCAGACCCGTGGAGAGACTCCGGCTTCCAGGCCCCCAGCTCGCCCGCCGCCTGACGGCTTTATAAAGGCCTCCTGCCCAGCGAGGCTCTCGCCGGCCTCCGCTCTGGAGCCTGAGCTGGGGCTGTCTGTCTGTCTGTCTGGCTGGCTGGCTGTCTGCCAGCCAGCGCGCATCGGGATCTGGGACATTTCCTTTCTGGGGCCCAGAAAGGTTTTAAAACCAGAACGGGGGTACCCAGGCGCAGTGACCCCACCCGCGTCACACATGGGAAAGCCAGTGAGTCTCCAGGGAATCTTTTTGGCTCAAAGTTCGCCATCTGCGAGCCGCAAGGGCCGACCCACACCCGCACAGCAGAACCCTGGAGAGCCTCAGGCAGGGAGGCCGGCCGAGTGGGAGACTCCAGCTCCGAGGACGCTCCCGGGGACCCCACCCGAGCCACACCTGAATGACCCTCATGTTGAGGCCGGTCTCCTGCGCCAGCTGCTCCCGGATGTGGCGGGTGGGCTTGGGTGTGGCGGCGAAGGCGGCTTTGAGCGTCTCCAGCTGCTTGGCTTTGATGGTGGTGCGCGGGCCCCGCCGCTTAGTCCCGGAGTTCTGCTCCTCGTTCTCGTTGTTGGCCGTCTCCTTGTCCGAGGAGGTGGAGTTGTCCGTCTCCTTGGGGTCGTCCTGGAGCGGGTCCTGGAGATCCGGGGACAAACTGCGGTCCGTACAGGATGACACTGCGGGGCGGACGGATGGGGGAGGGAGGGGACAGCGGCGTCAGCTGCTGCCGGATTTCACTCCAGTTCAGGGGCCGGTGCCAGCCGCCCCGGTGACCACCAGCGGGGGCAGGGACCCTCCCGCCCCACCCCCAGCCAGCCACAGCCCCTCCCCTAGGGACCGTGGCACCCGCCCACTCTTTCCAGGAGTGGCTGGGCCTTGAAAGGGACTTCCTTAGCTCCCTGCGAGACTCAGGAGCTGGGGAAGGGGACTGGGTCTTGGGGAGAAGGAATCACCCGAGAAGGAAAAAAGAAAAAGTACATCTTCCTCCCCAGATTCCTAGCTCCAAATCTAATAGGCGCTCTTGTAGTGTGGCTAGGAACTGCAAGGCCCTCACAGGATACAGAATAATAAACTAGGCCGCTGCAAATGAGGTGAGGAGGGCATCTGGGTAAAGGCTCCAGAACTTGAAGTATACGGAAGTTCAGACTTCAAAATGGGCCCTGTTGCCCAGTCCTCTCCACGCCTTCCCAACGGCCCTGCCCAGTGAACTGTGTGAGCAGCGGCGGCGGCAGCGAGGGCAGGCGGCCAGGCACCGCCCGGAGAGAGCCAAGCGGAGGGGCGCGGCCGCTCTACCTGAGTTAAGACTGCTCTCCTTGAGGCTGGAGGAGCTCAGGTAGTCATCTTTGCACACAAACTTGTTCTCGTCGATCACGTACAACTCCTCCCCGGTGGACAGCTGCTTGTTACACACCAAGCAGGTGAAGCAGTTGAGGTGGAAGACTTTGCTCCGCGCTTTCCGCACCAGGTCGCTGGGCGAGATGCCTTGTGCACAGCCGGCGCATTTGGTGCCAAACCGCCTGTGGACACAAGGCGCCTGTCACTGCAAGGTGGACAGGAGTGTGTGTGTGTGTGCGCACACACACGCGTGTGTGGAGGGGGGGTGGCATTCAGTCTCTCCGGTCCCTGGCCTCTTTCCATCTGCCCTGAGAAGCTTCTATTCCCGCTCTTGTCCTTCCTGGCCAGAGCAGAACTGGGACAAATGTCCTAGGCTGTTCCTGGCCTGTGTGTGTGTGTGTGTGTGTGTGTGTGTGTGTGTGTGTGTGTGTGTGTGATTCAGACCTCTTCGGGCTGCAAAGGGTCCAACCCTGGGTGCAGCCTTCAGCCAAGCAGGGGCTCTCGAGTTGTGCCAAGGTGCCTCCCTGCCCCCATCTCCCAGACACACATATGCTTGGCAGCTCTGGGCTCCACCAAGGATTTAAAGCCAGGAGACTGGGTTTGGGCCACTTTGTGGCTTTGCCAAGGGGCCCTTCCTGGAAGGTCTTTTCTAGTTTGGTGGAGCCCAGGTGGGGGTCAATCTGTCTGGCCAGGTGGCCCTAGCTGTGGGGGGGGAAGCCCTCTTTCTGGGTGGGCTTGTGACCCCCAGTCTTCACTAGGAGTCTTCCCAATGTCCTATGGTGGAGCTGCCGAACCAGGCTGGGAGCTATGGCCAGTACAGTCTGAGAGGGGCGGCCTCTGGAAACAAGAGACTGAATTTCAGCCCCCCTCCCATTTCTGGCCCTGGCAGAATGGGGGCAGAAGACTGTTCTAACCCCACCACCACCAGCATGAATCCACCAGATTCCCTTTTCCCTGCTTCCTGACCCCATCCTCAGGGGGAAAGCAGCCTCCTTCATACCGGCTAATACAGACCCCCCCCAGGGGGAGGGACGGGCCAAGGCCTGGGGGAGAAGGGATGGGGACTCCGGGGGACTTCATGCCCATGCACACCCATGTCTCTAAACAGGGCAAATTTGGGTGACATTGATATAGTGAGGGCATTAGGAGCCATAAGTCACTTTTGGCTTTATCCGGCCCCGTAATTGGCCATACGTACCTTATCAAAAATCATTATTAGGTGCTTTGCAAGCACCACCACACGGGGCGGGGTGGGCCTTGGGGAGGGGGTCCCGGGGAGTTTACACACGTGAAGGTGCGGCTGACATTTTCTCCCGCCTCCAGTGCCCAAGCGCAGAGCCGTGGGGCGGGCTGCTGCCTTCTCCTAGGTGCTAATCACACCCTCACCCCCTGCGTTTGGCGCCTGGAATTCTCACCCACAAAGCTGCTCTAGACAACCAGTGGAAGATGGCAGGGCTAAGCTGTCCCTACTGCTCCCGACACTGCCAGAGGCTCCCGGCTCTAGCTCCCCTGGCATTTCTCAGTTGGGGAAACTGAGGCCCAGAGAAGTGGTCTGTCCCAGCCTTCCTGCGAGGCCTGCCAGTGTGTGTGTGTGTGTGTGTGTGTGTGTGTGAGACACGGTCCAGCATAGACCCCAAAGATTCTGATTCTCAGCCTTCCTTTGGCTAGTGGCCTTCAACACATCGGGAGGGAATCTATACAGGTCAGGTGTTTAAGGGGAGCAGGAGAGGAGAAGAATTGCTCTCCTTTCTCTAGTGGAGCCCCTCTGGAGCTGGGAAGTTTCTGTTAATCCCAGAGCCTGGGCTCAAGGATTCGGCTCAGAAGGAGAAACCTCCAGCCACCCACCCCCAACACACAACTCCCCGGGGTACCGCCGTCCTACCCCCCCAACCCGGGAAGCGGGGCGCCAGCTGTAGGGGAGGGGCCGGGAGTGCTGGGGCGCAAGTTTGCCCCGGCTTCCTCCCTGCTGTCCCACCGGCTGATGTGGGGGGGAGGACAGCCGGGCAGCCTCATCCATAGGCGCGCGCGCTCGGGGGACCCCTTTTCCGGAGGGAAGCAGGGGACAGAGTCCTCGCCCTGTTTCCCCCGGGGCCGGGCTGCGCGAGGCCGGGGTGGGCTCTGGGGTCCTCCCTTGGGCGCTCGCGCGCTGCGCCCCGGTGGCGGCGGCGGCGGTGGCGCGGAGGAGCGAGGTGCAGGCAGCAGGACGATGCGGGGGGCGGGGGGGTGGACCCCCTCTTACCTGAAGAAGTCATTTTTGCAGTAGAGCTTTCCCTCGCGCGAGAAGCACTTTTCGGAGAGGTTGGTTTTACACTCGCAGCACTGCACGCATTTGATGTGCCACGCGCGGTCCAACACGTTCAGCAGAAAGCGGTCGAGGATGGGGCGCTCGCAGCCCGCACAGTGCACCATCATAGCCCCGCGCGCCGGCGGCGGCTCGGGCCGCCTCGTCCTCCCGGTTGCGGGGGCCTCCCCCCCGGGCCCCCCGCTCCGCTGGGCCGCTCTCCGCCTGGGGGGCCTCCGATCGCCGAGTCCGGACCCGGCCGGGGGCTCGGCGGGGCCGGCGGAGCCCCTCTCCGGCGCGGTCCTCCCGGCCTGCGGCGAAGGGGGTGGGGCGGCGTCTACAACTTCATGCCGCGGGGCGCTGCGCGCGGGCGGGGGGCTCCCGGATTCCTGCTGGCGTCCCCGGTGCGTGGCCGGGGCCCCGGACGCGGCCGGTCGGCTCTCCCCCTCGGTGATGGAGGCCCGCACTTTCTCCCACTTTCAAGCGGTCCCGATCCTCATCTTTGTCTGGCCGCCGCCTAATTCGCGCATCCTTATTCAGATTTGATGACGTGGCCGGGTACGTAGGGGGCCCGGCGGCCAATGGGCGCGCCGTGGCCATGACAACCGCTTAAATTTATAGCATATCTAAATTGGCTACAGCGTTGCGGTCGGGACAGAGCAAAAAAAACACGGCATCAGTATTGTTGAGTATTAGCTTGTACCTGGTTCGGAGGATAAGTAAGTATTTACCTTCCAGTCCGGGCTTGGGGGAGGAGGGCGCGGATGGATGGATGGAGCTGGGGAGGGGGGGACGGAGGGGCGCCATCCGCGATCCGCCAACCTCGGCTCCCTCCCTCTCTCCCTCTTCCCCCTCTCTCCGCAAATATTTGGGGCTGAGGTTCGAAGGCCTAGTTGGGGGGGGGGAGACAATCCCTCCTCCCTTCCCCGCCCCCCCTCCACACTCTGCCGTCCTCGGAACTTGAAGAAGTTGTCCGAGGCCCAGAGGGACACCTTCCTCCGGTCCTGTCCACTTCCCTCCCCCCCCAACCTCAAAGGTCTCTGCTTCCCCCACCCCCACCCCCAACCCTCCACCTTCTCCCCGCAACCCGGGAGGCTGAGCCCGAAAGCTGGGCGGAGAATAACGCAGTTGTTTGGCCTGGGCTTCTTTTTGTCACACCTGGCCTTTCTCAGGGAGAGACGGAGGCCACCAGGCTACTGCGGTAGTTTTTCCTGCCTAGCCGGCCTGCTTCTTGCCCCGCTGGTTTTTTATTTTTTGGCGCAGGGAGTGGGGGTGGCTGTATCTGTTCTGGCTGAGACTCAGGGCTCCCGGGTCTGGGCACAGCCCTCTCCAGCCCATCAGGCACCTAGGAAGGAGGTAGCCCTCCACAGTCAGTTCCTGAAAAAGATGCCGGCGGGGACACTGGTGAGTGGGTCACACCCAGGGTGGGGGAGGTTCCAGCCCGGCTGCAGCTTCAATCCGGCTGTTTAAAAGTCGCTGGAGCTGCAGCGGCCACCAGGGTTGTTTGGGCCTGGGGGCGGGGCGCAAGGTTATGGGGAGCCCTCCTTGTGAGTGTAGGGGTGTCAGCCTGCGCAGAGGGAAGGGACCAGGCCTCCCCTTGTAGAGAATGGGAGTATGTGCCTCCGACATTTGTCCTGCTCCCAGAGAACAAGGCTGACGGAACATGGCCGGGACCCAAAGGTTGAAGACAGGCTGGGGTTGGTGCCAAGACCTGGCTGTGAATGTTTGTTTGGTGTTATTTACTGAGTTTCACAGTGTCTGTTTGATGTTGGCGAATTACATGCTTTATATCTGTTTCTAGTGTGTTAGTAATCAGACATGAGAATCCGTTCTGGTATGTGTACTGTTGTGTGCAAATGTTTCCCCTGTGTCTATAATTGTACACGTCCTGCTAATATTTGTGTGTATGAACGTGAGTGTGTGTTTATTTCAGAGTAGTTTGAGAGTGTTTTCTTGAGGCTGAACGAACGAGCGGGCATTTCTTGTGTGTGAATTGTTGGAGATTATTTACGCCCTGGGGTGGGCTGTGCTTGTGAAGGTGAGCTTTCAAAATCAGAAGTGTGTGTGTGTGTGTAAATATGTGTGAGCGTGCTTGACAAGACCCTGTGTGCAATTGCCCTGGGTTGCCTGTGCTCATGAGTGTAGAATTTCACAGATCTGTATTTGTGTGTGCCTGTGTCTGTGACTTCAGATGGTAGAATTTTGTTTTCGTGACATGTAGTGTTTTTGAGGCAGTGTGTGTTTGCATTTTGTGTGTACTTACCTGCATTCATGCTGTATGTGTGTATGGATTTGCAGGTACCAATATTGGGGTACAGAAAGGCTTACTTCTCTCCCTCCTCAGTTCTCCACAGTATTTAGGGGAGGTGGTTTTCCTGGGGACGGGGTGCTGGGCCTCTGGAAGATGAATTCCAGCTCCCGCTGGTTTTGGTAGATCGTGAAGCTTGCCAGCGGCGGGGCGCATGCACCACAGATGGGCAAGGCCAGGCACACGCAGGATGGCCCTAGCTTGGCTTCCTAGGCCTGTTGAGAGCCTCCAAGAGCCTCAGAGGAACTATCTGGGCAGCACCTGGCCTGCCTGCCTGAGGCATGGATGGTCCTTGAGCTGCAGCAGGGCAGGGATGAAAGAAATGAGGAGGGGAAGAAGGGGAGGAAGGGGAGGAAGGGGAGGAAGGGGAGGAAGGGGAGGAAGGGGAGGAAGGCTCCCGGCTCCGGTAGAGGCACCGTGCCCCCTTCCAGTCTTTGTCTCACGGAGGTTTTCCTGCCTTCAACTTCTCCGTCCCTCCCTTGTTGGTGTCGCCCTTTGGCTCACCCCTTTCTCGGTCTCTTTCACCCTCAGTCTCCTTGTCTTTCTCTGCTTCCCGTGACACTTCTCATCCGGGATTGCAAGGATCTGGACCAGGGACGCCGCGCATTCACGCTGACAAAACTGCACAGTTGTTAAAACTCCCCACCTGGGGTCCGTCTCTGGGCCACTAAGTCCACTCTTTTCCAGCCACCACAAAGGGGCCAGGATCCTCGCCTGGCCTCTCTCCACCTGAGCCCGTGGGGGGGGGGGAGGGCGGGCTGCATACCCAGTTCTAACAGACTCTCCTCTCCTTCCAAGCATGCATTCGGCCAGGCCCCAGCCGCCAGAGTGCCGGGCTGGGGAAGGTGGCCGGAGGAGGAGAGAATAGCATTGAACAGCTGCTTAGGGTCTTTCCAAACCTGGACGAGTTTGTTCCAGGGCAAGGGGGTGGGTGGGCTTGAATCCCCGGTTCTAGCAGATGAGAATCATACTTCCAGGAATCTGACACTGAACTTAGCTATGTTGCTTTTGGTGGGGGAACCTCGCCATCAATACCGCTCACCTCCAATTCCAGACACCCCTCAGCCCTGCCGCCTGGGAGGTTTGGCTCTCTCCTGCCCAACATCTTCAAGGGCCAGCAGATCCACTATTAGATGCTGATATCCCAGCCCTACGAGCACTAGCACTAACAGATGGAGACCAGGCAGTGAAATTATCCCCCCCCCCATTCTGTAACCAATAAACCGTTTATGTCTTAACAGGGTAATGCATGGAGGTGTAATGTCACTATACAAGATGTTGGTGGAATTTACTCTATAGAAATCTTCCTCCCAGAATAAGGAGTATCCGAGTTACAACTCCGCAGACAGCGCGGGATAAGTGAAACAGACAAAAGACAAACAAGATAATAATCTGCTCCCAATCACTTAAGCCCCGCCGAGTTAGTAATACGCCGTTTGCATATTCCCCTTTGAGTTCGGTAATTAATTACTGGTGATGAAGCGCATATCCGCTCAGATCAAGAGTTTTTGTCTTTTTTTTTTTTTTTGTCGGTACTGGGGCTTGAACTCTGGGCCGGGGGTGCGCTGTCTCTTCGCTTTGTCACTCAGGGCTAGCACTCTACCACTTAAGCCACAGCTCCAATTCTGGCTCCCCACCCCCACCCCAGTTAATTGGAGATAAGAGTCTCCCAGACTTCCCTGCCCTGATTGGCTTTGAACCCCGATCCTCACAGCTCCAGCCTCCAGAGTAACTAGGATTACAGATGAGAGCCACGGATGCCTACACTGGGGCCCCAGGTACCTTTCTGGACCCCTCCAGTCCACACTACCAGGCGATGCTGAAATGAGAGGTTTTGCTTTTTCTTTCTTTTCTTCCGGGGCATTTGGAGCAGTTGTTTCTCCAGGTCGAAGGTGACATTTCCTTCCTACCTTGCTCTTCCTCCCAGGAAACCCTCCCTTCTCAGCTGGGAGATTCCGTGGCCCGGCAGGAATGGTTGTGTCTGCGAGCATCGGGTCTTTTCGATCTTTCTCAGGGCGCCGTTTTCTCTTGGAGAGTCAGGTGCATGCCGGCGAACCCAGAGCGCGCCTCTCACCCCCTCTTCTCCCCTCGGTGTCTTGGATGGTGGTCTCCCGACCTTGATCATTTATCTTCCTGCCCCTCCCTTTCCGTCCCCCCCCCAACACACAAATTCACCCCAGCCCCCCGCGCGCTGGCTGGGCTTTAACATTAAACAAACGCAGCGAGCGCCCGGGCGCTGCGCTCCCGGCCGGGGCTGCGCGGCGGCGGCGGCGTTACAAATTGTAAATTTAAATTGCTCGCCGGATTCATTACCTCCCTCTTTGATTTCAGCCAGCCGTGAAAAATTATACTGGTGTACCACTGAGAAACTGTTTTGCTGCAAAGAGCCCCGCGCCTAATCACTGGCTTTCTCCCTCCGACAAAAGTGTAATTATTTTGTTTGGGGTGTAAATATAGAGCGCGCGGCGCACACACAC
>NW_012267239.1:11443453-11446360 GCF_000151885.1 Dipodomys ordii | reverse complement strand
GCACAGCTTTCATTTTAGGGTGCAAATATCTCTGTGTTTTCCCTTTGGTACCCCGTGGATGGCCTGCCTTCTGGACCGCCCCGGGCTACTTTTTATTTTTGTGTTTCCCTTTTTGATGCTGAGGATTGAGACTCGCTCTATTATTAGAGCTAAGCCTCCTCCGGTAGTTTTTGTTTGTTTTGGCACCAATCCTGGGTCTTGAACTCAGGGCCTGGGCTCTGTCCTTTAGCTTTTTTTTTTTATTTTATTTTTCTCAAGGCTGGCACTCTGTCACTTAAGCCACAGCTCCACCACATCCGGCTTTTTGGTGGTTAACTGGAGACGCCTTCCTGTCCCACAGGCATTTCTGCCCCAGCTGGCTTTGAACCAGGGATCCTCCAATCTCAGCCTCCTGAATAGTTAAGATTTCAGAAGTGAACCACCAGTGCTTGGCCCTTTTTCAAAAATTATTTATTTATAAGGTCTTGCTAATTTTGCCTGGATAGCCTGGAACTCATGGTCTTCCCAATCCATCTCCCGAGTAGCTGGGATTACAGGCATATGTCACCATACTTGGATACAACTATTTGGTCTTCCCATGCAGGAGAGATAGCATCCCTGTTGTTAGGGTCTGTTGGGTGCAGTCTGTCTGGATATGTCCAATCTGGGTGTTGAAAAGCAAACTTAATTTATTCACTGGGCAGAAGACACATCCCTGTTAGAACAGGAAAGGTAATAAAGAGTTGTGTCATTGGGTCTGTTCTTCCATCTTACCTGTTACCTTCTTATGCAAATGCTGTTGGACATTTGGGCCAAAGTGGTAATTCCTTGGACCACACGCCATCAACTTCACAGTGCAAAGCCAGTTCCTCTGCGGGCTGGCGCTGGACTAAAGCTCCGACCTTGGATGGTAAAAGAAACTACAATAATAATAATTAACAATAATCATAATAATTAACAAAGCTCCCATGTGAGTAATCACGATGCACATTCTTTGGTCCTCACAGACACCCTGACAAGTGGTAGATAGTTGCCACTTTGCAGGTGGAGAAACTGAGGCTCTGGGAAGGCCTGTGACACACACACACACACACACACACACACACACACACACCACAAATCTCATTGGCTCTGGGAACCTGTGCTTGTTCTAATACCCCCATACTTTTCTGGGGACCACCCTGATGATATCTAAGTGATGATGGTGCTAATTTTATTAAATTAATTAATTAATTAATTAATCAGATTTTGCTGGGCCTGGGGCTTGAACCCTGGGCCTGGGAGCTGTCCCTGAGCTCCTTTGTGCTCAAGGCCAGCGCTCTCCCACTTGGGCCACAGCGTCACTTCCAGCCTTTTTTTTTTTTTTCTGTGATGCATTGGTGATAAGACCCTCATGGACTTTTCTGCCTGGGCTGGCTTCGAACCACAGTCCTCCGATATCAGCCTCCTGAGTAGCTAGGGTGACAGGCGTGAGCCATCGGCGCCTGGCTTCTGTTTTATTTTTGCATAGACCTTTTGGTTTCCCAGACTGCTAGGTGGGTAGAGGTTCTAACTCCAAGTGAGAAGAGCCAGGGCAGAGAGCAGAGGGTGCACTTGGCTGGCTTGGTGTGAACAGCTCTGAGCCCCACACCACAGAGCTGCCTTCAGGCCCCGCCCCTTCCCCTTCTCTCCTGCCTGCCTTGAATCCAATCTGTCTGCTCCTTCCGTTAACCCTGCCTCTAGCAGCCACCCACCAGAGGCAGGAGCCCCTCATCTGCTCCCACCTCCCCATCGCCCTGCTCCAAACCGGTGCAAGCTCACCTGTCTAGCCCAGCGGCCTCCTCCCCGGCCTCCCCACCTCCCCGTTCCTGCCTGCCTCTAAGGTTATTCGGCAGGACCATAAATTAGATCGTGCCTTTAGCCCTTGGACAACTCCCCGTGGCACCTGGAATTGAATCCACACTCCTCAGCCCGCTCTGCGAAGCCTACACTTCTCCATAGCTCTCCAGCCCGGCCCCACGGTGCCCCGCCCACCCCAGGTCCCTCACCCTTCTTTCCTGGGATCCTTACAAAGCTGATTTCTTTTTGTAATGTAGTTTTTCATCCGAGTGTCAATTCTATAAAGAAGTCTTTCTTGATCATTATGTCTAAAACTACAACATTCTCAGTTATCTAGTCTCTCTCTCTCTGTCTCCCTCCCTCTCTCCTTTGTAGCCTTAATCAATATCTAGAATTATCCTATTTCTGTGTTCAGGTGCATATTATCCATTTTCCGTCATAGAAGACCAGTTCCAGGAGGACAGAGAGACTTGTGTTTACCTTGTTCATGGCTGAATTCCCAGCTCCCAGCTCAGTACTGGAAGATAGCTGTTCAATACATATTTGTTAATTGAGTGAATAATAGATGAATGGCTGGTGAGGTGTGAGACAGAACGGAGAGAGTGGCTGCGTAGAATGGAGAGCGGGGACCCAATGCTATGTCCTCATATTCTGGGGGTCTCTGGATAAAACAGCTGGCTGGGGGCAAGGTTTCCCTGATTGGAAAAGGAATGGCAGGAAAGCTTTGCCTACAGACAGATCCCAAGGGGGCGGGAAAGCTACAGATTAGATATGGGGTCCACCGGGGTGGAAGAATGGGTCTGTAGCTTGGGGAGAGGTATTTGTTACCATTGGGTCTGAATTCTTCATTAGGTTGCAAATAGAAGGGCGATCGTGGAAATCCCAGCAATGTAGGAGGACAGGTGGATTAAATGCTTTTGTTTTTTTGTTTTGGAGAAAGTTCAGTGGGTGCTATTTGGGGCAGATACAATATGGTTTATGTTACCAGCTCAGCTTGGATGGAGCCTCCCCCCGCCCCTCCCCGCTGCTCAGGCTGGAATCTGGGGTCTTGGTTTCCCCGTGGGCCTCAGTTTCTCCATCAGTGGAGTACGGATCCAGGCGTGCGCGCGC
>NW_012267239.1:11440135-11440963 GCF_000151885.1 Dipodomys ordii | reverse complement strand
TCCTTCCTTCCTTCCTTCCTTCCCTCCCTCCCTCCCTCCCTCCCTGCCTCCCTCCTTCCCTCTCTCTCTAGGGGAAGAGTTAAATCAACAATGGCACCGGCTCCGTGAATTTCAGCTCCTTCCTCACCGGGAATGGGCCCCGCACTAATATTTGGACTTGAACTTTAAGGAGGCTGCTGGGCGCGAGTGGTGTGTGTGTGTGTGTGTGTGTGTGTGTGTGTGAGAGAGAGAGAGAGAGAGAGAGAGGGATCTCCCGGCTCCTTGGGTCGGAGCCCGTGGCAGGATTCAGCTCAGAATTGACAGGCGATGTGGCTTTGGAGCGTCCCCAGCTCAGAGCTCCCACTTATCTGGGAGCTGGAAGTGGGGTCCCCCTTTCCTTCCTGTGATTGCATCTCTAGGAATGCATCCCCCCTCCCTGAACTTCCAAGAGAAACTCGTGCTGTTTGTCTTCAGAGGGGAACCCCACGCTTGAGGTGTGGGGCCCCTGGTAGGAAGAAGTGGGATCCAGGTTGCTAGCTGCCTAAGGGAGCCCTAATTCTTGTCTTGGAGGTCAGCTCAGGTCTTTGGTGTCAGAGGACTGGAGCGCCTGACTCTCATCCAGGCCGTCCACGGAGCCCTGGGGGGCAGTTTCCAAGATGCCCCAAGCTCCACTCCATCCAAAGCCCAAAGGACAGCTTGCCAGTGACCCCTAACCTCCAAAATAAGGGTTCCTAACTTTCACATCATTCTCCCTTCAAGGGTGAGCCAGCTAATTTGTGTCTCGGTTACCTTCTTTCTCTCTTGGTCTTTTTTCTTCTTCTTCTTCTTTTTATCCCCTCCCCCTCCTCC
>NW_012267239.1:11377074-11427900 GCF_000151885.1 Dipodomys ordii | reverse complement strand
CGCGCGCGCGCGCGCACACACACACACACACACACACACACACACAGAGTCTCCTAGATGAGCCCTGAGGCTTTTGCTTTGGTTTGTTCTGCAAAGCTACTTGTGGGAGAGGAAAAGGAGAAGCCAGCTGGGTTGGGAGGAGGTGCTGCACAGGCTGAGATACAAAGAGGAAAAGATGAGGCGCAGTTCTAGAGATTTCCTCTTCTCCTTCAGAGGGCTCTGAGGCTAGAGGCCAGCCCAGCTCCCAGACTCACCAGCTCAGGGTGAGGGGAGTCTGGGGGCCAGGGGGCCCCCTCGAGTCTTCTCATTGGTCAGGCAGGGCCCGTGGTGGGGCTGCTGCCTTTGGGGAGCCCCTGGAATTGGGGTTACTGGCTCTGATTTGAGGCCTTCTTTCCTTTCTGTTTACAAAGAGAATGGAATCTTGGAGACCCTTTGCTTGGCACTGGACCAGATGGAGAAGGAAGAGGAGGCCTGTCTTCCTAGGCTGGAGAGCTGCGGATTAAGAATCAGGAAAGCATACAGGTGTAAACTCAGTCCTAGGCCGGGGCTGCGCCCCCCTTCCCCTTCCCCTCCCGCTCAGACCTTTTCTGTGGGCCACTCTGGGAGGGAGGGAGGAGCAAGGTCCTTCCTTTACATAATAAAAACATTCTACAAAGATGTTTCTTCATTTCTTGTCTCTAACTGATGTAGGCTTGGGGACCTAGCTTTGCAGGCTGGGGAGGTAGGGGGTGTATATAAAAAGACAATGTGATGTATGCAAAGCCCCCGTTGAGTAAACATGTATTAGGCACCTACTGTGTGCTAGGGAGCCCCCCCCATCACTGGCCAGTGAGCCTTTTGTGTGTGTGTGGGGGGGGCACCTCAACACAAATTTCCATGCAACACCTGTGTGTTTCTCAGGCTATCACAAGAGGAAGAACTCTGGGCTGTTGGGTCGATCATTCATTCATTCATTCGTGGGGCAAGCAGAGTGCCTTTCAGCTTAGGGTCTGGGAAGCTCACTTTGTTTATTTGTCCCCCAAGAGAAACAGTAAGTAATGACAACAAATCTCAGCAGCTCCCCGGGTGGCTAGGAGGGCTAAAGTGCATCAGTGAAGGCCCACTTCAAGATGACTGCTGAGGGATGAAGTATTGCATTGCGTAAGAGTAACATTCCAGAGCTGTTCCGTCATAGCCCAGAATGAATGCATGCCACCGAAAGCTTTGCTACATAAAAGACAACCAGGAAATGTTGACAAGACAACATCATGCCCTTATGAAGAAAAGCAGGAAGGGGTCACTCCTCATTATGAAGGAGGGGGGCATACAAGATCCCAAGACTGATTCTTGGGTCAAAAAGTTCTTTTTCCTTTAAAATAAAGCCAGCAGGTATTTCCACCCTCCCTCCTTCTATCTGTACCTGAAGCTGGGAGTGGGTGGAGCCACACCCTGGCCACGCCCACTCTGTTGTAGCCAGTGAGAAGCTGGGGTTGGTCAGAGTCCCGGGCCAGTAGCCTGGACTTTTCCTGGGTGCAAATGCTTGTCTTTTAAAATTGTTATTCTTGGGCTGGGAAGGTGGCTCAGTGGTAGAGCGCTTGCCTTGCATGCATGAGGCCCTGGGTTTCATTCCTCAGCACCACATAAGCAAAAAGAAAAAAAAAAAAGCTGGAAGTGGTGCTGTGGCTCAAGTGGTAGAGCACTAGCCTTGAGCTGAAGAGCTGAGGGACAGCCCCAGGCCCAGAGTTCAGGCCCTACGACCGGACCAAAAAAAAACAAAACAAAAATAAAATTGTTATTCTTTTGTGTCAGCCCTGGGACCTGGTCAAGACTGGTGCCTTGCCACTTGAACCACAGATCCATTCCTGGCTTTTTGAGGTTTAATTGGAGAAAAGAGTCTCACAGATATTCCTGCCCAGAGTTGGCTTTGAACTATGATCCTCAAATCTCAGCCCCCTGAGTAGCTGGGATTACAGGCATGACCTACTGGTGACTGGCTTGAGGATTATTTGTTTGACCTTGCACTTGCTGGCTAAGCTGGTTCTCTACCATCTGAGCCACACCCTCAGCTCTGCTTTTTGCTGATTATTTTGGAAATGGAATCTATCAAGCTTTTCAGCTTGGGCTGGCTTTGAACCATGACCTTGCAGATCTCAGTCTCTGGAGTAGCTGGGATTATATTAGGGAGTCACTGATGCCTCATGGATATAGGAACTTTCAGGTGAAAGAATCTTTGAAATTTTTTGTTTTTAGGTCTCTATAGGAAAGAAACTGAATGTTCTCAAGAGGCTGAGATCTGAGGTTCAGAATTCAAAGCCAGGCAGGCCGGAAAAGTGCAAGAGACTCTTATTTCTAATTAATCAGCAATAATGCAGAAAGCAGAGCTGTGGCTCAAGTGGTAGAACCACACTAGCCTTGAGTGACAAAGTTTAGGGACAGTACCCGGGTCCTGAGTTCAAGCCTGAGTACTGACACAGAGTCACGTGCGCATGCACACACACACACACACACATGTATTTAACATGAACAATTTGTAGCATTTTGCTCCTGTGAAATCCAACTTCCCAAGTCACCTCCCACCTTCCTGCAGCCCCTCTTCCTCTTCCCTGTCTTCCTCCTCCCCCACCTGTCTTCTTCCTGCCTTCTCCCTATCACCCCACAGACAGTCCTTCCTGAATTTCCACACATATACGGAGTCATCTTTTGTGTCTGGTTTTGCTCCTTCAGCGTAGAGGAGGACTTGGAATTGGTGATGGGCTGTGGTGTGAAATTGAACAGTGTGAATGGAATTCATGGGCAGAAAAGTACAAGGTTACCAGACTGACCAAAGGGGCTGTGTCAAGGGTTGTGCATTTGTTCAACAAGTACATGTCTGGGCATCTGTGAACATGCACACGTGTGTCTGGTGGTGTTTCTGTGTCTTTGTGGTGTCTGTCTGTGTGTGTCTGACTGTGTGTCTGGGTTTGCTGCTGAGGAGCTGGCTGCCACCCTTGGGTGGGGAGGACATGGTGCCCCTCTCTCCCAGATGTGGCCTATAGATGTTTCCAAACCTCACTCCTCAATGTTTCCACTTTGGGGAAGTGATGTGCAGAGAGAGGGGCAGTCATTTGCCCAAGGTCACAGAGCCAGAGAGCGTGAGAGGCGGGTTTGGTGAAAGCAGGCAGCCGAACTCTCAATCTCACATCCGTTTTCACTTGAAGAATTTTAGGAGGCCGGGCGCCAGTGGCTCACAGCTGTCATCCTAGCTACTCAGGAGGTTGAGATCTGAGGATGGTGGTTCAAAGCCAGCCCAGGCAGGAAAGTCCATGAGACGCTGATCTCCAATGAACCACTCAAAAAACCAGAAGTTGTGCAGTGGCTCAAAGTGGTAGAGCGCTAGCCTTGAGCAAAAGAGCTCAGGGACAGCACACAGGACTTGAGTTCAAACCCCACAACAGACAAAATAAAACAAACAAACACTTTTTTAAAAAACAAGGGACATTAGGAGTCATGATTTTGGAGATTTTTTTTTTTAATTTTCAAATGTTTCTTGGTTTTGAAGAACAGTTAAAAGATAAAAAAAAAAAAAAGCCAGGTACTGGTTGCTTACACCTATAATCTTGGCTGCTTAGGAGGCTTCTTTTTTTTTTTTTTGGTCTGTGATAGGACTTGAACTCAGGGCCTGGGTGCTGTCACTGAGCTCTTTGCTCAAGGCTAGTGCTCTACCACTTTGAGCCACAGCTCCACTTCTGGTTTTCTGGTGGTTAAATGGAGATAACAATCACGTGGACTTTCCTGCCCACCTGGCTTTGAACCGAGATCCTCAGACCTCAGCCTCCTGAGTAGCTAGGATTGCAGGTGTGAACCACTGGCGCCCCATCTGTGAGACTCTTATCTCCAGCTAAACACCAAAAAGCTGGAAGTGAAGCTGTGGCTCAAGTGGTAGCACGCTAGCCTTGAACACAAAAGCTCAGGGATGGTGCCCAGGCCCTGAGTTCAAACCCCAGGACCTCCCCTTCAAAAGAGATAACCCAACCCCTGATCTGAAGGACACAGCTGAGCGCTTGCTTAGCATGCAGGAGTTCTAGGCTGGATCCCTAGCATTGCCAAAAGCAAAACAAGCCACCCGCACCTCCACGTGGACCGCAGTCTCATGTGAGAGGTCCGAAGAGGGAACTCATGGTACACAGACAGGAGGAGGGAGGGCCTCAGGCCAGCTCAGGCCAGCTCAGGCCAGCCTCCTCCATTCCAAAGCGCTGCCTAGAAGGATTGCAGGGTGGGGTAGATCAAGCTGGCCCTTCAGTTGGAAGGACTCTGATAGAGGCAGATGTTCATAGAAGAGGCAGCCCCTAGCCGGGCTGCCCCCCTCCCCGCCCCCACCCCCAGTGTGAGCTGAGGTGATTAGGGGCCCAGGAGAAGAGGCCCAGTCCTGAGCGCACCCTCGCAGATCCTCAGGCCTTTCCCGAAGCCTCAACAGATCCTGACCCTCACTGGAAACTCCGATCCACGGGCCTGAGCTGCTGGAACGTGGGGCGGGTGGAGTGGGCAGAGCCAGCTCACAGATGGCGTTGTGGAGGAGTCGGCTGTGCTTGGGCCTTGCTCTGAGGGCCGTGGGGAGCCGTCAAGGTGGTTGAGCAGGGGAGGAGCCGTTTCTCTGGTGGGCCAGTCAGGGTGGGCTGGTTGAAGCAACCAGTCTTGATCTTCCACTGAGAGGGTTCTGATCCATGCAAACCTGAGCAGGCTTCCTGGAGAAGGTGGTCACCCCCGCTCCCATCTCTGACCTCCAGGAGGGGGTAAGCCCAAGGAAGAAAGACAAAGATGCAAGGAGAGCCGGTAGGTGTAGTGTTCAAAGCAACGTCTTGTCCGGGCTCCCTGCACGCCAGGCATCGCGTACTTCTCTATGGGAGAGTTTCGGGGACCCCTCCTGGGCATGTGTCCCCCATCAGGACGTGGACGAAGTTGATTAGTGTGGGCGGCAGCCAGGACTGGCGTTTCTAATGAACACGCAGGCAGGGAGAAAGCCGCGGCTCCAGCCCGGCCGCCGAGTGTGTATTCAGCCGATTGAATATCAGGGCTCAGGCGAAACTATGAATCGCGCTCGGGTGTCAAAAAATAAAGCCTGCGCTCGCCTTTGTTAAAGCAACAGCGTCCCATTTCCAGAGCTCCTTCCCCTCAGCAGCCAGGGAAGGGGAACTCGGGGTGGGGTTCTGGGCAGGGGTTGAGGGGGAGAAAGGAGAGGACTGACGAGGAGGGGGGCGTTGGGGATGAAGTGGAGATGGAAGGAAGCCCCAAATAGGTTTAGGAGCTGCTAGGATAGGAAGAGAGGAAGGAAAAAGCTTGCTGTGGCAGAAGAGAGAGAGAGAGAGAGAGAGAGAGGCGAGCAAACACAGGTTCATTAATCTGTAGTTCCTCTGCCTCTTCTGCTCTTCTGTTAGGATGAACTTGATGAGTTAATTAAGTCGCAGTCTGTAAAACCAGTTTATTTGCATAGCAAACTCCTGGGCCCGGGTGCGGCAGGGAGAGTGTGTGGCAGACAATTGTGTGTGGGGGGGAATTACGGCCTCATTAATATGCTAATCTGGTTGCAGGCCTGGAACGAGGAGTTTTGGGTTGGTGGTGCTCGGGGTGGTGGGTGTTTGGTTGCCTAGCAACCCTTTTCTCCAGGTAACCCTTCTCGGCTTGCCCTTGATATCCCCGAAGGAGCCTCGGTGTGGAAGAGGAGGGAAGGGGGACCGCTCTGTTGTCACAAAACAGCTAGCAAAATAAAAGGCACACGCATGGCCACGCTTGCACACGCGTCTTTGCAAATGGGCTACGGAGGGGGCGGGGAGGCCGTGTGGGCACCGGAGGTGGATGCCAGCCTGCCACAGCACCGTGTGTGTGTGTGTGTGTGTGTGTGTGTGTGTGTGTGTGTGTGTGTGTGTCTGGGGAAGAGACATGGGTGGGAACACCTCCTGAGTGTGTGCACACAGACACACACACACACATTCTATACCTCTGCATGTGCACAAGCATTCTCTCCAATTCCCCCCCCCCCCCCCCCCCCCCCCCCCCCCCCGCCCCACACACCAAACCCTGTGTGTATGGAATCCAAATGCTCTGTGATATGCAGACTATGTAAATGATAAGCTATAATCAACTTAGAATAATCTACGATGGCCGGTGCCTGTGGCTCATGTCTGTCATCCTAGCTACTCAGGAGGCCGAGATCTGAGGATGGTGGTTTGAAGCCAGCCTGGGCAAGAAAGTCCGAGAGACTCTTATCTCCCTTATCTCTCAGAAAAAGGCAGAAGTGGAGCTGTGGCTCAAGCAGTAGAGAGCTCACCTTGAGCACAAAAAGGCTCAGGGACAGTGCTCAGGCCCTGAGTTCAAGCCCCAGGACCAGCAAAGAAAATAAAGCCAGGATAAAAAGCACACGCATAGTGCACAGAGCTTGTGCAAGTGTGCTCAGGCAGCCGAGTGAGCGTGTGCGGACACGCACCATGTGCAGCGGACATGACATTAGTGCCACTCAGCCATGCACGTGGGTGTGGGCACAGCCACGGAACGGCACCAGGCCGTTGCTGGATCCGAGTCCGCCTCCCTCTGTGTCTCCCACACTCATGTTTTCTTCCTGGATTGCCTGTCTGTCCCTTGTCGCTTGTCACCCATCTGGCAGATGGGCCCAGGGGTGGCCGACAAGCAGCATCAAAGACAGAGCCTCCTTGCCACAGAAAATGATTCCGTGGGAAAAGTGTATTGTGTGGTGTTTGTTACACAGCATCATTGCAAAAAAAAAAAAAGCTGACTGATACAGGAACAAAGAAGACATAATAACCAAGCCATCTGTAAATGAGAGCCTTGCTTGCTGGCATGGAGAAAAATCAACGGAACACCAACTCTGAGGGTGAAGAAGAAACTTCCTTTCACATCGGCAGGATTCACGCTCTCCTTTGGGGGAACAGCGGGCCCCAGGTTCTCTTTCTCTTTCCCAATGGGAAAGCCTCCCTGTCTCCACGCTGGAGTCCCAGCTGGGGCCTGGCAAGGGTGCCCACAGCTGCCCAGACCTCTTCCATAGCTCTCAGGGTCTTTGACCAGCCTATTCTTCCTGCCTTTGTGATGTTCCCATGGCCGCTCTTGGACACCAGCTCAAGTGACCCCCTAGAAGATGTTTTTAGGGTGACTTCAGATCCTCCCAGATGACATCGTATTGTCTCCAGAACCCTCAAGATAGCTCCCACCGCTGTCTTGCTTCACATAGAAGAAGCGGAGGCTCAGAGACAGGAAGGAACTCGCCCTTGGTCACATAGCCGGGGAGTGAAGGAAATCTGTGAGTCTGATGGCAAAGTCTAGGTTCCAAATCAAACACTGTGGCTCTGGGATGCCTTCTAAGATTTTCCTCCCGAGTCGGGAGTCTGTCCTGCTCGGAGGACGGCAGGAATCAGCCCGGATGTCCTGTGATGGGCACCTTAATGTGCTGAGATGGAAAATATCACCTTGGGGAAGGGCCGAGTCCCTTAAGAAATTACAAATATTTCATCTCCCCCCCCCCCGCCCCCCCCCCCACCTCTCCTACCTTGTCAGTCCGGAGATGGAATTATCGACGGAGGCCCGGTGATGGGCAGATTGGCACCGCTCCATATTGATGACTTAATAGATTGTTGGCTTCCCCCCCCTTTCTTTCATTCTTTCATTCTGGGGAGAGAAAAAAAAAGAAGGAAAGAAAGAAAGAAATCTCAACAGCTATTTTCCCTCGGGTGGGGTGGGGGCAGAGTAGCGGCAGAAAGAAGAAATAAGGCCCGGGTCAGAGTGGACCCGTCAGACAGCCCTGGCAGCTCGACCTTGAACATTGATCCTGAGTGCCAACCCCTCCCACCTCCTCCTCCATTCTCCCCCCTCCCTACCCTCAGCCACGGCTTCCCCTGCTCTGCCCTGGGCCTGGTGGTCGATGGGCTAGTCCAGTGGGGGCAGGAGGCTGTGATCCTGAGGCCCTCTGGCCTCCACCCTTTCCCCACTGGGCTAGTCAGTCTCTTCGCCTTTGTGCCTTCGGTTCCCCATATCAACATGCTGTTCCAGTTGATGCTTACCAGGTAGGCCCTCAGCACCTTTGTGACTCCGTTCAAGCACCCTATGAGCTAAAGCGAGGCTTAGAGGCCAGGGCCTGTGCTTCACCTATTCACCTGGGTGAGGAAACTCACAGCTCCGGGGTTTTTTTGGAACCCCAGCAGTGCTCTTGGCTCCCTTCCTGTGTCATCTGAGAGGGTTCTAGTTCCCCCAGACACAGGCCTACAGTAGAGCCGCCAAGCTGCGGCTTCTACCCCCTCACCTCTCACAGAGAAAGTGGGCCACAGGCCTTGTTGCTGCACCTGGCACACAGGGCGGGCCCTTGATACTTTCCAGCCGCCGGGAGTGAATTACAGATCAGCCATGCGTAGCCCTTTCAGGAAACGGGTCTTCATGGCCCGCCCCCCCCAGCAACTCCAGGTCCCATGCCTCCCCCCGCCCCCCAGAACAAGGAACAAGAAAGAAACCCAAGCTGACTGGCTTCAGGCAGGAAAGGTGCTTTGCCGAAAAACTGAAGGTGAGATTAGGTCAGGTGATGAATCCTGAGATTCATCGTCCTGGGTTCAAGGCTAGAGGAAAGGAGTCTGGGACTAATTGATCACTGCTCTGAGCCTTGGTTTTCTTTTCTATAAAAGGGGCGACACAGTGGTTCTCCCTTTATAATGAACCAACCCTGACTGGATGAATGAAAGAATGCTCTTTCATTTATTTATTTTTTTGGTTGGTCTTGGGGCCTGAACTCTGGGCCTGGGTGCTGTCCCTCAGCTCTGCAGCTCAAGGTGAGCGCTCTACCACTTGAGCTACAGTGCCACTTCTGGTTTTTCTGGTGGTTAATTGGAGATAAGAGTCTCATGGATGGGGCTGGGAAGGTGGCTCAGTGGTAGAGCGCTTGCCTTGCAGGCCTGAGGCCCTGGATTCGATTCCTCAGCACCACATGAGCAAAAAGAAAAAAAGCTGGAAGTGGCATTGTGGCTCAAGTGGTAGAGCGCTAGCCTTGAGCTGAAGAGCTGAGGGACAGTGCCCAGGCCCAGAGTTCAGGTCCCAGGACCAGACCAAAAAAAAAAAAAGAGTCTCATGGACTTTCCTGCCTGAGCTGGCTTTGAACCATAATCCTCAGATCTCAGCCTCCTGAGTAGCTAGGATTACAGGTGTGAGCTATTGGTGCCTGAATCATTTGCTTAAATATATGTATGTATATATGTATATATATGTATATATATAAAGCTATAAAACTACTTTACATGGCAGAGGGGTCTGTGCAGATGTGAGTAATGAATGGATCATGAGGGCCGGGACTGGTGGCTCACGCCTGACATCCTAGTTACTCAGGAGGCTGAGATCTGAGGATCGAGGTTCCAAGGCAGTCCGGCCAGGAAAGTTTGCAAGATTCTTTTTTTTTTTTTGGGTCCGGTCGTGGGGCCTGAACTCTGGGCCTGGGTGCTGTCTCTCAGCTCTTCAGCTCAAGGCTAGCGCTCTACCACTTGAGCCACAGCACCACTTCTGGGTTTTTTCTTTTTGCTTCTGTGGTGCTGAGGAATTGAACCCAGGGCCTCAGGCATGCAAGGCAAGCGCTCTACCACTGAGCCACCTTCCCAGCCCTGCAAGATTCTTATCTCCAACAAACTACCAGAAAACCAGAAGTGGTCCAGTGGCTCAAAGTGGTAAAGTGCTAGCTAGCCTTGAGCAAAAGACCTCAGGGACGGTCGGTGCCTAGGCCCTGAGTTCAAGCCCCAGGACTGACCCTCCCCCCCTCTAAAAAAAAGGGTCTTGGGGTAGAGGAAGGCAACCTTGAATTATTCAGGTGCAACTGTCTAAGAGGTAGGAAGAGAGAGAGAGAGAGAGAGAGAGAGAATGCTACACCATTGGGTCTAAAGCAGGAGAAGGAGCTACAAGCCAAGGGATGCTGGTGGCCTTTGGGAGTGGAAAAGCAGGACTTGAAGCCTACAGAAGGAACACAGCCCGGCCCCATCGCATAGCCCATCTCCAGCACTGGAAGACTATGGGCTGCATCTCTGTGGCCTCAAACCACTAACTACAGTGGTGGTCATTTCTTGTGGCTGCAGCAGAAGGCTCGTGCCCAGGGGAAGGGCTGGGCACGCCTTCTATGGGCACACGCTGGGTGTTGACATTTCTTCCCCACCTCGGCTTTTCTGGAACCTCAGCCGTCTCATATGGAGGACCCCCCCGCTCCCCGCAGGTAATTCCCGGTGCTCCTCCTCAGCCGTTTCTAGGATTGGCTTTGGCCAATGTGGAGGTTCAGGTGGGCTCCATTGATCTGCAGAGTCAAAAGGCTGCCTGGATTGACTCCAGGGCCGGGCAGTCGCACGGTGGAGCAAGCCGGCCTGGTCCCCCTCCTCCGTCCTGTTCCTTTAATCTCTCCCCTTCTCAGAACCACTCCCTACCACTTCCCATTGATCGTCAACCTGTTACTTTCCCCATGTGCTGGTGGCAGGGGTCCAATAAATTCACAAAGCCTTTGTCACCATCTCACCATCTGTCCTTCGGTTCATTGAGGTCAGCAGCAGGGTCTCTGGCCGGCGAAGTTATAATCTGCTTGTTCCTCGGAGTAAAAGCTTTCAGCGTGGAATGTGTGGGCTCTGGGGCAGCAGGGCCTGCTCTCCCTCGGCCCCCCAGAAACGCCGCCGTGGCTCATCGCATCATCTTGATCCTGCTCGCCAGGGAAGAGCTACCGCAGGGGCTGCTGGCAAAGGAGAAGTTTATTTTCTAGAATTCTCCTCTCGCTCATCAGGGGCCTGGTTTGGGGCCAGGCAATGTGATTTCAGTCATGTTCACACAAGACACCTTTTCTTTTCAACTCAGACAACGATGCTGGCTGCCGGGGGCTCACGCCTGCCATCTTAGCTGCTCAGGAGGCTAAGATCTGAGGATCCTAGTTCAAAGCCAAGTTGGGCTGGAAAATCCATGAGACTTATCTCCAAGGAGCCACCAGAACACGGGAAATGATGCTGTGGCTCAAAGTGGGAGAGCGCTAGCCTTGAGCGAAAGAGCTCAGGGTTGGCACCCAGGGCCTGAGTTCAAGCCAGACGACCACCAACAACCCAAAAAAAAAAATGAATGTAGGATCATGCACCAGTGGTTTAGGCCTATAATCCTAGCTACGCAGGAGGCTGAGATCTGAGAATCAAGGTTCAAAGCCAGCCTGAGCAGGAAAGTCTGGGAGACTCTTATCTCCAATTAACCACCAAGAAGCCAGAAGCAGAGCTATGGCTCAAAGTGATTGAGCACCAGCCCCGAGTAAAAAAAACTTAGAGTTCAAGCTCCAGGACCACCACCAAACATATACACACAAATCAGGTAATTTCAGAACAATCCTGAGAGGTATGAGTGATGGAGACACAGAGAGGTGCAGCAATTTGCCTGAGGTCACACAGTTACTTGTGGGGAGGAGGTGGGGTTTAAATCCAGGCCTTGGGTGTCTAGGCCCTGCATCATGGTGATGCCCTCATTTTCCTTTGTCTCTCTCTTCCTCTCTGGTGTCTTGTCCAGCCTGGGTGGTTTTTGTTGTTGTTGTTGGTCATGGGGGCTGAACTCTGGGCTTGGGTGCCGTCCCTCAGCTCTTCAGCTCAAGGCGAGCGCTCTACCACTTGAGCCACAGCGCCACTTCCGGTTTTCTGGTGATGTGTTGGAGATAAGAGTCTCACAGCTTTTCCAGCCCAGGCTGGCTTTGAACTGCGATCCTCAGATCTCAGCCTCTTGAGTAGCTAGGATGACAGGCGTGAGCCACTGGCGCCCGCCCGGCTTCCTGGGTGGGTTTTTATGGAAGAATTCATCTGTGGAGGGCTACCTCTCCACGTTGGCCAGCAGAGGAGCCCCGGGTGCCCGGGTGATACCCGCAGGGCCGTGCCCTGAATGAGCCTGGCCTGTTGCTTAGACCCCACTATGAACTGGCTTTTCATCCCTGATGACAAGGTCCTGGCCCTTAGAGTGTCACAGGAAGCTGTGAGGATCCCCTCCCCTCCCTGCTGCTGCAGAGCTTTCTGACCACCCGACCGTGCAGGGGGGGAGGCTACAGCGGGGAGGGCAGGGGAGGGGCTGGATGAGCCCCGGGGGACTGTGTCCCCTTCTCTCCGCCAAGATCCCTCCACTGTTCTTCAGCCTTGTCTCCTCTCCGGGGGAAACTGAGGCAGGGTGCCTCCATCCCTAGGTCTAACGATGATACCAGCCCCCCTGCTCACCCTTGCAAGATCAACAGCAAGGGACTGAGGATGGGGCTGGGAACTGTCGGGGGGGGGGCCTGTCTGGGGCTGGGGTGCTCTGCCATCAGGGTGCTCAGCTCTTCCTCAGCCTGGCTGGGTAGCCTCAAGCTCTTCTCTCTCTGGGCCTCAGTTTCCCCATTGGCAAACAGGCCGTGGAAATGGGTCCATGGGGGTGGGGGGCAGAGGGGAAGGGAGTTGCTATTCTCTCCCACCTTGACCACTTGGATGTGTGTCCCCCAAGAGCAGCCCTGGACGCGGCCGGGCGGGGTGAAGGATTAATAAACCGCCCGGCTGAGCCCCTCGCCTCCAGGTGCGGCCGCCCTGACCGGCAGAATGGGTTTGGATGCTCCATCTGGTCCCCAGCGCCAGTGCCTTCGAGAGGTAGAGTGATTGACAGGTTGCAGCCGGCTGGGGGCGGGGCTCTGGGGCAGGGGTGCAGCTGGGGAGGGTCGACCAGGACTGGAGTGAGGGAAGGTGCTTTCTGCAGAGCTGGGGACTTGGAGGTGGACTTCCAATGTTGTTTCAACTATTTTATTTCCTTTTTTAAAAAACGGTGGCATTGATGTTTGGACTCGGGGCTTCAGGCTGGCTCGGTCGGCTCTTCCACACTCGAGCCACACTGACTTTCTAATGGTTCATTGGGGATAAGAGTCTCAGTCATGGCCTTGCCTGCCTGGGCTGGCTTTGAACTACAATCTTTAAACCTCAGCCTCCTGAGGAGCTAGAATGACAGTTGTGAGCCACCAGCACTTGGTAGAAATGAACGTTAAGAACTGAATCTTGGGACATACTTTTCAGGGGTGCTCCTTCCTTCCTTCATTCATTCATTCATCATTCATCAAACATGTATGAAGCACCTGCTGACTGCTGGATGTGATGTAAGATGTGGGGAACCCATTGAGGGATAAGAGAGACAAAAAAAGAACCTTAATTCTCATAGTCCTTTCAATGGGTCCTTCAGTGACATTATTATTATTAATTATTATTATTATTGAGGCTGTCCTCAAACTTGGGATCTGTCTGCCTCAGCCTCCTGAGAATTGGGATTACATGCCATACCTGGCTCAGCTACCTACCCTGTCTGTGAGATTCACAGCCACGTAATATTCTGTTATACGAACAGAATGTGCTTGCTTTATGTGTCCTGTGGTTGGACACAGCATCTGGGGAGTGTCCGGCGCTGGCTTCCTTTATCCTAGATGACCTCCTGCATCCTGGAGACCTTGTATATCTTGGATGATTTCTTCCCCTGCCACCTCCATCCTCCTCTGCTTCAAATCCTGCTTTCACACATCAGAGACCGGCCCTCTGGGTGGGCCAGCCCTGCTGTCCCAGAGCACTGGGGCTCTTCAGGTCGGGAGAACCTTTGCCTCCTGGCTAGACTCCTGGCTTTGACTCCTAGCATGGTGCTGCGGTCCACACTGAAGCTCCCCAAGTCCGGCCAGCTCTGCGCAGGTGCCCGGGGGAGGGAGAGAATGGGGACTCTAATTATGGCTCCGTCATTATAGCAGGAGAGGCGGTGATGAGAAGGTACGGGGTGAATTTTGATCCCGGCTATCTGGTTCTGAGCTGAGAAGAAATCCCCCGTCCTGTGGTGGAGGGGAAGGGGCGGCTGCCTGGGCGGCAGCTGAGCCGAGATGATCACAAACAAGACGTAAATTGGATGCAAACATCTAATTAACCTTCTCCCTTGGTTTCCTCTGCGGGGTGGGGGGGGAGGCCTCTCTGGGCTCTGCTCTCTTCCCTCCGGGAACAGATTTGGAGGGGGGAAGGAGGGGGCGTCAGGAGGGGGGGGGAGGAAGCCAGGCCCTTTCTTCTTCTTCTTTTATTTTTTAAATCCTCTCTCTTTCTCTCTCTCCAATCAGGGGAGATGGCGAGTTTGGGGGGTGTTTGTTTTTATAACTTCTTTTTCTTTCCAAAGCACCTTGGGCCGATCTCCTCTCCTTCCCCCCCCCTGTCCCCCATTTCCGGGGATGTTTCCAAAGTCTCAGGTAGTTGCTGTATGACTCTTCCTTCTCAGTGTTGGGGTCAGGAGGTGTGGAAAAGCCACCTGTCCCAGGTGGTGTTAAAGCTGGTCGGGCAATGGCTCCCTTCTCATTCTCTCTAATGTAATTAAGATGGAGATGCATGGTGGGGGAGGAGGATGCCGTGTCCCCGCGGTCCCCCCCCCCAGGCACACTTGGATGGTTTGAGTCTTGTCTGGATCAATACTTCCTCCAGCAGACTTCCCAAGTGCCCTCCTCTGTGGGCCTGAGCTGTGAAGAAGAGAGTCCCTCACTCAACCATCCATCCATCCGTCCACCATCTATCCATCATCCACCCATCCACATATCCATCCATCCATCTTTCTACCCATCCACCTACCCACCCACCTTCCATCCATCCCACTCCCCATTTATTTACTCATCTGTCTATCACCCATCCGCCATCCATCTTACCATCCATCCATCCACCCATCTGCCATCCATCTTACCATCCATCCATCCATCCATCCATCTGACCATCAGCTTATCCATTCATCCATCCATTTATTCATTCATCTACTTATTCATGGCAGCAGAAATCTCCCTCAATGGCAGGATATGGACTTTGAGGTCCTACACGTCTGGGTTTTGGCCACAGGGAGCCTTTCAAGCTGGCTTCTGCGTCCTTCAGTGACCCTCTGCCCCGTGTGTGTGTGTGTGTGTGTGTGTGTGTGTGTGTGAACAGATAGGAGAAGTCACTCTGACTGCAAAGGCCATGGGTTAGCTGGGCCTCAGTGTCTCCGCTTGCCCGGTCCGGGGTGGGTGTTGCTGGAAGGCAGGTGAGGTGCGGGAGGAGGGGATGTCTCCCCTCCCCCCACCCCTCCACCAGGCAGCTTCTCACAGGGCTCCCTGCCGCCGCCCCTCCCCCACGGCGCCCCCCTTCCTCCTTTCACCCCATCTTCCCCTGGGGCAGTCAGCCAGCAAAAAGAGTCCCTGGGCAGCCATGATGAAGATGAATGTGTGATTGATTCAGCCCCCTCTTTTCCCTCTGCCCTTCTGGTAGAAAATTAAAAGACCATTTGTTAAGGGGCGCAAGTCCTCAGGTGCGTCCCGAGGCTGGACAATTTGTCTCTGTGAAAAAGAAAACCATTATGAGAGAGGCTGGGTGCAGGGGGAGGGGGTTGGGGAAGGGGGGGCCCTGAGGAGAGCAGGGCTGGGGCAGGGGTGGGGGAGGCGAGACAATGGGTATGTGTGTGGTGTGGGGGGGGAGAATGAATACGGGGAGAGGGAAGGAGGGAGAGAGAGCGTGCCAGCCCGGGTTGGGGGGGGTGCTGTGCTCCGGGCTGGAGAGGCTGGGGGGCAGGGGGGAGGGGGGCAGCGCTCAGGGCCGGGGGAGCTCATGTGCTCGGCCTCCGGAGCCAATTCCATTCTCATGACCCTTGTCCAGGACCAGAAGGGTGTCACCGGAGCCCTGCCGCCCTCCATTACGGAGGGTTTGTAAATGACTGTCTTGAAGGAGCGTCTGCTCTTTATAGACCCGGGTGGAGAAAGGGCTGGGAGGAGGAGGAGGAGGGGGTGTCCAGGAGCGAAGCCCCCCTCTTGGGGGTCATTAAGTGATTAGAAAGAAGGGCTAGTTCTCAGTGGCCATTCACGGGAGGCTTGCATTTGTCACCGGCCAGGCGAGGCTATTATTTATTGTTTTTTAAAAGGTTGCTTCTCCGGCTGTCTCCTGCTCTCCCTTTGTGTGCCGGCTTCCTTCTGGGAGCCAAAGCCAGGGGCGGGGCGGGGTGTGGGTGGGGGTCCCCTCCTGGACTCCTCCCGCCTTCCCCCTGTTCCCTCCCCATCCACAACCTCACCCCCCGCCAGCCCTGCTCCAGCCCAAGGACTTTGTCAGCTTTGCTATCACTGACTCCTAAAGACGGGGCTGAGGCTCACTCTCCGCTCTGCCTGCCCAATCTGTCAGCACCACCTTATGCTCTGCTTCCCAGAATTGGGAGACATGGTGTCCACCTCCCCCCACCCCCACCACACTAGATGGGAGGGAAACTGAGGCTTGGAGTCACACAGATGGCGGGAGCAGGGCTGGGGCTTGGAGCTGGGGTCTGCAGTCTGGCGACGGTGGAAAAAGACATTCATAGGAAAGAAAATCCATCCTGTCCTAGCATTCTAGAAAGCTCTTTCATGTGGAAAGAGAAATCTGTGGCCCTCCAGGGAAAGTATGCCATTTTTGTCACCCACGGGGATGAGGCAAAGTGGCCCCTGGAATTTGGACGTTTCCTCCCCTGCAGAAACCCTAACTCTGCCAGGGTCTGAGGGCTGAGCTAGCTGAATAACAGCAGCAGCTGGCCCTTCCTTCCTTCCTTCCCTCCCTCCCTCCTTCCTTCCTTCCTTCCCTCCCTCCCTCCTTCCTTCCCTCCTTTCTTTTTTCTTTCTTTCTCTTTCTTTCCTTCTCTCTCTCTTTCTTTCCTCTATTATTTATGTATTATTACTATTTTTGTTCCATCCTGGGGCTTGAATTCAGGTCCTGGATACCATCCCTGAGCTCCTGTGCCCAAGGCATGAGCTCTATCACTTTGAGCCACGGCTCCGCTTCTCCTTTTTTAGGTTATTGGAGATAAGAATCTGTCTCATGCCTAGCTACTCAGGAGGCCGAGATCTGAGTATCGTGGTTCAAAGCGAGCTCAGGCAGGAAAGTTAAATGAGACTCTTACCTCCAATGAGCCACTGAAAAGCTAGATGTAGAGCTGAAGTGGTAGAGCACTAGCTTTGAGCAAAAGGAGCTCAGGGACAGCACCCAGGCCTAGAGTTCAAGCCCCAGGACTGCTCTCCCCCTTCCCCTCCCCCCAAAAAAAAGTCTCCTAGGACTTGAACTCGTCCTGGAAGATCTCCGTGCGTTGTGTTGCTCAAAGCGAGGGCTCTGTCACTTGAGCCACAGTGTCCAGCTTTTTGATGGCTCATTGGAGATGAGAGTCTCACAGACTTTCCTGTCCAGGCTGACTTTGAACTATGAGCCTTAGATCTCCACCTCCTGAGTAGCTGGGATTATAGGCATGAGTCACTGATGCTGGGTGAAAGGTGATTCTTTTTAAAACCCAAATAAAGAATCCAAAGGAAAAAAAAACATCAGCCCTAAGCAAGCCCATGTTTACCCGGGAAGGAGAACAGCAGTCTTTTCTTTCTTTGCCGGCGAGGACCTTCTTATCACAGATGACAGGACCCCGGGCGGAGGGGGGCTGTCTGTCCCCATGTGCGCCTCCATTTCCCCAACCCATTTTATGCTTCAGAAAAGCATCTGTGTCCCCTTGTCTCTGGGGACCCACGCCAAGTGCCAACGGTCCGCCGGTGTCGCCAGCGCCGTTTGATGCTAATGGCCTCCCTACCCTCCTTAGATTCTGTCACCAGCCAGGTACCTCTGGGTAGGCATGCTGCTCGGCTCTTCCTCTCAGCCGGCTCAAGCCTAGATCTCTGGAAGTTTCTTGTCTTTATGGTATGCACGCATATATGTTCTGCGTGCACGTGTGCGCATGCGCGTGCACACACACATACAAGCTCTGTCCCATTAACCTAAATTAGCTAATAACATCCTTTTTGTGTCTGTATTTCTAGCCACCCCCTACCCCCCCCAGCCCTATTTTTAACTTCTTTAAATAGTCCCTCAACACTCGTTCCCTCTAAAAGCCTTCCCGGCTTATTTTAGACTTGGAGTCAGCAAGCCGTGGCCCCCAGGGCCATCCACCTGTCTTTGTAAATAAAGTTTTATTGGCACGCATCCAGGTTCATTTGTTTACCTAGGGTGTGCGTAAGCTGTTCTGGAGAAACCCAGGCAGAACCGGGGGGGAGACCCGGCGGGCTGCAGATACTACAAGACCAGCTTGCTCTCAGAAAGACCCCCTCCCAGAAAACCTTGACAGACAGACAGAGGCCAGCACCCTGTGCCCCCAGCTCCCTGGGGACCTGAGCAAGGGAGGCTCACCTCCTCTGCTGGTGCCTGGGGGAAGGGGGGAAGGACACACTCTGCCCTTGCTGGCTCTCATCTCCACAGCAGAGCCCCAGTAACTCTGCCCAAGACCCCATCTTCTCTGCCTGTCCCAAGACATCAGCCTCCTCCTGGGGCCCCTTTCTGCCTCCCACATTCCTTCCACAAGCCACGCCACGCAGAGTTCAAACCCTTCACATCCCATCTCCTCCCCCAGGCTCTGCCCTGCCCTCCTGCCACACCACCATGGCTATGGCTTCCCTGCCCCCCCCCGCCACCCCCGACCTTTTGACCGCTTCCATTCACACTGTAGGGTCATCCTCACCCCCAGGGCCTTTGCACTTGCTGCTCCCTTGATCCAAGGGCAGCGTGGCTCATCCCTCACCCACAGGGCTTTCCCTTTTACCTTTCCCAAGCCTCTGCTCACCGGCTGTCTGCTTATTCCAGAATTTCCCCCAAACCCCTCTCCAAGTACGCCTGCTACTTCGTCGTTTTACTTGTCTGTCTCTGCAAGATGAGCACCGAAGTCCCCAGGATGGAGGCCCGGTTTGTACAGACATATGCCTGGGAATGAATGCATGAACCGGCGAGTGGGTGCATGGTGGAGGCTCCTCCCTGGGTCCTTCTAGAAGGGGAAGGCCTGAGGACCCCGGCCCCCCCCCCACCTTCAATCAGGTGTTCCATCTTCTTGAGCCTCATTGAGATGATGAGCCTCAGACAGCTGGCTCCCAGCCAGCGCCGCCAGCCTCCCTGCGGGGCTCAGGAGGAAGAAAGCAGCCCTCAGCCACCCGGGGTGCGGGAGGGAGCCGGAGGGGAGCCCCACGCCGCTGCCTGCCATCCACTCCCGCCAGAGTCCCAGGGCCACACAGCCCTGGCGCCCGGGCGCAGGCTGGCCGTTCTTCCCTCCCTGCGGGGGCCGTTTGTTTGCGCTGGATGGTGAGGGCTTGAGTGGAATTCAGAAAGATCTGAGGCAAGCTCCTGCACCCCAGGTGGAGTGGGGCGGGGAGGGCAGAGTCCTCTTCCTGCCCCCCCCCGCGGGTCAGCAGGGTCAGAGGCAGTGACCCCACCATCTCACCCCACCTCTGTCCTCACCCATCTTTCCAGACCTTCCCTTCTCTTCCCTCCTCCCTTCTTCCCTCTGTCTTTCCTTCCTTTCCTCCCTCCTTCCTTCCCTTCTTTCCTCCCTTCTTCTTTCATTCCCTCCTTCCTTCCTTCCTTTTTTCCCTCCCTCCCTCCCTCCATCCTTCTTTCCGTCTTTGCCTGTCTGCTTCTATCCTTCTATCCAGCTGCATATATATATATATATATATTTTTTGCCAGTCGTGGGGCCTGAACTCTGGGCCTGGGCACTGTCCCTCAGCTCTTCAGCTCAAGGCTAGCACTCTACCACAGAGCCACAGCGCCACTTCTGGCTTTTTCTGCTTATGTGGTACTGAGGAATCGAACCCAGGGCCTCATCCGTGCAAGGCAAACGCTCTACCACTGAGCCACCTTCCAAGCCCCTGCATATTTTTTTTTATCACTAACCTTCGACGTCTATTTCTATCCATCGAGTCAACAGTTCATCTCCACGTCTTCCTTTTCTCTCCTCACTTCTTTCTTCTTCTTCCATCCATAAACCTAGCACTCTCAAGCTGGGTGCCAGTGGCTCACACTTGTAATCCTAGCTCTCGGGAGGCTCAGAGCTGAGGATCCAGGTTCAAAGCCAGCCCAGGCAGGAAAGTCCATAAGACTCTTATCTCCAATGGACATCATTTCCCGCTTTTTGCTGGCTAAGGCTCAAGTGGTAGAGTGCCTTCAGCAGAACAGCTCAGGGACAGCGCCCAGGTCCTGAGTTCAAGCCCCAGAAATGACACTCTTTGGTAACCTTTCCTCCTCCCTCCTCCACTGCTTATCTTACCTTGAATATTTATTTACCATCTCTCTAGCCACCTGTGTGTTTACCATCCACCCCCCCACAGCATCCATCCATTTATCTTTTAGCCATCATCCATCTATCATCTGTCCATCCATCTATCCATCATCCATCCGTCCATCTACTCACTTACGCCTTCAACAAACCCTCCACCATGTGCACGCCAGGCTCTGTGTGCAGGCGCAGAGGGAGAAGTCAAAGAAGAGCTTCACACGGCATGCAGTAGGTGCTCAATAAATGCTCACTAGGCCTGCCTGGCACAAGTTTCTCCAGGCCATGTGTGGTCCAGCCTCCTGGCTCTCCCAGGGCCCCGGCTGACGTGTGGGGAAGAGATAAGTGAGAGGGCGGGACATGCCGTTGCCAGTCCCCCTTTCCAACTTTTCTCTCCTCTCCCACAAATTCCCCAGCCGCCCTGGTCCCCAGGGGAGCCACGCCTGGCCTCAGCTCAGGAGAAACCGGGCGGGCTGCTGCGTCCCGCAGGCCTCTCCCTGCCAGGTTTGCGGACCACATGGCCCAACTAGGAGGAAAATCCACACATGTGGCTTGTGTTTTATTCTTTGGGGACACCAAGTGGAGTTGGGGTACTGGCTTCCCCCAGCCCAAGTATTCAAACCCCACCACAGCTTGTCGGGGAAATGTTATGGCTCCCCAAGCTTACCAGAGGCCATGAGATCCCTTGAGATCACCCTCAAGGAAGCAATGAACCCAAGTCATGGCTAGACCATTTCAGAAGATATGGCCCCGTGCTGGTAGGGACTGGGGCTCCAGGAGATGGTTTTGTTGCTCTCTGTGTGTGTGTGTGTGTGTGTGTGACTGCGTGGCTCCGCAGTTCCTGTGTCTTTGTTTCTTTTATTCTTTTTGTCAGTTGTGGGGCTTGAACTGAAGGCCTGGGCGCTGTCTCTGAGCTCTTCTGCTCAAGGCGAGTGCTCTACCACTTTGAGCCACAGCTCCACTTCCGGTTTTCTGGTGGCTCATTGGAGATAAGAGTCTCATAGACTTTCTTCCCCGGGCTGGCTGTGAACCTTGATCCTCAGATCTGACTCCTGAGTAGCTGGGGTGGCAGGTGTCAGCCCCTGGTGCCCGGTTTTCTTTGTTTCTTTCACTCTGCTGTGGTTCTTCAGACATCCTCTGCTATGTGGCTCAGGATGGCTTGGAACTCCCGGTCCTGCAGCAGCCTTGGCCTTTGAGTGCTGGGATTACAGGCAGGCGCTACCACACCTGGCTCACTCCATCCTTGGAGGGCTACCAAGGAGCCAGTCTCAGCGTGGTGCTCTTGCTGGGGAGCCCTCTCCCCCCAGAAGTCTTCATTCAGCCCTTGCAAACCCCCAATGCAAGAGGTAGGGCGCAGCCTGCACCGACTCTGGCCCGCCCGCCCCGCAGCCCCCTGCCTCTTTGTCTCTCTACCCTTGGGACAAATGTCTCATTCCCCAGGGTGTGAAGGGGAGAATTAATCACCCAGGGGAGATGGGTGAGCCTGCTGACTTGGCAGGGACAGACAAAGAGAAATCGGGCGGCTCACAGATTGGTTTGGTCCCCCATTAAGGGCAAAAAAAAAAAAAGGCGCAGTTTGCAATTACAGATGTGAGACACTGGAGCCAGTGGCTCCTGTCCTCCCCCTTCCCCCTCCCCCTCCCCCTCCTCCTCCCCTTGCTGCTCTGTGCTTCCTGGAGACATGGCTGCCCCTTCCCACCCAGCCACATGACCTCCCTCCCTCCCCACACCAGGTCCGATCTGGTTCAACATGGCTGTGGTGACTTAGATCTTCTTTAAAGAGTGTGAAGGGGAGATGAGGGGACGGGGTGGGTTCATGGGTTCAACAAGTATTTACTAAGCCATTACTATAAGCCAAGCACTGGGCTAGCTGAGCCAGACCCAGCCTGGAGGGAGACGGATACGGTAGCAGCCCAGCTGAGCTTCGGCCCTCAGGCGAGACAAACTGCCAGCGATCCCCACCCGATGAAGGAATGAAAAGTTAGGTTTTAGGCTGTTGAGGTGATGGGAACTGAGAGTAAGCCCAAGAGTTAAAGCCAGAAAGGTGCTCTGCCTGGAGGAGATGGCTGGTGCTAAGGTCCTGGCGTAGAAATGAGTTTGGTCAGCCAGGTTGGAGATTGCCAGTACCTGGGCCTGTGGCTTGATTTGTGAACCGCACCCTGGAAGGTGTGGCTGAGTGAAAGCGAATCTATGCAGGTCCAAGGCAGACACACAGAAGGGAGGGGCAGGGGGAACATGCCGGGAACGGGCCAGGGGAAAAGAGAGGCAGGGACTAGAGCCACACAGTCCCTACCCGGGGCTGCAGAATGGAGAGAAAGCGCCGGAAGGGAAGAGTCTTCCCTTGGAGGCGCAGGGAGAGTGGGCGGGCCCACGCCTTGGGCTCGGCCTCTTGGCCTCCAGAGCCCAAGGAGAACAGATCGCTGCAATTTTAAGCCACTTACATGCAATCCTCAGCTATGGCCGCCCTGGGGACTCACTCAGCCTGTCCCAGGAGGGCTGGAGGCGGTGGCCTGGCTGGGGGCTGGGGGGGAGGGGGAAAGGCTGACGGCCTGAGGGGAAGTCTGGGTGGGGGTAACCCCCCTACTGTCCAGATGATGAGTGGGGGCTGGAGAAGGGCTGTGGTTCACTCAGACTTGCTCAGTGTCCTGTAATGTGGCAGTCACATTCTTCAGAGAGAGAGAGAATATAAGATAAACCCTTCCAAGACCCCCCAGTGGCCTACTTCAGACACTCCCCCGCCCCCCAATAATTCATTCAGGCTTCGGTCCATTGATGGATAGACCCATGGAGGAACCCAGGATCCGGAGGCCCCGCCCCCGGGCACAGTTCCTGACCTTCGGGGCCCACGTGACCTTCAGGAAGCCGTTCGGAGCCCAACTTCAACAGGCACAGACTTGAAGCGAGGCCTGAGCCCATGGCCGACACAGCATGACGCCCCAGAGACCCAGCGGCCTCTCACTGGTTCCTACCTCTTGTCACAATGGGGAAACTGAGGCAGGGGGAATTGGGCTGCCTGTATGGAGCCTGTGGTGGGGCCAGCGTGTGTCCTCCGGCCTTTCCCTCTCTCCTGTTGTCCTTGGGACAGGTGCACACACCCCCTCCCCAAAGGGACTGGGGAGGCTCTCTGTCTTCAGCCACGTCCAGGCAAGGAGAAGGGGGGGCTCAAGCCTGTGCTGTCCTGCCTCGGTGTCCCTCCCCAGGCCCAGCCTTGTGCCCTTCCCGTGTCCTTGACCCCGCATGCCGAGAGGTCACCGTCTCATCTGTATGACTCCCGCAGAAAGCCAGCGCCGGTGCCAATGCATCACCGAGTGGCCGTCACGCCAGCGCCGGGGTGTCATATCCATCCATCTTACTCCAACCGCGCCTGTCACCAAGCAAGGGAGGCTGGGGGGGGCAGGGGGAAGATGGATGGGGCAAGGGGGGGGAGGCTGAGAGGCAGGGGTGGGAGTGGGGAGCAGGGAGGGAGCAGAGGAGGAGGAGGAGTGTGGAGAGGAAAAGAGGAGAGAAAAGGAAAAGAAGGAAGGGAGGGAGGGAGGAAGGATGGAAGGAAGGAAGGATCAGGATCAGAGATGGTGGAAGAAAAGAGGGAAAGAAAGAGATGAGGGAGAGAGGTGGGCAAGAACAGGAAGGATGGGTGGGCACGAGAGAAGTTAAGAGGGCAGGGGAGGGGGACGGGAGGAGGAGATGGAGGGAGAAAAGGCAGAGAAACGGGGCTGGAGGAGCCTCACCCCTGAGAAGCGGGAGGGGTGGGCCTGGCAAGGCAACGGAGGGACTGGGGGTAAATCAAGGCCTCAATGTGTGTGTGGGGGGGTGCCTCTCAGCAGGCGGGCTTTCAGGATGAGGCTCCAAGCTGTCCCCAGTCCCGTAGGGACCATGGCAAATGGATGCCAATCTTCCTCAGCTCAGCAAGGCCTGCTCGCCTTGCCATCCGCACCCATCGAGGTTTAGGGGCCATTCATTGAAGGGTGTTGCGGGCTACAGGGGGTTTAGAGATGTGCTGAAGTCCTAGAAATCAAACCACATGAGCACCTAGCCATGACCTGGGGCTCAGATCCAGAGCCTGGCAAGCTAGGGAGGAGGCTGGCCGGCAGTGGTGCCTCGAGGCAGGAGGGCAGCACTGGTCAGGAAAGGGGGGAGGAGCGTCTGGCCCAAGGCCTGGGGTGGGGGTGGCGGTCTGGTGACATCCCTTAGTCCTGCTTCTCATGGCAACATATGTGACTTCTTGAAACAGGAAATCACCTATGCATTCCTATTGCAGTCCTGCGTGGCTGCTTAAGGCACCGCCCCTGAGGCTGACATGGCCACCCCTGAATTCTGTCAGTTGTGTGAATGACCGGCCGGATGACTCTCCTGGTGTCTGCTGAGGTGGCTCGTGTGGCTCACGTGGGAAGGCTGTGTCTCCACGGTCGGTGTCTCCTCCCACCTCCACGTGGCTGCCTGAGCTTCCTCACAGTATGGCCGCCTCCACGGCACCACCTGGCTGGGACCTGGCTTCAGAGAGGAAAAAGTCAACACGCTGGGCTTGGAAGTCTCAGAACATCCATTCCATTGAATTCTATGAGACCAAAGCAAGGCCCGGGACAGGCAGTAAAAACACTTCACCTTCCGCTGGGGGGGAGCAGCCTCCGTGGGGGGTGGGGAGGGGAGCCGTCCTCAAAGGGCGAGGCCTAAGTTATTCCTGCGGGGGGGCCTCTGTCCCTCAGCCGTCCAACACTGTGACGACATACTGGAGGGCGTCACTTGCAGGAGGAAAGTTTCCATCAGGCTCACAAGTTCGGCCCACTGCTGGCCAGCTCCCTTCGTTTGGTCTTGGGTGAGGTGGAACGGGGCGGTGGCGGCGGTGGGGGCTTGGAGGCTGCTGCTTCCCTGTGGCAGCCAGGAAGCAGGGAGAGGGAGAGGGAGGCAGAGAGCAAACAGAAGTCTCCATCTTCTCCCAACCCAATCTTGAAATGATGCTCATCTGTTTTCCTGTGGTTTACCCACGAGGAGTGAGTGAGTGAGCAGGCCCTGCACAGTCTCCATGCCTGACAGCCACACGGGGCATGGGGTCCTGGGAAGTGAGGATCTTTCCCTAGGTGGGGCTGTGTTATTGGGGGCCATCTTGGAGCGGCCATCTTGGAGCGGCCATCTTGGAGCCTGCCTTCCACAGCCACTGGGTTCTATTCTTGTCATCCTCAAGTGTCCTCTAGGATAAACAACAGTTGCTTAAACATTCTGACTTTCTTTAATAGATTCACACCCCCCCCCTTTTTTTTGTTTTTGGTGATAGTCTTGGTGGTGTTTGAACTCAGGGTCTGGATACTGTCCCTGAACTCTTCAGCTCAAGGTTAGTGCTCTACCACTTGAGCCACTTCTAGCTTTTTGGTGGGTCATTGGAGGTGAGTCTTATGGATTTCCCAGCTCAGGCTGGCATTGAATTGTGATCCTCAGATCTCAGCCTCCCTAGTAGCAAGGATGAGAGACATGAGCCACATACTTTTTTCTTTTTTTAATAGATTCTTGATACCACCCTCAAGGTCAGGGCAGAGTCCCGGAGGGCCCCCAGCAGCATTCTCTTCGTTTTGGTGTCTGTCCTCTAGCAGATAATAAGCAAGTGTGAACACTGCTGATTTGGGGTGTGGATGAGTTGGTGGCTGGGTTGATTCGGGGTGTGGATGAGTCGATCGCTGGGGCGAAGCACCCAGAGGGGGTGAGGGCGGATTGAAAAATTAGTACCTGTGGAGAAAAGAGCTGAGCTTGGCATTTCCTTCCCACGATCCACAGAAGAGACAGATGAGTGGAGTCTTGTTGGTTTGGGGTTGCGCGGGAGGCGGGGCAGGGGTCTTTTTGAGACTCTTGGGAAGAGTGGGGAGGAGGCTTTTCTGTGATAGAAAAATGCATTCTCCACAGTACTGCTGTGGATTCCTTTGACTCTGCTCACAGAGAGGTAGCCACTGCTCGGTGACATCATGGTCACGTGCTGAGCCCCTGCACACTCAGAGCTGGGGAGAATGCCTTGGAAGAAGAGTCTGTTTGTGCTGGGGACATACGCCAGCTACCTGGATGGGAGACTGGGTGCTGTTCTAAGGAGACAGTCCCCAGAGGGTAAGGACCTGGGTTACTGATTCTGCATCTCCCTGTGAACAGGATTCCTGATCTAGCACCTCCTTCCCTGATCTAGAACCTCTCTCCCAGATCCCAAACCTTCTCTCGGGTCCAGGACATCCTCCTAGATCCAGAACCTGCCCCCAGATGTAGAACATCTCCCTAGATCTAGAGCCTTCTTCCTTGATCCAGAACTTTCCCTCTGATACAGAATGCCCTCCTAGATCTAGAACCTGCCTCTTCCCAGACCCAAAACCCAGATCTAGAACCCGCCTTTCAGGCCCAGAACTTCCCCCCAATCTAGAACCTTCTTCTGAGATCTAGAACCACATGTTCTTTCCAGTCCATGTGAGGACACACGGACGGTGTCTAAGATGACAGAACTTTGCAGCTCTCTAGGAAGGCCTCATGCACAGCCTGGCCTGGGTGTTTGCTTCCTTCCTCCTGCTCATTCTTTCCTGGGCTGTGTTTGGGTAGGATTGGGAAATTCGTCTGGAAATTTCTGTTCTTTGGCAAAAATGTAAACTCAGTTCTTGCTGAATGCGTCCATGCATTTCCCCACTTAGCCTTTAGCAGGTTGAATTTCAAGCCTTAGGTGCCAAGCTCTCTCAGTCCTGGGAGACAGGGTGTGAATGCTGAGGACCTGCAGCCACGTTGCACAGAGATGCGAGGAACATACGTGCTCAGGGAGAGGATGGAAGAAGGTCCCAGCATTGGTCTCGAGATGAGGCGCTTTTATCTTTTACGTCTGAACAGAGTCTGTTTGACATGACGGTCCTCCCTCACTGTCAGGGTGACACTCTACTTGGTGTCCAGCTCTGGTCCCAGCTCCTTGCCGCCTGGCCCTCACTCTTTCCTTCCTCGCCCTGCGCAGGACGGGGTGGCCTCTCTCTACAGGTCCCACTGCTGCGTGGTGTCCCAGTGCCCTCCCAGGGGAGTGAGGACCGCGAGATGGGGAAGGACGAAGGATTTCATCCTGGTGACAGAGTGACGCTGCTCTCTGCCCCCCCCAGCTCCTGCTGGGAGAAAAGATGGGGGGCAGCAGGGAGATAAGACACCAGGGAGGCCCCTCCCACAGGCTCAGCCTGGCCATGGGGGGGGAGGAAGGCGAAGGAGGGGGAAAGGGGGAGGAGAGGAGGAGAGGACAGGAAAGGAGAGTACAAATCAGATGATCTGCCTTGAGTCTCTGTCCACAGTCGATCACTAGATGAGGTTTTGAAACCGCTCACACACACGTGTGCACACACATGCACACACGCACGCACTGCACCTCCTCTACTGAGCTGTGGAGTCCAGATATCTTTGTGAGCCTCTGGCGGTGTGTCTCTCCCAGGGATGGCCACAGAGAGCATTTCCAACCACAATGGTCCCAGAGGGCCTGCTTCGCAGCTGGAGCGTGGAAATGGGCCCTGCTGGCCAGTGCTTCCTCCGTCCCCTCCCTGTGCCCACCCATGCCCGTCTGCAGCACCTACGCAGGGGAAGAAATCAGATCCATCATTCAGTGCGTTCTCCCCTCCCCCACATACCCAGGTACCCTGCAGCCTCCCCGAGACACACACACACACACACACACACACACACATGCACACACATGGGCCTCATGCTGGATGTACACACACACCTAAACACTTGCAAACATAGAATCAGGACACACAAAGACACAGGCTACAACACACACACACACACACACACACACATACACACATGCTACAAGTAATTCTCACGTGACTAATCACTCCGTCCTGTGTGTGTGTGTGTGTGTGTGTGTGTGTGTGTGTGCGTGGTGTGTTTTTCCCAGCACCCTCCTGGCAGGCACACGCCGGCCAGCCACCACTTGAATTAGCACCAAAGGATTATGGGACCCTGGGCCATTAATCTAGGTGACAAACAGGACTCAGAAGGCATATTTGCACCCCGAAATTGAAAAGATTAGGCCATATTTGTCAAGGATTGGTAGGGCTTTATCGCCTCCCCGGCAGATGCTGTTAAATATTCATGAGCTCTGTAAGTGGGAGAAACCCTAGCTAGACCGGAAGACTTTAGCTGCTGAGGGAGAGGAGGGAGAGATTTATCTGAACTCAGCAAGGGATGAAAGGTATGAGAATTGCGTACTGGCTCCATCTCCACCGGGGCGGGGTCCTGGGCTTCTTTGTGAGGAAGGATGGGGGGCTCCAGTGGTTAGGCCAGTCAGGGTGATGGGCAGGGGAGAACTCTATCTTTCTGAATTGTGGGTAATTGTTTACCTGCTGCCACCTAATACACAGAGAATTCCCCAAGGGGTGCACCTCTGGCTTGAACGGAGTCCCATTCCCCATCTCCTAGTGTTTAGCACCCCCCCATTTAGCACCAATGAACTGGGTACAGTGGCCTACATCTGTCATCATAACTACTCAGGAGGCTGAGATCTCAGAAGCGTTATTCAAAGCTAGCCTGGGTAAGAAAGTCTGTGAGACCCTTATCTCCAGTTAACCACCAAAAAGCCAGAGGGGGTGCTGTGGCTCAAGTGGTAGAGCGCTAGCCTTGAGCAACAAAGCTCAGGGACAGCACCCAGGACCTGAGTTCAAGCTCTCCAGGACTAGCATGAGTGCACCTGTGGAGAACAGATTCAAAAACAGTGATACTGGCTGGAGTCCTAGAGGGTTAAATTGAGCTTTTGGCGCCTGTATTCAGTAAGTACTCAATAATTGCAGCTGTTGGGGTAGGAAGACTGAACCACAGAGTTTCTCTCTGGACTCAGCAAACATTAGACAGTGAAGCTGGGCGGTCTAGCAGGGGAGCTCCTAGCTTATGTATGCATGCATGCATACATGTATGTATCTATCTATCTATCTAATCTATCTATTGTCATTTGTGGGGCTTGAACTCAGGGTCTGGGCATTGTCCCTGAGCTTTTATGCTCAAGGCTAGTGCTCTACCACTTTGAGCCACAGTGCCACTTCTGGTTTTCTGGTGGTTCACTGGAGGTAAGACTCTCATGGACCTTCTTACCCTGGCTGGCTTTGAACCTCGATCCTCAGATCTCAGCCTCCTGAGTAGCCAGGATGACAGGCGTGAGTCCCCAGAACCCAGATTCTATCCTTTAATTTAAAGTTAAGTGAACTAAAACATAAGAATCCAGTCCCTCGGTTACTCTAGCTCGGATCCCACTGCTCCTCAGCTCCCTGGCTGCCATGCTGGAGAGCTGGGAAGTGCAGTGTTCTCTGACTGCAGAAAGTTCTAGCTGACACTCAGCAGGTCTCATCCCAGGGCCCTCCCCCCCACCCCCAGGCTTTGGAGGATTTAATTTACCTCTGGGAGGGTACAAAAGTCAAGGACAGTTGTCAAACTCTGGGTGGTTCAAGGTGACAGCAGATTCCTCTGTGGGGAGACCCCCGTGGCCTGGGTGTGGGGTTCCCACCCCTGCTCAGAGCCAGCACGGAGGAGGGCATCCCCAGAACACAGTTTGAGAAGCACACCGACACACTAATTTCCATAGCCTACCCCCATGATCCGTGATGATGGAAAAATGGGGGAGGAATGCTTGGTCCAATCTCCCCACCTGACTACCGGCTCCATCAATGCCCCCTTTCTTCCCACCTCCCCTCACCCATCCAACTGGGGGCTGGGAGCACATGTGCAAATAAACCACCAGACCCGCCATGCTTCCCCTCTGGCTTTATGGAGTCAGGCCTGGCCCCCGCTCCCACACCCCTGCGCCTAGCTGGGGTCGTCGGCAGCATCTGGGTGGGGGACTGCTGGCATCTGGTAAGCTGTGATTTTGCCCAGGCCGCTGAGGCTTAGCCAGGAAGCAGGTGACTGCTGGCGTGCAGGGGTGGGTGGGGCAGGAACGTGCTCTCCTGGGGGGGGGGAGGGACCGCAGGGGAGGGTCGGCAAGGGCCCTCAGGGGCCAGTACTGTCCTGGGGTCTTGTCCCTCTGATGCCCAGAGTGGCAGGATACACTTGCCCATATTCCCCAGCCAGGATGTCTTCAGGGTCGTCGGTCCCAAAGGCAGTAGGGACTCTTGGCCATTCTGCAAGGGCAGATGGGATTGTGCGTCTAGAGCTGGGTGTGGTGGCTCACGCCTGGAATCCTAGCTACTCAGGAGGCAGAGATCTGAGGATTAAGGCTCAAAGGCAGCCCTGGCAGGGAAGTCCCTGAGACAATCATGTCTCAATCAACCAGCAAAAAGCCAGAAGTGGCGCTGTGGCTCAAGCAGTAGAGCGCTGGCCTTGAGCACAATAGGTCAGTGATAGTGCCCAAGCCCTGAGTTCAAGCCCCAGGACACCCATGGGTGCCCACACACAGACACACAGACACACAGACACACACACACACACACACAATCACAAAGTGATCAGAAACAAGTACTCGGCAGAGCAGGGAAGAGCAGAAGAAATCTACCTGTGTTGAACCATTGTGTGCGCCTCGTGGCCAGAAGCCCGTCTCTCTCTGTGACACAAGAGAGCACGGTGGCAAAATGTACCTTGATCTATTTCTCCTGGTAGCCATTTGAACAACAACAATAACAGGAATCCATCATTTCCTTCGCTGGCGATGGAGGGTGGTGGGGGTCTGTTTTTCTTCTGGTGTGGACAGAAAGCTCTTTATTCTCTTCTTGTTTGGGAAGATTTCTGCCTAAGGAGCCCCGTCTTGCTCCCCTCTGAGGGGAGGCTAGGCAGAGGGTTGGGATGAAGAGCTGGGAGAAAGATCACCTGAGCCCCAGGTGAGCTTCCAAGCTTGGACAAGGCGATGCATCTCTTTAGAAGTGGAGGGAAGCTAGCCACAGGCTCTGGGCTCATGCTTGTCATCCTGGCTATGTAGGAGGCTGAGATTGGGAGGCTGGAGGCTGGAGGCCAGCCTGAGCATGCATTCTCCATTGGGAGACTGAGATCGAGAGGACTGCAGTTCTAAACCAGCCCAAGAAGAAAAGGTCCAGGAGACTTCATCTCAACAGAAACAACCAGATCTAGTGCGGCAAGTCTGTCCTCCCTGCTAGGATGTAAGCTGGAACTAGGCGGATTGAGGTCCAGGCATGTGCCCGGTCAGAAATTGAGACTTTATCTAAAAAAAAAAAAGTCCTGCTGTGGTCCTGCATGTGTGGTAATTCACACAGGAGCCTGGGAGGACTCTCCTCCTCGCTCTTGAGCTAAAGTCTCTCCACCTCTGGGCCTCGATTTTCACATCTGCAGAATGGTCCACGGGAGACCCCTCCTTTTCAGGACCTAGAAAATCGCTGTGTTTCCATCTCTTGGAGGGGAGGGACAGCAGGCCTGGGGCTCAGGAGCAGAAAAATGCCAGGGGCCTTGATGCCCTGTGCCAGGAAAGCCATAGAGCCCAGCAAGCTGGGGGCAGGAGTGGAGAGGGCGAACGGTGGGGGGGTGGGGAGGGGGGAGGACAAAGGGGGCAGGAAGCAGATGGAGAAGAGCAGCCCCCGGTGAGACCGGCCCAGGCAGGACTCGCTGGCCACGATCGCAGCCCAGCGGCGGACGGAGCGGGGCGTGCGGCTCCGGCAGACCTCCAGCTTTCTGCAGATGGAGGGCGGGGAGCTAATGAGCAGGAGAGGTGCAAAGAATGTCTCTGTGTTAATTCCCTGCGCCTCTCTCCGGGGCGGTGGGGGGGGGTGGCCAGCTGGTCAGCCGCCAGCTGGGGCTTCGTGCCAGGCAGGCGGTGCCCTGGCAGCCTGTTTACCCACCTTGTGCCTGCTGCCTCTGGCCTTGGGCAGGTGATATGGGGAGCGGTGGTGGGGTGGGGGCGTCGGGCTTCCCCCTGGGGGCTTGGTCACGGGGAGTGTCCAGGAGCTGGGCCCAGACAACAGCGGATACTGCACGTGCAGGGTTTTCTCCCTCGGACGCCTCGGCATCGGGGACCAGATAATTCTGTGTTTGGAGGTCACCTGGGTGTGGCGGGACCTGGGTGACGTCCTTGATCTCCGCTCACCAAGTGTCACCTCTTCCCAAGGTGACAAACCCACATCTGGTCCCCTTGGGAGGAGTGCCAGGTTATGTCCTAGTGTGCAGATGGGGAAACTGAGGCTCAGAAAGGGGATACCGAGGGAGACAAATTAGGAATATATATATATATATATGGAATATATATTATTAAGAATATATGTTAGGGGGCTGGGAAGGTGGCTCAGTGGTAGAGTGCTTGCCTTGTATGGCTGAGGCCCTGGGTTCGATTCCTCAGCACCATATAAGCAAAAAAAAAAAAGAAAGAAAAAAGCCGGAAGTGGCGCTGTGGCTCAAGTGGTAGAGTGCTAGCCTTGAGCTGAAGAGTTGAGGGACAGCGCCAGGCCCAGAGTTCAGGCCCCACGACCGCCCCCCCCAAAAAAGAATATATGTTAGGAATTAGAAATATTAGGATTATGTATATATATTAGTATTATATAGGAATAAATATGGAATATATATGATTATATATTGGGAATATATATTAGAAATACCTATTAGATTGGGAAGGAATATATTTTATAGGAATATATAAGGAATATTAGGGATATATATAGATATATACATATACAGAGAGAGAAGGAGAGGGAGAGAGAGAGAGGGAGAGAGAGGGAGAGAGGGAGGGAAAGAGAGGGAGGGAGAGAGAGAGGGAGAGCGCGTGCCCCAGGGAGGCAGCACCTCCTGCTCTTTCTGGAGAAGTGGAAACTGCACAGGAGGGCCTGGAGCTCCTCCCCTGTGAGAGTCCAGGTAACAGCTCTGAGGAGGCGCGACCCCGAGGACTCTGGAGCCCCCTTTCCCCTTGGGGTGAAGTGAGTGATAACTCAACAGATGCCAAAAGGAAAGGCCACCGAGAGGGGCCGCAGGGGCCTCAGGGAGCCTCAGGGGGCCCCAGGGGCCTCAGGGGGCTGCAGGGGCCTCAGGGAGCCTCAGGGGGCCTCAGGGAGCCTAAGGAGCCTCAGGGGGCCGCAGGGGCCTCAGGGGGCCTCAGGGGCCTCAGTGGGCCGCAGGGGCCTCAGGGAGCCTCAGGGGGCCACAGGAGCCGCAGGGGCCTCAGGGAGCCTCAGGGGGCCGCAGGGGGCTGCAGGGGCCTCAGTGGGCCTCAGGGAGCCTCAGGGGGCCACAGGAGCCGCAGAGGCCTCAGGGGGCCGCAGGGGCCTCAGGGAGCCTCAGGGGGCCACAGGAGCCGCAGGGGCCTCAGGGAGCCTCAGGGGGCCACAGGAGCCTCAGGGGGCTGCAGGGGCCTCAGGGAGCCTAAGGAGCCTCAGTGGGCCGCAGGGGCCTCAGGGGGCCGCAGGGGCCTCAGGGGGCCTCAGGGGCCTCAGGGGGCCTCAGGGGCCTCAGGGGGCCGCAGGGGCCTCAGGGGGCCTCAGGGAGCCTCAGGGGGCCGCAGGAGCCTCAGGGGGCCGCAGGGAGCCTCAGGGGGCCGCAGGAGCCTCAGGGGGCCGCAGGAGCCTCAGGGGGCCGCAGGGGGCCTCAGGGGGCTGCAGGGGCCTCAGGGGGCCTCAGGGGCCTCAGTGGGCCGCAGGGGCCTCAGGGAGCCTAAGGAGCCTCAGTGGGCCGCAGGAGCCTCAGGGGGCCGCAGGGGCCTCAGGGGGCCTCAGGGGGCTGCCCATCCCCAGGCCCACGTCAGCTCTTTTCCACAAGGAGTCTGTACTCTCCTCTTCCTCTTTCTTTCCCCCTCCTCCTCTTTCCTCCCTTCCTCTTTGCTTGGGAAGCGGCCTGGGTTGGGGGCTTGTAGCTGAGGGACCGTGCCTCAGTTTCCCCTGACGTCTTTTCTCTTCCTTTCAAGTAAATGTTGTCTCTGTGCCCACTTTTCTTGCCTCATGATTCTCCATCTGGGGCCATTCCTCCTGGAAGCAGTCTGTTACCATCTCTGCCAACTAGTTTGGCTCCCAGAAGAAGGTTCTTAAAGCCGGGTATGAGTGGCTCACCCCTGTCATCCCAGCTACTCAGGAGGCTGAGATCCCAAGGATCATGGTTCAAAGCCAGTCTGGGCAGGAAAGTGTGTGAGACTCTTATCACCAATGAACCACCAGAAAACCAGAAGAGGCGCTGTGGCTCAAAGTGGTAGAGGGCTAGTCTTGAGCTGAATTGCTCAGGGACAAGCCCAGGCCCTGAGTTCAAATCCTGTGACCGACAAAAAAGAAAAAGGCCCTTAACTTCTTACTCCATCTTTTTGCATCCTTTCTTTCAGTTCTGTCAGACTGACACACGGAGCTGACCCCTGGATGGCCACCGTGGCTGATGCCCTGCAGGACTAGGTCTGCCCACTGGATGCCAGCCTTGTCCCCTCCCTTCCTTACCCCCGGGAAGATTTGCTGCTTGGATATGTTTTTCAGATATGGAATCCCAGATTTTTCTCTGTCTCTATTTCCATCACCAGGATCATACTGAATGCATGGTTCTGGAACTTGCTTTTCTCATTCTCACTCTGCAGCGGGGTAGCACGGTGCCTAGGGATACATTATATACATAGCATGTCATCTGGTGCGTCAGTTTACACATGGACACACACAGATACTGCCCACTTGATACACACTTGAGACTAGCAGTTTTCTCTGAGGAGGTAGATCACCGAGTGTGGGTTGGAGGAGATGGCAGGGCACTCTAAGTTTGTACCGCACCCTCCGGAGCTTTATAATGTTTTCTTCATCCATCATCCACTTGCTTTCAATGTTAAATCTATTAGCCACAGAGGCCCAGGATGTAGCTCAGAGGTAGAGAACCTGCCCAGCATGTGCAAAGGGCCTGGGCTTGATTCCTCAGACCACAAAAATCAAACCCCAAACCCCAAATGAATAATCTAGTTGGTAATCCATAATCTTCCCCCCGATCTGTGCCAGTCCTGGAACTTGAACTCAGGGCCTTGATACATACTTTCTCTGAGATTTCATGCTCAAGGCTAGCACTCTACCATTTGAACCACAGCTCCCCTTTCAGCTTTTTGGTGGTTCATTGAACATGAGTCTCATGGGCTTTGCTGCCTGGGCTGGCTTTGAACCTCAATTCTCATATCTCAGCCTCCTGAGTCACCGGGATTACAGGCGTGAGCCACTGCTCGCTCCTGGCTCTGGTCAACTCTTGGGGTGAGGGGAGGGGCCTCTCATCAGGGCCTAGAGGGACGTGGGGCCTCAGGTCACCCCATCCCTGGTGCCTGCCGCGGGCCCCCGGCCCCCTCAGCTTCCGTGTCATCCACCACGCGCCGCGCCGAGTGGTCCCCGGATGACTAACAGGTGACTTGGCTAATGCGGGATAAATGGGATGGCAGGGCGGAGGCAGCAGCTGGCGAGGCCAGGCGGCCGGCCTTTCTGAAAATAGTCTCCGGCCAGGAGCTCAGTGCTCAGGGTCTGGGTGTGCTGGGGGAGGGAGGAGGACGCCTTGCTCTTCTCTTCCCCTCCTCTCCTCCCAGCCGGGGGCTCCCAGGCCTTGGGATGGGTGAGTGCCTGTGGCCAGCCTCCACGCTGGGCTGTGGCATTAGTGCCAGGGTGAAGGAGCCGCCGGGCTGCTCCTGGGCAGGGGATGGGGGGGTGATGGCGGTGGGGCGCAGATCACGTGAGTGAGATCACGTGACAGGGCGTGGGGGGGAGGGAAGGGCTGTGTAATAGGAAGCAGGGGAGGTGAGTGGGTCAAAGGGGGGGTGGAGGAGGGTGGGAAGGGAGAAAGATCAGGAGGGAGAGGTGCAGCCGGAAGAGAGCACAGCAGAGCAGGGGTGGGGTGGGGGGGGGTCACAGGAAATGGAGAGCAACCAAGGAGGGCCCCCCCCCGCCCCGGGAAAAGCAGGATGAAGCCCAGGCCTGGAGGCAGAGGCACCAGAAGGGTGAGAGGAAGGAAGTGAGCTGTGGCAGGGGGTCCTGGGGTCCCCCAGGGCTGTGTGGCTACAGTGGGTGTCCCCTCCTGCGGGACAGCCGAACAGACCTGCCTAAATGGCCCATCTCCATAGACCGGGAGTGGGCGTGGTCTGAGCCAGGGGAATGGGGGAGGGGGAGGCTGGGGAGGCTGCTGTCCCCCCCAACCTAGGGCCCCAACCCCTCCCCAGTGGCTGGAGATGTTCCCTGTGCCAGCCAGACATCCCATCACTCACACTCACACACACACACACACACACACACCCCAGGAGACAATTCCCCTCCCCTCCCTTAGAGGAGACCAAAGCTGGCCCCAGCCTCCCCACATGCACCCCGCAGGCCTGAGGACGGATAGGAGGAAGGCCCAGCTTGCTCCCTGTGGGAGCACCCCAGAAATGCACCATCCCCCATGCAGAAGGAGATGAAATACCCCCCCCACACACACACCTCACTCCCTCCTTGATAGTCTCCCTGTCGGGGCCTGTCTTCTTTCCCATCCATCATTTTCCTCCCCCCAGTGGATTCCTGAGCAGGCTGGTGATGGGGAGGGAGGGGTCCCCTCCCCCCCTGCAGCCTCAGTGTTAGTTTGGGGTGGGTGGGGACAGAATATTCCCAGCAGGATGCATCAGCCCCCCCCATCCCTCCCCCCTTGGTGCCTGGCTGCTGGACACCAATTTAATAGCACTGGCTCCAAAACCCCTTTTGTATTTGTGCTTGATATTGACATAATTTAAAATCCAAAGCTATCCCAGGAAAGGGCCAGGGTGAGACCACTACCTTGTCCCCCACCCTCTTCCTGGACACCTGGCAATCTGTCCCAGAGGGAGAGAGCACCACTCGCCCCCAGACCCTGGCACCCACCTAACTGCAAGAGGCCTCAGTCCCGGGCCCAAGGTTAGAATTTCTCTGGACCAGTGAGCTCTTGTTTCGGAACCTCTCCTAGTCACTCTCCTGCCTTTCCCACCCCAGGCCAAGACCCAAAGAACAACGTTTGCCCTTCCACATCCTCTTCTTCCTGATGATAGACAGCCAGGCCTACAAGAGAACTTCATGGAAGCAGCCACAGGACAGGCAAAAGTTCAAGGCAGCCCTGGCATAAGTTAGTGAGACTCATATCTAAAAACCACCAGTCAGATGCTGGTGGCTCAAGCCTGTCATCCTAGCTACTCAGGAGGCTGAGATCTGAGGATTACAGTTCAAAGTCAGCCCAGGTAGAAAAGTCTATGAGACTTATCTCCAATAAACCATTCAGAAAACTGGAAGTGGCGCTGTGGCTCAAGTGGTAGAGCGCTAGCCTTGAGCTGAAGAGCTGAGGGACAGTGCCCAGGCCCAGAGTTCAGGCCCATGACTGGACCCAAAAAAACAAAAAACAACAGAGCTCAGCCTCCTGGGTAGCTGGGATTATAGGCGTACTCCACCAGTGCTTGGCTTGGGACACAATGTTTCCTGTCGACTTAAACAGCTGGCCAGTCCCTTCTTTCCTACCTTGCAAGTCTAATCACATCACACAGGTGTTTTTGGCAACTTTGTTTCTTCCTTTCTGAATGTTAAGTTTCTATTTCTTGTCTTATTATGTTGGTTAGCACTCTGCTCCTCATAGAATGTGGAGGAGTGACGCTGAGCTGGATTAGACCTTTGTGCCCACCTGCAGTGGGAGTTTCAAGCCTTGAGCTTTTTATAAGAATGTGCACTGACACCAGCCCCATCGGGTGCTCATCTGTGTTCCGTGGCTTTCCCTGCTTCCTAGAGTTGAGTTGTGTGCTGGCCTCAGCCAACTGGCGTTGGGCTGGTGCCTTCGGAGCTGTGGTGAGCCCGGGCCCTGATTGGCTGTCCTATGTGAATGTCTCATGTTGGGGTGTGGCTTCCCAATGGGGCTGCAAAGCTTGATTTTTAAAAACAAATCCAAGGTAAGGGCCGGGCACCAGTGGTTCATGTCTGTCATCCTCGCTTCTAGCCGAGATCTGAGAATGGCAGTTTGAAGCCAGCCCGGGCAGGAAAGTCTGTGAGATCCTGATCTCCAATGAAGCACCAGAAAAGCTAGAAGCAGAGATGTGGCTCAAGTGGTAGAGAGTGAGCCTTGAGTGAAAAAATCTCTTGGACAGAGCCCAGGCCCTGAGTTCAAGCCCCAGGACTGGCAAAACAACAACAAACAAAAAACAGGGGAGTAAATCCGGAAGATGTGTGTGTATGTGTGTGTGTGTGCGTGCGCGTGCGTGTGCACATGCGCATGCATACGTGCATGCAGGCTGGGCAGACACATGGCCTTTCTGCTCAGTGGACTGCTTGGAGGCACAGGTCCCCATGTCCAGCCCCTGCCAGATTTACTTACCAGACACCTGTCCCAACTTTCCCAAGAAGCTGGCAGTGTCAGCTTCTCAGAAGACTGGATCTACTTTGTCCTAAGAAAGCACACGCGCATGCATTTGTGGACATGCTTTGGTGGGGTGCAGGCTGGGGTGCAGGCTCTGGGGAGGTGGGTCGGGGGGCCCTCCCCATGCAGTGGGCGCCCCCTGTCTTGGGGTGACTGGGACTCTGTCAGCAGCAGTGGAGGTGAGGGGGCTGGGTGGGCAGCAGCTCCGTGGAGAGCGGGGAGGGGAGAGGGGAGAGGGGAGAGCCAGCGTGCATGCGTGCGAGGGAGGTAATTAGGAGCCAGGCGGTATCACAAATCCCCGAGCCGTGCTCACACCCAGGGAGAGCGATCACACACTTCCCTCAGCCCCGACAAGTGTGAAAGTCCTCACTCCATCTCCACAAGAAAGACCCCGGCTCTTGTCACCCCTGGCTGCCCTGCCCCCCCACTTCAGAAACCCTGGCCACCACGAGGTCAGCACAGGGCCTCGGCCGCCTCCCTCCACGGGGGCCTGGGGCGGGCAGCTGTGACTCCCAGGTCCAGAGAAGCCGGGAAGAAGGGCCCGGAGTCACAGAGGTGAGGAAGGATTTCACCACCACGGCACCCAATCAAAGCCGGGCAGATTTTAACAAGCCTGCTGCCGGCTTGCAGGCCGGGCCTCATCAGAAAGTGGCAACGCTTTGCTTCCCAAGGTTGAAAAATTAGTCCCTAAGGAAACTGGAAATTAATATGGGCTGAAGGGCTCCTGCCAACCAGGGATGAGGGGTGTGTGTGTGTGTGTGTGTGTGATTTCTCAACAAATCCTGACATTTGCTAGATGAGAAGGTAGAGGCCCAGAGAGGCTGCGCTCCTGGCCTGAGGGTACACAGCTCCAACGTGGGAGAGATGCGCTGGCCTGCTCCATCTTTGAAGCCATTCACCTCCGGGATGAGCACTTAAAGTTCCGGGGGTTCTACAGAGGCAAACGAGGAGTGGGGGCCACCACTGGCTGGGTCAGCTGCCTTCTGAGCCAGTGACTTGGTTTTGGGGGGAATTTTTTTGGGGGGGTGGTACTGGGGCTTGAACTTAGGGCCTGAGAGCTGTCACTTTGCTTTTTTTGCTCAAGGTGAACACTCTGCTACTTGAGCCACAGGCTTTCTTCTGGCTTTCTGGTAGTTAATGACCAATAAGAGTCTCAAGGTCTTGCCTGTCTGGGCTGGCTGCCTGTCTGGGCTGGCTTCAAACTGCGATCCTCAGATGTCAGCCTCCTTCGTGGCTGGAATTACAGGTGTCAGCCACCAGCATCTAGTGAGAATGAGTGTTTTTTTATTTTTTATTTTTTGTCGGTCGTGGGGCTTGAACTCTGGGCCTGGGCGCTGTCCCTCAGCTCTTCAGCTCAAGGCGAGCGCTCTACCACTTGAGCTACAGCGCCACTTCCGGTTTTCTGGTAGTTTATTGGAGATAGGAGTCTCACAGTCTTTCCTGCCCTGGCTGGCTTTGAACTGCGATCCTCAGATCTCAGCCTCCTGAGTAGCTAGGATTACAGGCGTGAGCCACCAGTGCCCGGCTGAGTGTTATTTTTTAGTTGTTTGTTCTGTTTTGTTTTTAGGGCAGGAGATGGAGCCCAGGGCCTTGTACATGCTGGGCAAGTGCTCTGCCTCTGAGCTACATTTCTAGACCTTGTTTGTTTTGAGAGAAGTCTCCTTATGCAGTCCAGGGTGAGCCTCACACAAGATCCTTTGGCCTTAGCCTCCAGAGTGCTGGGATTACAGGTGTGCGCTCCCACATTCGACCACATAGCACTTCCAAAGACAGACCTTCTGACAAGTCTGGAACCTTCCATCAGATTCACGGGTCTGCAAATGGGGCCGCCGCCTGGATGCTTGTCACACGCTCCTGGTGGGAGAGGCTGGGGGAACACGGGGAAGGCTGGGGGGGGAGGTGGCTGCTTTCCTTTGTCCCTCCTGCCCCCTCACCTCCTCCACCCCAACCCCCTGGCTCTCAGTCCCAGGGGATCCTCAGAGGGGACTGTCTGCATGTGAATGGACCTGCAAAAGAGGGGAAAACATTTAAATTTGAACAAAAGCAGCAGCGTGGGAGAAAGGGCAAGCTGGGCTATGTAGATATGCATGCATGCATGTATGCATATACATGCACACACACATAATGTGTGTGGTGCCATAAGAACATACATGTCCATGGCAAGAGAGAGAGAGAGAGAGAGTGTGTGTGTGTATACCTGTGGGCACTGGTGTGTGTGTCTCTGTGTGTGGTTCTAGTCATCATCTCCACATGTCTGCATGTGCCCCAGTATCTGTGGATTTGTGATTCGGTGCACGCAAATGTCTACTCCCTTCTCACGCTGCTATGCTGACCATTTTTCCTTTATGCCCATCTCCCCCACCTCTTTCTCTTTCCCCAGGTGAGCTGGTCTTAGGGTGGCCACCTCAAGTGAGTCCCTTTGTCCCTGGCTAGGCATCCCCAGCAGGTGGGAGACAGCTTTACACCCTCTGAGCCCCAGTGAAAAAGAAATAGCCCCTCCGCTCTTCCCTAATCCGACCCCCCTCCCCAAACTCCTTCATTTACCTGTGGTGTGGGAACAAAGGAGCTTTCTGAGCTGGTGGGTGACCACATTCCTAGCCAGGGGCCCTGCTTGGTTCAGAAGCCTGGGGGATTGGGATTGAGATTTAGGGGGTTGGTTGGGCAATATTTCTCTTGTGAGAACCAAGGGAAGGCAGGGCAGAAGGATTCCCAGGCAAGGTCGGATTGTTAATGCAGCTGGAAAGGATTCTGCTCTTCATTTCAGATGCGGACATGCTAGGAAGAATTGCTGAGAACTTGGTATATGCTTCTGCCCCTGCCCCCCCCCTCGCCCCCTCCACTGCTTTACCACTCAGAGATGAACAGAGGCTTTCTCTGTCCTGGGAGGTGGAGGGGCAGGGGAACTGGGGGCTGGGGAAAATGGGAGGTTGGAGCAGGTGATGGTGAAGGAGTTAGACCTTACAGAACAGGGGGAGCTGGGACCTTTGAGAAGAGCGGTCAGGGATTAAGGAAGAGCTCTGTCTGGCTCTGGAAGACCCCAGAGCTGTGAGGTCTCCTGGGCGCTGATGGGTGACTGTTGTCTTTGTATTTTGACTTTGTCCTCAAAGCTGTATCCTAATGTTGCCACTGAGAACATGCTTGTTCCAGAGTCCTGCTGCCTCTCCACCTACCATCTATCCATCTTCTCTCTACCCACTGTTCCCAGACATCCATTCTGTCATCCTCAACCTGCTGATCTTCCCACCCCCTCCCCTTTCCTCTATCATCCCACTGCGTGCTCATCAAGCCGAATAACATGCATCCATTGTTCCTTCCGACTGCCCATCTTCCATCTACTTGTCCATCTATGAAATCATTGTCAATGCTCCCATCCATCCACCCACTTACTTATCCACTCACGTACCCACCAAGCCCTACTCCCGTCCATATAACTACCCATCCATCCATCCTTCCATATGTCCATCATCCATCCATCCATCCATCCATCCATCCATCCATCCATCCATCCATCCATCCATCCATCTAACCCAGCCATTCATCCACCTATCCATCAATCCATGCATCTATTCATCCATCCAACCATCCTTCCATCATTCATCCATCCATCCTTCCATATCCATCCATCTCCATCCATCCATCCATCCATCCATCCATCCACCATCCATCCATGCATGTATGCATCCATCCAACCATCTTTCTAGCATTCATCTCATCCATATACCCATATACCAACCATCCATGTACCCATCTATCCATGTATCCACCCATCCATCCACCCATCTAACATCCTCCCATTGTTCATCCACCATCCTTCTGTCCATCATCCATTCATCCATCCACCCTCCCAATGCCTACTCTGCAGGCTCCGGTCCACTTACCCACTTACCATCCACACACTCACCCACCCACTCATCCGTCCACCTGCAACTCCAGCCATGCCTCTTCATAAACTCATCTGTTTAGTAATACAGGTGGAGAAGTGCAACCCCTTGGCTGTATGAGGTCTGTACAATCATTCGTAGGTGATAAAACAGACATGAGTGCTTCTTGTACACTCTCCTCAGCGACCCAAGGTCCTCTACCTGTACTGATAATTTTGTATGGCTCTCAGATGATGTGATAAGGACTCAAATGGCTCCCAGCAGGGAACAGGTTCTCCACTGAATCTACCACCTGCTGCCTACCCACCCACTGCCCACCATGGTCCACACATCCCTGGTCACCTGTCCGTCCGCACTATCCATCCCCATCTGTTCAACCAACCACTCAGCCACCCCTCCACAAACCCAACAACCACTTCCCTGGGAGCCCTCCTATCCACGGCCTGTCCAGCACCTGCATTCCTGGGCACACACTCAGGCCCAGGACAGGCTAAGGAAGCCAAGCTGGGGGCTGGAAGATCTGTCATGACCCGTCGCCCAGGCCAGCCACACGGAGGCCTGCAGGAGCAAAGGGAAAGATGGTAGGGTGAGGGATGGGGAGGAAAAGGGAAGAGAGGGAGACACAGGTAAGTGAGAAAAGGATGGAAAGGCAGAAGAGAGAAAGAGAGCAAATGAGAGAGAGTGAATGAGAGAGAGAGGGGAGGGGAATCCAAGACTGAAGGAAGCACGAAGGGGGAAAGAGAGGAAAGAAGAGAGAGAAGGAGAAAGGAGAGGTAGAGAGAGACATAGAAATGGAGGATGGAGGCTGGGAAGGTGGCTCAGTGGTAGAGCGCTTGCCTTGCATGCATGAGGCCCTGGGTTGGATTCCTCAGCACCACATAAGCAAAAAGAAAAAAAAAGCCAGAAGTGGCTCTGCAGCTCAAGTGGTAGAGCGCTAGCCTTGAGCTGAAGAGCTGAGGGACAGCGCTCAGGCCCAGAGTTCAGGCCCCACTACTGGACCCCCCCCCAAAAAAGAAAAAAATGAAATGGAGGACGGGAGGGAGGGAGAGCTGGGGTGCAGCTCAGTGGTAGTGCCCTTGCATGGCAGTCACAAGCTCTGGGATAGATCCCCAGCACCCCAAGGGAAAAAAGTAGGGAGAGGAAAAGGAGTGAAAGAGAAGTCTAGCTTGTGCACCTAGTTAGTACTAGGTAATACACATTACCTAGGTTATATTGAGTACTAGGTCATACGGAGTTCTAGATTGTATTGAGTAAGTCCTAGATCATACTGAGTACTAGGATATACTTGGAACTAGGTCATGCTGAGTACTAGATGATGATAAGTACGAGGTCATAGTGAGTACTAAGTTATACTGAGTACTGAGTCATACCCAGTACTAGATTATGCTGAGTACTAGATTATACTTAGTACTTACTAGGTGATACCAAATGAGTACGAGGTCACGCTTCCTGCCAGGTCTTGCTGGTTAGGAGGTGACACAGCGCCTATGGGACCTGGGTGCTAGCATCTCACTGAGCTGCCCTGTTGGCAGTCATCTCGGCAGCCTCCGGCCCAGGGTGTCCCCCATGCGAGGGCCGCCATTGGGTGTTGGGTGACAGTGGCCACGGCACGCAGCAGGGTGCTGGAAACGATTACACTGTGGTCACCTGAAGCTCAGCCCGAGGCTCATGGATCACGGCTGCCAGAAGGAGGAGGCAGGTTGTGGCGTGCAGGGGGAACACCCTCACTCCGGCTTGTTTTGGGTTCTTTACCTGAACCCAAGCAGACAGGACTATTCCCAGCCTGCTGTATGGGGAGAAAACCCAGGAGGAGAATTTGAAAATACTTGACCTACATCTCTGTGTTAGAAAACAGTGGCATGGGGACTTGAACCCAAGTCGTTTGGCTCCAGAGCTCCAACTCACTGGCACACTGGGAAGACTAGGCTAGAGACCCTGGCTTGCACAAACCAAAGACACAATCCCATCTGAACATTAGAATAATTACATCCTCGTTCTTTCTATGCCGAAAGACATTGGGGAAGAAGCTAGGGAGAGGAGTCCTGCTTTTAAACCTTCGACTTGGAGCCTCCAGAAGAAACAAGACTTTTCCAGGCCACACCGAGGGCTTCTTGTCTTAATAAAGATGGAGTGGAAGCCGGGCGCCGGTGGTTCACGCCTGTCATCCTAGCTACTCAGCAGGCTGAGATCTGAGGATTGTGGTTCAAAGCCAGCCTGGGAAGGAAAGTCTGTGAGACTCTTATCTCCAATAAACTACTCAGAAAACTGGAAGTGGCACTGTGGCTCAAGTGGTAGAGCTCTCGCCTTGAGCTGAAGAGCTGAGGGACAGTGGCTCAGGCCCAGAGTTCAAGCCACACAACTGGGGGGAAAAAAAAGAAAAAAAAAGATGGAGTTGAGGGGTGGAAGCAGGGAGGAGAGGAGAAGGGACCAAAAGAGAAAAAAAATTAAAACATCAAAACCGGGGGAGGGGGGTGGAATTCAGCCTCAAGTGGAGCTGAACTATGCCCCAAATATCTGCGTTATTGATAACAATTACAGTTATATTTTATTTTTCAATCGTGGTAATTATTGTACATTAAATCATTAGCATTCATTATCCCTACAATGTGTAATTAGGACAATGGTGGATAGATTGCTCTTGACTGTAATGAAGTTTTTATAATTGTAATTTATTGGCATCAAATTACCTTTCTTAAAACGGATCTGAATATCACACTCTTAATTCTGGGGGGGGGTGGCAATTATCTTTAATTAATGTTTCTTGTTTGGGCCACACAGGGGGAGCTGTCCGACCAATCCAATTCTCTGTGTCTACAAGGAAGTTAAGCAAGGCAACCAGTTCAGTCCTGAGTCTGTCATCCGTCACAAAACACTTGCATCCTGGTCCCCACCCACTCCCTCTCCCCACCTTCTGAGCTCCAGCCACCGAGGGAGGAGACGCCAACCATTTACTAACGCCATTAGCTGACAAGGTAAGAGCCGATGACGCAGGTTATTTAAACCAATTAGTTGCTGAGTGTGAGGAGAATATATTTTTCTCCTTCGAAAATGGCTGAGTTAGAGCCGGATGCCAGGGGCTCTTGGTCAAGTTGATCTTAGATTTGACCTCAGTTGGTCTAAGATCTATTATTGATAATGATTTTGATCTGTTGATCTTGCTAGATCTACGATGTATTGATCCTGACTTGTTGATCTTGATCATAAATCTACGATCTATGGGTAATTATCAAGTGGATCTAGCAATTGAGGAAGATCTATGATCTATATAGATAATGATGAAGTTGATCTTGATCTAGTGATCTCAGTGATCTAAGATCTGGTGATAATGAGGGAGTTGATCCTGATCTATTGGTCTCAATAGATCTTTGATCTGTTGATAATGATAAAGTTGATCTTGATCTATCAACCTCAGTGATCTATGGGTCATGATTGAATTGACCCTGATCTATTGATTTGACCTATGACCTATTGATCTTGATTGCGTTGATCTTGACTTATTGATCTTGATCTATTGCCTCTCAGCTTGATTGTAGCTTTCTGGTATGGGACCTTGGCCTTTGCTGAGGTTGGGGGGACGTAACTGCAGATTCCAAGGTTCTGAACTCTTACTGCCTACAACGAGAGCCAGGGGGCAGGCAGCTTTCTCCGCAATAGGGACATCCTCTCTCTGAGTTGAACAGGGGGGAGGGGCGTGGCCGGGGCTGGCGTGGTGTCCACGTGGAGGCCTCTTTTGTGTGAGGGGCTTGGGAAAGCTCCACTGTGGCCCAGAGCAGACACTTGGGTGGTTGGCGGAGGCAGAGGTAGAGTTTAGGTCTGTGGTCAGGACCCCAGAGGCTCTGGCCAGTCACTAAAGCCAGTGTTTTGGATCCAAATTAAGTATATTAATTTGCCTACTGCAAAGAGGAGCTGGTGTTCTGGTGCTGAGGATCTGAGGTAGGGGGCTGAACTTTTCAGCACCATGGACAGAGGCCAGCCCAGTGCAGCTGCTGCTCGTGATGCCGGGCCTCAGACCAGCCACCCTCGTTCTAACCTCTGGGCACTGGGAACAGGTTTCTTTTACACTGTCTGCCTGGGATCGGGTTCTACCCTTGCTGTTCTCAGAAACCTGTGTCAACTGGTCAACCACACGGTTGCTTTTGAAGATGTTACAGAGAGGTTAAGGCATTTGGCCAAGATCCTACAGCTGAGATTTGAATCCCCGGTGGGTGAAGAACTCCCTCTTATACAACCATGCCTTGTGGTTTAAGCAGCTCAGCGATGAGCATGATCAGAAGCAATAATAACAGTAGCAGCAGAGTTTCTCCACCAGTATTATTCATTGCTTCTCCTCTTCCTCCCACTGTGTTCCAGAAAACAGACCTGGAGAGAGTACAGGTGGGCTCAGGTGGCCTGGGGCAGGCTCAGGGCGCTGTTCTGGGAGGATGGGAAGACAGGCCCTGGGCTCTGGGAAGCCGGCATGCGTGGCTGGAGGCCCCTGAACCACCGGGTTTTGAATGTCACAGGTAAGACTCCGGCTGCTGTGGGAAGGCAGCAGGAGGAGCTGCCAGGCAGAAGAACTGGGGAAGGGCTTCGCAGGGCAGAGCCTCAGCACCGGCAAGGCTGGGATGGTGTGCAGGTGACCGTAGAGATGCCGGAGTCTGGGGCCGCATCTTCCTTCCTCTTCTTCCTCATTTCCCCCCTTCTTCCTCTCCGTCTCCTCCTCCTTTCTCTTCTTCCCCTTCCCCCACCCTGCTCTTTTCCTCCTGCCCCTCTTCTTCCTCCTGCACTCCAAGCCTCCCCCCCCAATAATTATCAGTTCATAATTCATCATCATCAGCCATCTCACTACTAGACACGCAGGCCGGGTGCTAGTGAGCCGTCTCCTCCTGCTTCAAACTCCAGGCTTGGATTTGGGTGGAAATTGAGGCAGTGTGCTCTGATGCGCAGGATCCAGGGAGGGGGAGGAGAAGGGAGGAGGAGGAAGACAAAGCAGACAAAGCACTCAGGAAGGGGGGAGAAGATCATTCTCTCCCTATTCAGTTGTCACAAGGGTTAAACGGAATAATCGAGATGAATGCATTTAGCAGCAAGCCCGGCACATAGTAGATGCTAAAAAAAGTCCACTTCCCACCTCATTTAATTAATGAATCTCTATATTTAAAATGGGGTCTGTGGCTTCCGGGTGGGAGCCGAGGCGCCGGGCTGAGCTGGCAGGGGAGGTGGAGGCAGAGAGGAGGCTGAGCGCGTGGTGGGGTAAAGGTGGGCACTGGAGACTTAATTTCTCAGCAAAAGCTGCAATTTGCCGGCCCTTTTAATTATTATTTTTTATTAGAGACACAAATTAAAAAATAAACTGCGTGTCTCAATCACGGCAGGGATTGAAATTGTTCCCTAATTGTTATCTTTGAATCAATCTCCCTTCCATTAGCGCTGCTTCTCAAGGTATAATTGAGGTGCGTGTGTGTCTTGAGCGTGCACACGTGTTAAATGGGCACACGTGCCTGTGCACGCGTGCACACATTAAACTGCACGTGTGTCCGTGTGTGTGTGTGTGTGTGTGTGTGTGTGTTCACAATCATCTCTTCCAGATTTCACTTTCTTTTTTCTTTTTTTCTTGGCCTAAGCCTTTGAGAGACCCAATACGGCAGTGCACTCCTGAAATCTCAGCCTTCGGGAGGCTGAGGAAAGGGGATGGGGAGTTGGAGGCCAGTCTGTCTAGGCCACACATGGAGACCCAGCATCAACAGCAACAGACCCCCCCAAGGGGCTGTGTAGATGGGGGTTGAGGCCGGAGTTTCCTCTCCAGCCCCTGTTCCAGGGTCTCCTCTAGTTTTCTGAGTGCTGTGCTGGGTATGTGGCTCCAGTCAGCACTTCAGTCAGTAATGACTAAGCTCTTGATCATCTACCCAGGCCCGTGTGAATGGAGCTCAGAGAACAAGGAGCCTGAAAGCCATTCAGGACCAGGACTGTGGAGCCTTCTGGCTGGGGAGGGGTGATGTGGCGAAGGCACTGGAAATCTTGAGGCCAACGGATGAATCCGTTGGCTCTGTGGATAAGAGATTTGAAGATTTGTCTGTTCACCTAGCACATGCCAGGCCCCGAGTTCAAACCGCAGTACCATTTCCACAAAACTTCACAGGCTGGGTGTGACAGCACCCGCCTGTCATCCCAACTACTCCGAAGGCTGAGGTAGGTATGATCACAATGTGAGGCTGCGCAATCGAACAGCATCAAGGACCGTGGATGTGGCTCAAGGTGGAGGCCTTGGATTCAACCCCTCGGCCTCCAGAAGATGCATCTGGTCAGATGCCTGTAAGCCTAGCTCTTTAGAAGGCTGAAATTTGAGGATTGTGGTTCGAAGCCAGCCCTGGTAGAAAAGGCCATGAGACTCTAATTCACCTCCAATGATGAAAGTAGAGTTGTAGCTCAAAGTGGTAGAGCACTAGCCCCGAGCAAAAAAGCTCAGAGACAGCACCCAGGCCCTGAGGTCAAGCCCTGGTTCCAACACACATGCACACTCATGTGTACGCACATGCACACACACACACACACACACACACAAGTAAATGTGTTTGTACATTTATTCCTATGCATGGTAAACTACATTCTACATATTTGTTGAAATGCATGTGTTTAGTAAATTACTACAGCTCCAGGTCCTTGGAAAGCCAAGAACACGAAGAGAGGAGAAGCCGGTGTCTCACGCCTGTCATCCTAGCTACTCAGGAGGCTGAGATCTGAGGATTGGGGTTCAAAGCCAGGAAACGCATTGAAACTCTTCAACGAACCAGCAGAAAACCCAAAATGGCACTGTGCTAGCATTGAGCAAAAAGAGCTCAGGGACAGTACCCAGGCCCTGAGTTCAAACCCCACAACTGATAAGAAAGAAAGAAAGAAAGAAAGAAAGAAAGAAAGAAAGAAAGAAAGAAAGAAAGGAAGGAAGGAAGGAAGGAAGGAAGACAGAAAGAAAGGAAAGGAAAGGAAAGAGAGAGAGAAAAGAGGAGGTAGGGCCAGTGGGGTTGGGGGGAAAGAGAGCAGATGTGGGCAGCCCTCCGAGCACGCTAACTGCAGGGAACAGCATTGGGCCGCCGAGGCCTGGCCTGGCGTGGCGGAGCCCTGGGTCAGGACGTAGCTGGTGGGATGACCAGGAAATCAGTCTGATTCTGGAGCATCCTGGAGAGGTCACGACTGTCCCTTCATGTGACCCGGTCCTCAAGGTCCATCCAGCCCCATCCAGGAGGACTGGAAACGGGAGGCTACCAGGCCTCACCCTCCCTGTGAGAACGAGGGGACGGCTGTTTGATTAGATCACTGTCAGTGAGGAAGCCGAGGTTAATTGCTATTCTCTCGTGAGTCTGGCTCAGCCTTGCTCATGCGTGTGCATACGTGTGTGTGTGTGCGTGTGCGTGTGTGTAGGGAATTTCCTCTTGAGGGTGGGGGAGGCGGAGGGGGCAGGGGGGCTGGACGCATAAAGATTTCTCTCCAAGTTTTGAGCCGTGTCTTGTCCGGTGAGCAGCAAAGCCCAGTGCTTAAAAAGCATTAAGAGACACAAATAATTCCCCCTTTCTCCTCTCCGCCTATTCTTTTCTCTCTTTCTTTTCTTGTAAATCCCGCTTCTTGCATCTGAATAGCCGAATGGCTTCATCTGGGAACTTTAATCAGATCCCTGGTAGACCTCAGGAGGGCAAAGTGCCTGAGGGATTACCTTTTATTTTAGGGTTTCTCTCCCCCCCTCCCAGTTTTGCGCCCCCCTCCCCCTCCCCCTGGCTGTGTTTTCCTCCCCGGGGCGTTTGTTCTCGCACAAGTGAGGCAGGAAGGCTTAGGGCGCGGGGTGGGGGTTCACAAACTTAAGGGGGTCGGCCTTCATTCAGCCAAGCTTGTGCGGCCACTTTCTGCTTTTGTTCGCGGGGTCCATTCTTTAGCTGATTCCTTCTCTCCGGTAAAAGCACTTTAATTCTCCTTTAGATACCGAGAATCCTCCTCTTCCCCTGGCCGGCCCCTCCCCGCCCCGCCCCACACACCCCATTTCAGCTTCTCAGACCCTTTATGCCGTGTCCTCGGCCGCCCGGGCCTCCCCAACAAAGCTTCAACATCCTGGCAGAAGAAAGAATCAGGAAGGGCTGAGGGGAGAAGAAAATAGAGGGGACCCTCCAGGCCCCAGAAACTAGGCCTGAGGAGGTCTGTGGGTGCAGAGCCTGGCTCTCTCCGGTGGCCCCTGGCCGGTCGGAGGGGCTCGGAGAGCAGCGGCGCGTGGGTCAGGAGGAGGACGGAGGTGACAGGTGAAATAGAGTCATCCAAGAGCGGGAGGGGGGGCGGGGGGAGGGGGAGGGGAGGGGTCGTCTGTGCTCTGGACAGGGGGAGGGAGAAAAGTGCATTCAGGGGGAGCATGCAGGGCCTTCAGCTCTGGCCAGAGCTCCTGAGCCCGGCCTGTCTTGTACGCCGCTCCCGCAGGGCCTGAGCTTCAGCCCAGGCTGAGGTTTCTCAGCATCCAGGGCCGTGTTAGGGGCATCGGGAGGGAAAGGGCGGACGGAAATGCCCGCTTCAAAATGGAGCCACGCTGGGGTTCAAGTCCACATAGGACATTTGCAGCAGGTCCCCCGACGGTTCATTGCATAGATAGAGAATTCATGGGACAGAATTGTCTTTTCTTTCCATGCCTGATTTGCTGCCCTCCCTC